>NC_073388.1:24416607-24749107 GCF_028641065.1 Leucoraja erinaceus | reverse complement strand
TAAATCAAAGTTTTAGTGAACTGTTATTTACTTACTCTTCCTGTCACTCAATTTGCTCCAGGTTTTAAGTACTGATACACACTCCAGTGTAAGTCACCTTTGGAAGGTTTGTTCCAACTGTATATATAAATGTTGTGTACAGTTGGAGCAAGTCTCCAGTATTTCAGTTCAATTAAGGAAAGTAAGCTATGGGGAAAAAAATAATAACTTTTGTCTTATTGACAGGCATATGTGTTCTACCCAGGGAGGAACTACTCCAGGCCAGCAAGAAGTGAGTAAATCATTGATTTTATGATGTTATTTCTGATATTTTTTTAAACTGTTTCTCCTGCTGTAAAGTGTTGCCTCAAAAATTTCCAAGATTTCTTGGGGGGGGGGGGGGAATTGACACCCTTGGTCTATTTATAAATAAATTGTAAAGAAGCATACAATGCATTTGAATCATGTAATAGAAAGCTGTACCAATATCATTATTAAAAATTTCCAGACAATTAAAATAAAGCAAACTATTTTGTATGATTATATTTAGGCCTTGCTTGGACAATCATGTCCAATTATGATCCCCTGATCTGATAGGTAGCGCAGATGTCTTGAAAGAGCTTCAGAGGAGGGTCATAAGAATGATACCCAACTTAAAGTACAGATAAGCACAAAAAACAGAATCTACTTCCTACTACTAAAGAATTCAGCGAAGATAATGAAGGTACTGGGTATAATTTAAGGAACACTGTATTTGTATTTGCAGATTGTTTAAATAGTTAGGTGAGTGATGACTGAAATTGTGCATACAATTACCCCAAGCAAGACTAGAGTAGATTTTGGGAGGGTTCTTCTTTAGATGATAATGCACCTATGCAGGGCCGGCCTTAAGCCGATTGAACCGATTGTTCCCAGTTGGGCCCCGCGAGCAAGGGGGCCCCGCACCAGAGTAATCTACTCTTGGCAAGGGTAGATCAATTGGGCCCCGCAACTCCTAAGGCCGGCCCTGCGCCAATGGACCAAGTTACTGCTTCTGATGATTCATTGAATACCATTAAAAGAGAGCTAGACCCATTTCCTGCCTATGATGAAGATCTTGGGATTCTAGAGATGAGTGACTTAAAAAAATAAAAGTCTTATTGTCAAATGATCTGCTGAACTAGTCTGAATCATTTAAAACTTTCTGAGTTTTTTTCTTCTAAATTGGTCGTAAGTTGTTAATTTCTTATTTGACTGTTCTGGGCGATGTCGTGCCAAGTGATATGAGGGATGGTTTGAGAGTCTGGATCATGAATTCATGATGGTCATCCAGCTGGGTGTATTAGTTGATCTTTTGTACCTATCATTTTCATTACCAAAGACTTGTCCCACCCCCATCATTCCTCCTTCTCCCTGCTCCCTTCGAGCAGAAGAAGGAAAGCACACATCCCCAAACTCATGAACAGTTGCTTCCCCTCTTATCAGGCTTCTGAACGATCTTTCCATAAGCTAAGGTACTGATTGATTCACCTCTACCCCATTGAGGACATTGGACTTTGTCACTGGAACTGATGCGCTACAATGATGAGAATTATATTTTGCACTTGTTATCTTCCCCTTTGCTCTATCTATTGTACTTGAGTTTTTATTTATGTATTGTATATCTGATCTGTTTGAATAGAATGCAAAACAAAGCCCTCTTGCATGGTTCAGCCATCTACCTAAGTCTGCTTTACAGACAATAGTTTTTCTGAGGGCTCTGCTGCTCCATTTGCAGTTCTCTCAGGGTCAACAACGAAAACCAGGTTAAACCATTGATTCAAAGTACTTGATGTCTAACAATTTTTAATTTCTTAGGATGAGGATGAAATTAAAAATTCAGCATTTGCGTCTTTGTTATTATAATACCTTTCAATACTGTAATTTATCTTGGGTTATCCCATTCTAGCCATCTTGCAGTCCATATGGATTAATGCAGCTAATTGTCTTTTGCTTTCCCATGGAGAAACCTTCCTTTGCACTGGCATCTCCACATCATCACAATTAATTTGTAATTCAAACTTCAGTGAGCAATGGTACTGGTTTAACCCATGGGATCATGAGCCTGACCAGAAATGCCAAATGTTTGATATCTTTTACATAAAAATGTGCCCTTGCTAGTTTGCTGTTACCGTGAAGGTTCATGATGAAAATGGTGACCTATTTTCTGTTTCAGATAGCAATTGATCAATTCTAAACTACTTAGCATTTAGTGTGTTTAGCTGCATATTGTTCACAGAAAATTAACTTTGCTTACTTCAATAGACCCAATTGGGTTCTTTAAAAAGCTACTCCACCAAACTATAAAGATAATTAAAAAAAATAGTCAGGCCATTGGAAAATCTTAATTGAAGGATCCATATCGTGAGTTTCAGCTCTGGTTCTTTTATGATCAGTGCATAGGTGGCCTTTTGCAGTATTTCCTTTTGTCTTCCTTCACAAATGGCAATCTCAATGAATTGTTTGGTCAACAATAGAAATTTACAAGATTTAGCAGAATTGTGATTTTTATGATTCTAGAATCTGAGACCATTAACTTTTTCCATTAATTTGAAATTGCACATTGCTGCACATTATTAATTGTGTTTCTTTAGGTATTATATTTTTTTCTTAAAGATATTCAGAAATGTACCAACAAGGTTTAAATATTTTCATTGCCCCTGTAGTGTTTCTTACATCCAAAGATGCCAACTCCATCCTGAAGCGGTTTCCAAGAGCAAATGGTTTTCTAGAAGAGATTCGGCAAGGCAGTATTGAACGGGAATGTAGAGAGGAGATTTGTGTCTATGAAGAGGCAAAAGAAGTGTTTGAGGATAAAGAGAAAACGGTGAGGATATTCTTCCGAGTTCACTCCTTAATTTGTTGGTAAAGTATACATAACTTTAATGTGCACCACCTTATTGTGTATATACTATTACGACTTCCACTGCGATTAAATGTCATCCGTGAGCATTTGGAAGATTCGCCACTGTGAATATACGAATATGAACAGAATTATTTGGTACTAATCTACGTAGCAGTTGAAGTTCTTCGAGAAATACGTTCCAGAATCAACAAATATCATAATTACGAGAATATCGGCCAGATTTAGACTAATGATGTATCTATCAAAAAGTAAACAAAAGTAAATCACTTTGCCCAGCCTTTCCTGAAGTTAGTGTTTTTGCACAACATGAAGGCACTCATTCGAATCTGCATGTAATTCTATTGCATCTGATCCTAAAATTGTTCTTGGTCATTTGTGCATTAGGAGCACTTGTGCATGGAATTTTCTGGAAGCATGCACAACTGGTCCCCAATGTACATCTTGAGGGCATTTGTCTTAAATTCAATATGGCCACTGTTCCAAAGCAGATGTCATCAGAAGGTCTCATGAGAGAGTTCTCCTGCCACCAAGTTACTTTACAGGATTTTACCAACGCCTTCACTCCAAATTCCCCCTCTTCATGATGTGTAGATACCCTTGACCCCCCTCATTATCAAAAGCCAATCTAATCGTAATCCCAATCATCATCCCAACCAAGTGCTTTTTTTTCCAAATCCCCGATATTCAGTGCTGAACCACATACCTCTGATGACTTGACCTGACCACCACGCCTCTGATCCTTTACAGGTGAAGGTTTGACTTTGCCACCTTTTTACCCATTTCCCCAATCTCTGCTATCTCCCTGTCCCTTCCATTTGTATCCCTCCATTTTCCACCACTAACTCCATGGCATCAAATGAATCCACCTTTTAAGAAACACAAGAATTTCTTGATATCAGCCCTATTTTTTACAACTGTGAATGACTAACTAAGTATGGAATAATATAATACTAGACAAGTAGCATCATTACAGACTTGTGTAATGACTAAAGTACAGAGAAATTCTGGTAATGGGGAAGAATACAAAGAAAACCAAATGGAAATAAATGTGTTGTTAAAACTACAAATGAAAAGAAACCTGAAAAAGTTAACAAAATGATCATTAATGAAAATCTAAAGTATTTTAATGAAACAAGATTGGACTGTTGTAATGTTGCTGCTTGAAAATTCAATGTTGATTGTGTAAATTAAATAAAGACATGGCGAACCACTTAAATAATTAACTTGTGGAATTATTGACTGTCTAGGAAGATGTTAAATGACGTCTCAAGGTGATTTTGAATCGTGTGTAGGGTCTCAGCAAGAGTTTATAACAATAAAGTGAATAATAACACCAAAAAATATATATCCCATAGAACAATCTCAATGTTTTAAAATAAGTAGGTGAGGGCATTGTAATGTTCTATATAATTAGAACATTTGCAAATTTTCTTGATTTGGGAAGTACAGGTGCACAACCTTTTATCCGAAGATCCAAATAACGAAAACCTCCGAATAGCGACATTTTTTCAGTCCTTGAAGAAAGGTCCTTGAAAACGTTCACCGAGGGCGGCCCGCAGAGGTGACAGCGGAACCTCTGGTCGGTCCTCGAAGAAAGGGGAACTAAAGCCCCATTCATAAAAGAGAAGGTGAGGGTATATTGCGCGGGAGGGTTAATAATTGACAATCTGCTGCTGCCTGCCCGCTGAGGTTAAAAAGTTCCCACGGTAGACTCACGATACACAGTGTATCGTGAGTCTTGCGTGGGAACTTTTTTAACTCAGCGGGCAGCAGCAAATTGGCGCTCCCTTCAGTTTCACCCCACCTACACCCTTCTGCTTCCCGGCCATGTGTGTGACCCCTTCCCTCCCCTCTCCAGCTCCCCGCGCATTGCACCGGCGCGGGGGCTTTGCACTGTCTTCACGTCGGAGCTAGTGCCAGTCACCGGAGACGTCAGGACCAACGGGACACCGACCCCCAGGCCCACTGCAAGCACGGAGAACCCAGAGACCCACAGCCAGCAGCAGCCCAGCCCCGCTCCAATTCCAGAGGAACACGCTCTCCGCTGTCCCCGTAGGAACAGAAGCTGATGGCTCGGGCTGTGACGTCTCCGGCAACCCCCCTGTACAGGAGCTGAGACTGGGAACTGTGGGGTTGTTTGCAGTTGCAGAGGGAGGGGGCAAGGGCGGTAAAGTTCCCAGTCTCAGCTCCATTCCAGGGGGGTGACCGGAGACGTCAGGACCAACGGGACACCGACTGCAAGCACGGAGATCCCATAGACTCACAGCCAGCAGCAACTCTAGCCCAGCCCCGCTCCAACTCCAGAGGAACCCGGGTTGCGGATGAGGGGCCGCAGCTCGGGCTGTGGGCGAACTGCCACTTGTCGCTGTAGCGGCGCATCGGGGAGCGGGTTCTTGTTGGTCCTGACGTCTCCGGCCGTCCCCCTGGACAGGAGCTGAGAGATGTCAGGACCACCAGAAGCCGCTCCCCAATGGGCCGCTACGGCAACGTGGCAGTTCGCCCACAGCCCGAGCTGCGCCCCCTCATCGGGACATCGACCCCCAGGCCCACTGCAAGCACGGAGATCCCAGAGACTCACAGCCAGCAACAACTCTAGCCCAGCCCCGCTCCAACTCCAGAGGAACCCGGGTTGCGGATGAGGGGCCGCAGCTCGGGCTGTGGGCGAACTGCCACTTGTCGCCGTAGCGGCCCATCGGGGAGCGGATTCCTCTGGAGTTGGAGGGACAGGAAGACACAGCGGCTTTTGAGAATGGTGGGCAATCACTTCCAAAGTTCTGCCCACACAGTCAGTACACCTCTCCTACACTTGTCTCCCGCACTAAGATCATCTCGCAGAGAAGGATCCCAGCCTAACCCTCCCTATTCTCTCCTATTCTGCAAGAAAAACCTACATTGAAGACTCAAACACGCGATCGAGTAACTGCCGGGATCGAGGCGCAAACTCGCGACCTTGCGGATACGAGCCGAGCACTCTACCACTGAGCCAGCCGTTAAAATCTACGCTAAAAATCTTCCATTCCGAAAACCGAAAAATTCTGAATTACGAAAAGTGTCTGGTCCCAAGGCTTTCGGATAAAAGGTTGTGCACCTGTATTAAATTTGGATTGAAAATTGTGCATGTCACTAGTATTTAAAATAAGGTAAGCAGCGGAGGAAACCAGAAAATTAAAGATCAGAAAGATGAACATTTATTATCAAGATATTACTAGAATAAATAATTATGGGATTGAGTTAATATGTTTGGAATTTTTTCACTTGACTAGAGGGATCCATCATACATTTGTATGAAATAAGGTATGCCTGATGAACCTTTCATTTTGAAGAGTTAATTAAAGTGTGAAATTAGAATCCAGCTCGTGCCACATGGTCAGCTCGTGCCACATGGCTTATTCTTTACATTGCCTAATATGGCTCTTATGATCATTCTGGGATATTTTGTTAAAGGAAACCGCCTTGAAAACAAGCATTTTCACTATCTTGTTTATTACTTGTACTGTTCTGTTCTTGAAATAACAAGCTTGATCTTATTTTACAACCTGTCCTGTAGTTAACATGAGATTTTTTTGAATGCACAGTCTTTAGAGATTATGCTGCGACTATTAAGTACCTGTACCATATTTGAATGAGGGCGATTGATAAAATGGTTTTGAGGGAACTTTGCATTAAACATTTCTGAGTGATTGAAAATAAAAAAAAACAGCAAATTCTTGAAATATAAGATATTCAGGAATTCCTGTATGATATTTAGTACAAGGTTAAATGTTGAATTGATATCACCAGATACAGAAGTGTTTTCTCTTTGGACATATTACAATTGGCAATAAAAACTGGGATTTCTGCACTGGGTACTCTTATTATATCACATTTCTGTGTTCTAAATGGGATGGTGACAAATTTCCCCATGCAATTCACTAAACCGTGAATACTATGCCTTCCCTGGGTGGGCAGCTTGGTTAAATAATCAGCACGGTGTGTCGTATTCCCCCCGCCCCCCACAACTCCATACACAAAGGTATATAGAAAGATACGAGTTTTACAGCCTATTAAATATTTTTGGAATTAAACACTCTTGGAAGAATGTTATGTGGTCATGTCACAAAGCTCCAACCAACAGTAATCAGATGTAGACAAAAGTGCTGGAGAACCTCAGTGGGAAAATTTCTCCAGCACTTTTGTCTACCTTCAATTTTCCAGCATCTGCTGTCATGCTCTTAACTTTTTTTGCCATGAGAAATTTTTACATCCACCTGAGAAGGCAGAACAGGGGCTCGATTGCAATTAACAGTGGTCTCCTACCTTCAACATCTGGGGTCCCACTTCCCAGATATTCAACTGAACTTGCTGCACAAATGCCGTGGCAACAAAGAACTGGTCAGAGACTCAGTGACATGAAGATGGGCTTGACAATGCCTACATTATGAACTTTCAAATATATTTTTGATTGCAATTTTATACCAAAGGCAACAGAAAACAGCAATATGTGGTGCCTTATCTTGCCTAGCAAATTGAATTCCATTCCAATCAACATGCATGTTTGTTTCTTAATGCTACAGTTGAAATAAACATGTTGTTGCTTTTAGGTTCGCATAAAGTACGTTCACACAGTTAGCTTTTCTTCAGTCATTGAAATGCTATTTCTGTGCATGCACTTATGGAGGGAAAACAAGTCTGTGATTGCATCTCTGGGGAGAAAGGGGTTGGGGAGGGATGGTGGGGAGAGATGGTCACACTATAAGCCACATGTACCAGGAAGCTGATCGGTGAAATTTTTGGTCTTTGCATGTCACTCGTTTTATTCCCTCCTATCTCATTTTAAGTCTTGGAACACATTTTCCTCCATGTTTTATATTCCCCCTTGGATCTTCACTCTTTGATTAATAAGGACCTTTCAAGTGTGGGCAAGGGGTGATGATTTTTTGATCCATCAAGATCCTCATGAGCCAAGAGGAGCTGAGGATCCTGTGGGACAATATGCATGCCTGAAAGATGTCCCTCCTTAATATTTTGGACACAGAAACAGGATTCCATTCTCCTGTTCGATGAAGATCTGTTTAGTGCAGCAACAAACGGCACAAATAGCAATGTTGCCTCTTCTCTATCACTTGTGTAATCCAATGATTACTTTGGGTAGAAGATTTGGGGTAATGTCAAATCCACTAATACTTATGTCTTTGGCTCATTGGTGGCTTAGGTGGGAATTTGTCACCAACAGATTTTAGAGTTTATTGGTGAAAATGGCAGTGATGCATGTGGGAGAGGAATGTATTGATGAATTGTGAAGGTTAGCACAGTTTGTAGCAAAGGAATATGAAGATATAGGATTGTGAGCAGTACAAAGACGTGCGATTTGTAAATATTGATTTTAGTGTTGAATAATTTAAAAATAAAATTCAAATGAAAACCTTTTACATGCATCATATATACATATGTTAATATTGACTGATGATGATAAATATCTTATGATTTTACTACTGGTCATTAACGCTGGTCATCACTACTGGTCATTAACTTGCCCCCTGACATCCTTGTGCCTGTTGGTGAAAGGATTAAAACAGGAGTGTGATGGAAAACTCCCCACTTTCTTCGATGACTGCAGCTCTGACAACACCGAACAAACTAAACTACTAAAGTGGCAGCACTGTGTACCATTTACAAAGCAAGCTGCAGGTACTTGCATAGGCTACTCTGATAGCATCTTCTATTCCCATGGTCTCTACCAGGAAGAAAAGGGCATCCCGTGCATTGAAACCCCGTGCATTGAAAGTTGCAGGTTTCCCTCCAAGTCGCACATTCCAATGTAGAAAGAAATTGATCTTTTATTGTAGCTGTCTAGATCCTGGAATTTTCTCCCGAACAGCATTATAATAGTACCTATGCAGCTATGGAGGAATTTACTGTGAAAGAATCGACCAGTAAAGGAACACTCGTGCATCTTCTGTTGGCTATTCATGCAAAACAAGTATTCTGTGCTGCCATGGGAGGATTTATTGGCTGACTATCTTTCCTTTGCTTTGGGAAGGGGGTGTTATTTTGCAGTATTATCAACTCTTATTAAAACATTACTGATGCAAATAAATATAATTCACATTTGGCATGATATGTGAGTGAGATTATCTGGATTTGTAATAAAATACAGTAAGTAGTTACTGTAATATCTGAATGGTGAAACTTGGGTCTGGTTTCACATCTGCATATTTTTCCTGTTTTTCTTTAAACAGATGGAATTCTGGAAGGAATATAATAAAAATCCGTACACAACTCCAAGCAACAATTCTGGTCTCCGTGTAGAGCGCACTGATGCAATCTATGTTGTTGTCCCTCTCCTGGGTGTAGCACTGTTAATTGTTATTGCACTCTTTGTGATCTGGAGATGCCAGCTGCAAAAAGCAACTCGACGCCGGCCAACGTACTCTCAGAGTAGGTACCTGACAAGCCGCACAACACGAAGCCTCCCTCGCGTTCTTGTGCATCGGGAGACGCCACATGCTCAGACAGACCCATCTCATCATGAGCATCAGAGTACCAGGCCCACTTCAGACCCTAGTGAGCCCAGTGGGCAGCCATCAAATAGAAATCTGTATGCGCAGGAACAATCTGCGTCTGTGTCTTCGAGACTGTCCAATGCAACCCCGCCACCTTCGTATGAAGAGGTTACTGGACATGTTGAAAGCAGTGGGGAGGAGACAACTACGCCATACAGTGATCCACCACCAAAATATGAAGAGATTGTTAGAGTACATCCGGCTGTATCACGGCAGAATATCATAAACAAATAACTGGCTGGTGATCTAATGGAAATGACTGATTCAGTGATGGTAGCATGCTGAAGTAAGAGACCTCCTGCTTTGAGACAACTGTCTACCTTTTACTACTTGGGTAAAATTTACTTCCAGAACACACATGTTCAGGTGGCCCATTGAATTTGAGTAAAGCAGAGGCATAGTACAATGAGGTCGGTAAAGCTCTGAATAAAATTGGATCATACTGCATCATTCTAGTTGAATACCTTGCAGAGACTATTCCAGTTTATTATGTAGGGTAAAGAAGGTGTATGTGAAAATACACTGCTAAAGCTAAATTCAAAGTAGTTGGAATCAGTAGTGTAACTATTTGTTACCACTGTGGTGGTAAATAACAAATTGATATACGATGTATGTGATCCTATTTCTTTGTTAATTCAGTACCACTGCCAGTTATGTCACATTTTCATTTTTACTCAAAGGCTTCTACCCAAGCATGAGGAGTAAAAGATGTAGGATTCCTAAAAGATGCAGTGGCCTTGCTTAGTACTTGTTTGGGATTTGCAATGTAATTTTTTTAAAAAGCACAGAAGAGAAGGTATGCCTTGTAAGCAGACTGCTGCCTCCTCAGTTTGTACTTGAAATAAATTTCAGGGAATGGGACAAAAGCTCCCATATCTGGCATTTCTAAAACTTGCTGCTGCCATCAGATTATGTGGTACTAGAACCACCCCACCCCCACAACTCTCCCAATATCAGATCAGGAGGAATGTTCTCTCTGATCAGCTATGTTTTGAAGTTCAGAAAAAAAAAATATGGGAGCTATTTGAAAGCTCTCAACTTGGTTTTTAGCGTGATTAGCGATTTATCAATTTGGCAGGTACAATGTGCATGATTGATGTGCTGTTTGAAAAGTAATTTACTAGTGAATTTGATGTCTAAAGAAATTTTATTTTTTTTATTGTAAGAGTAAACCATTTCAAATTTCTTTAGGCTGCATTTTCATTGAACTGAAAAACTGAAAGTGCAAGGGTCTGCTTATTAAGTTGTAATTGGAACAGTTGATTGCATGTTTGGAAGAGGTGATATTGATTTTCTACACCTGTTCTGTACAATATTTTGTTGCTGGGAATAATAGAAACGAAGTCAATCTTTACTGAGGTGATGCCCAATTTTTCCATAAATTATTATACAGGAATTCTAATCTTTTTTAGCTCATGAAAGGGTTGACAGTTCCCATATATGGACCAGTGATATTTGTTAGTTTGGTCTAATGGATTATGTTTGAAGGGTTATTAATCTGTTTTGCCAATTGCATTAAGATTTTTGACATAAGGTAACTTACCCAGATTTTAATCAATGGAAGGGTTATCTGTAATTTAGGATAACGATTACTTTTCCTTTGATATGTATTATTGAAACTTTGAAAAGGTTCTTGCCCCCCAAGGTTCATGTTCTGTGTTTTCTTTCGCCCTACAATGCTGTACTCGATGTTGTTCAACTACTGATGATCACAGATTCAGTTTCTGAGTATCTTATTAATGAAATGTATCTAATTTTTGGATTGTATTCAAATTGGAAGTTCCAGCACCAATAGCAAAAACACAGTAATTTACATTTTTATTAAAATTTATATCTTTGAATCCCTTCACAGCACGGCCACCCTTCTCCATAGCGGCTATCTTTTTTTTTTTTTTGACACTACAAGATCCTGCACTTTTTCTGACTTGAATTTGTTATGCTGTGCGTTCACCTGCTTGCCCTCACACTCTTTCAAGCATCTGACAGTGCATCTTTACTCATCTAGATTACATACTTTGGAATTTTGCACTTTCGTTTCATGTTATTCCTTACTTTCTTAGAGATGGATTTTAGGGCAATTCTAAGGATTGTAAGTAGGGATGATTGCAAAACATTGAGTCTTAGTCATACAGCTGGGAAAAACAGACTATTAGGCCTACTACTAAGCCTATCTTTATTAATCCCATTTTTCAGCACACATCCTTCTATGCCTAGATAATTTAAATGCTCAATTAGACACTTAAATGCTGTCATTGTCTCTGCTTCCAACACTCTAGACATTTGTAACAACAAATGAGTGGACATTCACACAAATGGGTTAATTGGCACTAGCATGCCACAATGTAAGGTAATGACCATCTCCAACAAAAGAAAATCCATTCTTGCCAGGCAAAACATTTTCATTGTTGCATCTTCAAGCAGAATCACAACAGGATTAACTACATAAATACTGTGCCTATGAGAGCAGATCAGAGGCTGGGTATCTTGCAGTGTTTGCCTTACCCCCTGACATCCCAAAGTCTTTCCACGATCTACAAGGCACAAATCAAATTGGAATACTCTGCCTGTCCATTGCAGTTACAACAACAAATGTGACACCATGCAGGATAAAGCAGTCTGCTTTGTTCCTCATCCACTATTCCAAACATTCATTGCCTCCATTGGTGGCACATAATGATTAAGGTGAGTACCATTTACAAAATACACTGTAGTATCTAACCTACACTATTCTGACAGTACCTCCCAAACCCATGATCTCTACCAGAAAAAGAGGTAAAAACAGTGCATGGAACACCACTAACTGAATGTTCCCCTCCAAGTCATGCTGCATCTTGAGATCAATTAACAATTAGAACTATATCACTGTTTCTGCTCAATGTTGCTGGAACTCTTTTTCAGTAGCAGTCAGTGTATCTTCATCAGAAGGACACAGCAGGTGCTAATCACCATCTTTTGAAGAGCAATTATTGATTGGCAATAAATACTGCATTGTCTGTTATATGCAATTCATGAAAAATGAATAAGTAAAATATCGGTAATTTTGGCTTGTTGCTTCGCCATTGAGCCATCGGGAACGGGTCTTTTGCCTGACCCACACCGACCATCAAATGGTCACCGTCAAAAACCACATGTATCCTCGTGTATCCCCATTAACTGCCTTTTTATTCTTTGACCACCCATCTAGTGGGGGCAATTTAGAGTACCTAATTAAACTACTAACTAGCATGTCTGTCATGTGGCAGGAAACCCAAGTGATCACAGGGAGAACATGCAATCTCTACATAGAGGGAGCCCAAGGTCAGGATCATACTTTTGATCCATGGAGCTGAGAAGATGCAGGTTTTATCTAATTAAACTCTGAAGTACCCTTCCCCCCCCCCCCCCCCCCCCCCCCCCCCCCCCCCCCCCCCCCCCCCCCCCCCCCCCCCCCCCACCCCCCCCCCCCCCCCCCCCCCCCCCCCCCCCCCCCCCCCCCCCCCCCCCCCCCCCCCCCCCCAACTTAAAATGCTGAAATATAAATGCAAGTTGTTGCAATTATGAGGGTTCACAAGCAAGATATTTTAGGTTTCTTTTTAATGGGTGATGTTTTTGGTTTAATTTCAGGGATCATTTTCTCATGTAGATCTTGCTTGTCCTGTGCAACTACTTTTAATTGCATGTTCAAAAGTCTCCAACAGCATTCTTGATCAGGTAGAGGAGAGATTCAATAATTATGGAAAACTGATAACCGTATACATATAAAACCCTCATGCACTGTACTTTGTACAGGCAGTCCCCAATTGCATAATGTACCCTTTCCTCAGAACTCTCTGCAAACTGAATTTTCTATAAGCCAAAACTAATAACAACCCTAACTATGATATTGATTCCTTAATTGGGAGGCTTCTGAGATTGAGTAGCCACTAATGGCATTTTTGGGGTCAAAGACTATCCTTCCCGTCCTGCCTTTCTTGGTTTATTTTGTAGGTCAAACTCCAGTACCAGAGATGGAGCAAAGGGGAAGATGCAGTGCAAAATATGGTCCTCAACATTGTAGCGCATAACTGCTACCTCTCAGCAGCATATGAAAATAGAGCATGTTCACATGAAAGTTGACTCTAAATGGCATCTTTTTGCTTAACAACCAGGACTGCAGAAGCAGATAATTATTAGAAAGACTTATTTTTTTCAGTCACCGGTACAAATTCTCTTCCCTCACCACTCACTTCATGGCTTTCTTTGATGACCATCTGAATCGTAATTGGGTTATGTTTAACTCAACAGAGTTGAGTCTCGAATTCCAGGACCACCAATTTCCATGTTATATTGCTTGATTGTGGTCTTGAAGACATTCACCTGCTGCCAAAACTCTTATCCATCCCTCTGTTAGCTTCAGATTTACTATTCCCAACATAGTCCAGGCAGACCTCCTTTGTTCTACTTTCTGCAAATACGATTTTCTGCATCAAAACCTTAATTGCCGCTTTCATCCATTATCCATCACCTCTCTGCTTGATCACTTCATTGGCACCAAAGAAACAATACTTTTGTCTTCAAAACCCTCTGTAGTTTCACCCCTTCCTATTTCAGTAATCTTCGATTTTCAAACCCTCAGATATCCAGTCTCCAATGATTTTAATTCCACTGTTGATGGCATTGCTTTCAGTTGATATCCTAAGTTCTGAAATTCCCTCTTGGAATCTTTTTC
This sequence comes from Leucoraja erinaceus, assembly GCF_028641065.1. Taxonomy (NCBI): domain Eukaryota; kingdom Metazoa; phylum Chordata; class Chondrichthyes; order Rajiformes; family Rajidae; genus Leucoraja; species Leucoraja erinaceus. Next base: position 24,735,015 of record NC_073388.1, on the reverse strand, counting down.
ACTTTTCCCTATTATGACCCTCCCCACAAGCATCTTTATTTAAGACTTGTCACCTGGAATTAAATCTGATTATTTTGGCTTCGCATTTTATTGTGAGGTATGTTGGGATATGTTTGCTATATAAAGTACAGTATATAAATTGAAGCTCCTGTTATTCTAAGATTGTATTATACAACCTGATTTAGAAGACATTTGGAGTAATTATATTTAGGTAGATTCCAAGAGGTTATTTAGAGAGTGTAGGGCAAAAGGATATGGTCTTAGTATAGGAGATTGACTATTTAAAACATAAACAATCTTTATCCAGAGATTTTTTAATATTTTAAATTATTTTCCTTGAAAGTATATGTGTGGTTGATTATAAACTATTTACAAGACCGAGGCTGATGCACTTTTGACAATCAAGGGTGAAGAAGAGTGAGAATCAGTCAAAACGTTATGGAATAGCAGATACGCCCAAGGGTAGTATTGGAGCAGCATATTTATTACTTTAGTAGTGATCTATCCACATCTGGGGCTGGAGACTCACGCTGATGGATCAGAGTTTTTAATTAATTTGGTTAATAATTTGACAGCAAATGTGCAAAGAGTGAAGGTGATATCATTGAAGAAAGGGAGCAAGCTAATGAAACATAGAATTGCTTAATCTTGCTTTACTTATGCACTTATTTACTTTCAACCAGAGGCATAATGGACAAATCATACACCTTTGTTAGTCTTCAAGGATTTGAACAATGGGATACCCAATCATTTGTGTTTATTTTGTGTACATTTGTGTGTACAACGCACACTGATATCTTGATTATATTTGGCAGCAGCAATTCTTGAGTTAGGCCTTCTATTTTGCCTGGAGTTTTGACTGTTCAGGAAGACATCTACGTTTAGGTTTCATTCACACAGAAAAGTGGTATGTATCTGTATCAATTTTCTCCTGTTCAATTGAATTTGAGGATCTTTCTACAATTCAATTTTTAGAATTTAACTATATTGATCAGCCCAACTAAATACAATATATTTGGGTAGAATAGAACTCTTAAGATTCACACAGGTTCTCCATTTTGAAAAGTATTGGAATCCAAGGAAATATTCAAGCAGTTTTGTGCCCCAATTTTAATTAGTAGATTTTGCTTTGATGTGGATCATATTACATTTCGCACAAAATAATGATCAACAAAACAATGTTGGTACTGTATATTAACAAATACTTTCAGACAAATCAATTGCTATGTTCCATTCTCTGCAGCACATAGTAGTGTCCTTAAAGAAAAACATTTGCTCTGACGTAAGTATTGAACATATTTATTAAATCCATCCTACAGTATGATTGACAAAATCCCAGAGCTGCTCTTCTTAATGACTGAAATCCTAACATTATCTTGCAACTTGTAGCGACTCTTCAGTTTTAAGTCTATTATATTTATTCCATACAGTGGTCAAGGTAAGTTTATTTCTAATGCAGTATCACTATAGTATTCCTGCAGAAGGAAGCCATTGAGTAGCAATGTTACAAAATTTTGAGATTTAAACAATTTAACAATTTATCCCACCAGATAAAGCATAAAAATAAGTTTAGTTTGACACCTAATTCACTTTCATATCTTCAGTATTAAAAAAGTTATGGCCATTTTCATACTCGGTAATTAGCATCTTGTTCCCTATTGCTTTTCCATTGACTTAACACAAAAGCTGTGATCGAGGACAGTTAAAAGCCATAACTTTCTTAAAAATTTAGAGAACTGAATGAAAATTTCAGTTATTATAGATTGAAGCATTTTGAAACAAATATAAAACATCTTACTTGGATAACCTGAAATTAAAGCATATAATTAGTTAATTGCTTAATTGTAGCTAATTACAAAATTGACTGTTGTGACGGAAATGGTAATAAACACCCAGACTGCCTTGAAAATTCAAAAATGTGATATTCTCAAGATCAGAACTTTAATATTATTGTATTATATGCTGTAAGTCTGTAACAGATAGGTAAATAAATTTCAATTTCTAGCAATAGACAAACTATTTATGGAAAAGATCAGTTGCTAGCTGGTACATTGGCATATCATAATCAGTAGCATCATCATACTCCTCAGATTGTAACTAATAAGCAACTCAGTAGACCTTGTTTTTCCTCAACTTTTCAATTTTGGCATTGTAAACGACAAGTTGTTGCTCTTCAAACCATGCATGACATGCCTTTCTGCCCACTACTTTCCCATTAAGAATGTCCTGTAGATTCCATTTCTTAAGAAAAGGATATTTTTTAAATAGCCTAGGTATTCAAATAACAAACTAATCCCATTCACACAAGAATTCACAGTATAACATGATTTTAAAACCTCACTGTCATTAATTTATGTGCCAGATTGAAGGAATTTAATATTTAATTCCCATAAATTAATCTAAACATTCACTCAATATAATCAAATTTTATTTTATTTTTTGCACAATACATGGGACTAAAACTGATATTTAGTATATAAATATTGACTATGGGTAGACAATAACACTAAATATAGATGATTTAGATGCTCTTATGACATGATTGTCCAAAAAGAAGAGCATTTAAATCATCTTACGAGTGGGTGTTTCTGGAATGCGATCGATTGGAACGTTGCATTCGCTGTGAATTTGAACTCCATATCGGCAGGAAAAACACTGCCGGTTCGTATAGGGGCCCAAATCACATTTTCGCAACGTAAAATTAGATTAAAGCCATCCCAAGAAGCAAGATTATATGTAAAATAGATGACTTACCTTTTGTTTTATCTCGTTCGTGCGATCCGTCGCGTTGTGGGCGTTAGAAGTAGCTTTTCATTTTAATCTAATAATTAAATTGTCTCACGATTTAAAAAAATAAAAAGTACAGGAACGGAAGTCCGATCGATTTTTCTTCAGCAGCTAGCAGCCCGAGGAAATCTGACTCCGACAGGCCCGTAGAAAACTGGATTTTAATCCTGCCCCCCCCTCAAAGGCGCCAAAGTCGCGCACACGGCCAGTGGCAGAACTTGCAGTGCCACTGAAGGTAAGTTTTGTAACATCGCTACATTCAGCCCGTCTTTGTCGACCCTTTGAAAGAGATGCAAGATTTATTCACATACCTCTGCCTTTCTCCAATAGTTTGCAATTTAATTCTCTTTGTGAACAAGTCCAAGTATTAAAATTTGAGTCCACAAGGCTTTTAAATCATTTGTATCAGCTATGTGTCTATGTAACTTCACGTAGTCAATATTTCACTCTCTTTAGTGCTGTTCGCTGAAATTGATTTGCTTCTAGTTAGCTATTTTTGCTTTAAACCTAATTATATTTTGATCACTATTATCCAGGTACCCTCCATGTTCACAACATGCCTTTTACTTTAACAACCTTAATCTTTAAAATAAAGTGTTTGTTTCTATATATAATCTAAGGCAGATCTGACAATACAAAGCTTGTGAAGCAAATCAAGGCCCGATTTGCTCACCACTCGCTGTAAAAGATCATACAACATTATTTTGAGATAAATGTGATTAGTGCAGAGTTTAACATATTGCATTGACCTTGTAAAAAGCGCTAAATTGTTTTAACTAGAACATCTCCACCTTGTTTTGTTTTTTTGGTTTCCTGGCAATCGTTTTCAGTAAGATAGACACAAAATGCTGGAGAAACTCAGTGGATCAGACAGCATCTCTGAAAAAAAGGAATAAGTGACTAATAAGGTTCTTTAGTAACTTGTCAGTTTCTTTGTTGGACTAAATTAAGGCCCATGTTGCAATCAAAAGCGCTTGAACAATTGGTTGGGAAGAAAGCCAAACTGTAAGAAAGACGACTGTGCCTCCTTTTCAAGAGCAGCCAGCTCGTGCAGGAATAAGTGACGTTTCTGGTCGAAACCTTCAAACTGAATCAGGGAGAAGGGAAACTAGAGGTATGAAAAGATTCAGAACAAATCCGAGCCTGACCAATCACCAAGGAAAAGTGGAGTCCACAATGGTCCATTTTGACATCCTGCTAGTTCCACATTGGATGCCTTATGATAATTCTGGTTCTTCCGTGTATTAATTAAAAAAATTCTCATAATTCTCCCAATCTGCATAAAATTGCTCCAGCCCCACATTCTTTTGAGACCTTGCTCTCTTTGACTTTGACCTCGTATACATTCCAGCATTCATTGTTTCATTAATGGTGGCTATGCCATATTGCCTTGGCTTGATCTCAGATTTCCTCATGAAATGCCTACTTTTGTCTTTTAGAACACTAAATTTTATGATTCCAGCCAAACTGGCAGCTTCTGACATTTGCTCAAATGTAACAGCATGTAATGCTATAATATAAAGCTATCACATTGTTGGCATAATTACTTTTTCTTTTTACTTTACTGTAACCATCACAAATTTTTCCAATTCAATTTCAAAATGAAGGATTTAGCCAATTTTCAATATCAGATTATTTTACTTGGACGGTTAGGGTCTTTCATTTGTTTGAAAACAAACTACTTGTACATACCGCTTCTCCATGTACCACTTTCCCCTCAATCGTTCTTCACTTCAAAGGCCTTATACAAACTAATCTGAATCAAACATTTATAGCATTTGTCATCTTCCGACCTCTCTAGTTTGGAATGGAAACCTTCCATGACAAAGTTAATTTCTGCTAGATTTATAGCTGGAATTTCTATTCCATCTTGATTGCTTCTAAATACAATCCCTTCATATAGAAAGTAAATATAACAAGGAGAATGGGATAATTCAAATTATTCTCTGAGCATGTCCTGATATACAGTAATGTTGACACCTTCTGCCTCCTTGAAACAAACTGTCTTTGATCCAGCCTGGTTTTGTAGGTTTTGTTCTGTTGCAGGTAGCAAAATAGCTACTTTGTTAGCACAGGAAGTGGTTCTTTAGAATATTCTTAAAGCTTTTTTAGTTTAATAGAATAAAATAATAAGCTCTACACACTTTCAGACTAAAACATCAAAACATATACATTAATGAGAATAATTCTGAGTAAGTTGTTTCAGCTTTTGATTGTTTGCCAATATTAACAGAGGGCACTTCCCGGCTACACAACTGAACACGTAGGTTAAACTGAGGCGCATTTCTTCCACAATATTTAAAACGTGCAGCAATGCATCATTTATTTTTCCACTACATCATTAGAAATTAAGTAAATTGTTGTTAATCTCTTACCTTTGGGAAAAGGGAGATCGCAGGAAAGTAATTTCCCCTTTATTTTGCATGTTCACTCGATGAAGGAATATGATTGGGACTGTAAAAGTTGCTGCAGTTTTGTTGCCAAAATATTCTCAATAATTTTGGCTGGCTCAAGCACACAATTTGTTTGGCTATTTATGAATCTGTTTGAAAATCAATGAAAAGCAATGTATTACCAAAAAAATATTGACTGGAATATTTTGGGTGAATCAGTTGTGATAATTTTTCCTAATTCTCTTAGTATCACTTGATTTTCCTGAGATATGTCAACGTGTAAAAATACAAGCACATTTGCAAATTGAACGGATTGTCAATATCATTTGGGCTTAATATTTTCTGTATTGTTGTTTTGGTATTCCTCCGACAACATTCAATGGATTTATTGCGGACAAAGTATATTGAAAGTAAGTTCACCAAGTTTACAAGAACAACATTTATGCACATCTTCTTAACATTAGTTGGTATTGTATACAAAATAATGACTTTTCATTTTCAAAATCCTTCAGAGCTACGTTATAATATACAACACCCATAGAAACAATTTTGAAAATATTTTTGTTCTATCAAACTTGTTCTCTTGATGTTTTAGAATGAGATGGCAATGCATTTAGAGTACAACTGCAAGTCACTACAAACCAGCAAATAAAGCACAAATATAAACATTTTTTTTCAAACATTGGTTTGATCAATGAATTTCAAGAAATGCCTAAAAGAAACAACCTGCTGATAAAATGAAACTAATCCAGAATAGACAATGAATGAATTGTGTCCTTTATTTATTTGTTAACACCAGGAGTTGAAATAAATTAATTCACACTTCACAAACTTACAACATTGCAGTATTTTGCTTTTGGGCTAAGTAGTTTATTTCATTGTTTTCCTAAAAAAGCCTTCATATTTATTTTCCCAGCCTTCATCATTTATCGTGTAATGCCTTGGTGGAAAAAGTTACTTAAAAACAGAATTGTATCATAGGCTGTTAATCCAAAGTACCATGGCCAAAGGATATGATTGTGGCAGTTAACGCTAGCAAATTGAATGTGGAATATACAATTTGAAATGTTTTCTTTGTTGTTATTGTAACATTTCCATTGGCCATGTGGCTGCTGGATTTTCCCACTGTGCATACGCAGATGTAGATTTTTGTATAGGTAGTGTATTAATACTAGTCTGAAAAAGTAAGTTCTTGCAATGTTTAGAAGGGAAATGAAAGTCTCATGTGGAATATATTTGTGATCTATATCTCAATCAGTGAGGCCTGAATTTTATTTTAGTGCCTTACTTACCTTAATGCCCCACTAAGCGCATAAACTCTCTGCTTTTGCTTCCTAAAGTGGTAGATCCCCATAATTGAGGACATGGTGCTTTTTACTGTTTGTTGTAGATGTGTTGCATAAAATGTGACAGATTTTATTTACCACGGTTCTGCTTTATTCATATTTTATACAATGGTTCAGTAAATGCAAAAGAATAAACATTATTATAAAATTATTGTTGTCCAACTAGTCGATGAATTATCTGATCCTTGTTTAACTGGCAGAGGTATTGCATTGACAAAGATTAATATGGATCGCTGGTTGGTGCAGACTCAGTGGTCCGAAGGACCTATTTCTGGGCTGTATCTCAAGTCTACAGTCTGAAGAATTAATACAAACTGTATCAAAACACGATCTGTATAAAAGTACTAAAAAAAATCTCTACCTTACGGAACTACATTCCACCTAGAATAGATGAATGTACTTGGATAAGTGGGATCCAGTGGGATAAGCACAGGAATTGGACAAATTCATTTCACTTGCACTTTATGTGCAATGTGACGCATAAAATCATATTGTATTGGATACACAGATATTTGTGATGTGGGGGGGGTGGGGTTGGACAGCAGTAGAGCTGCTGGCATACAGTTCCAGAGAAATCAAGAGTGTTTTATTGTCATATGTCTCAGATGGAACAAAGAAATTCTTACTTGCAGCATCACAGAATATGTGAACATAGTACACTGAGAACAATATTATAAATGAGGAAAAAAAAAAGTTCAGCTCGGCATACGTACACGTAACAAACAATAATAGATCATGTGATTGGAGCAGAATTATGCCATTCGGCCCATCAAGTATCCTTAGCCAATCAATCATGGCTGACCTATCTCTCCCTCCTAAGCCCATTCTCCTACCTCTCCCCATAACCTCTGACACCTGTATTGATCAAGAATCTATCTAACTCAACCTTAACTATATCCACTGACTTTGCCTCCACAGCCTTCTGTGGCAAAGAATTCTACAGATTCACCACCCTGCAATAATAATGTGCAATAAAAGTCTATGTGGTTCGGAGCTTATTTGAGGTTGTACTGTTTAATAGCGTAAAGGCAGTAGGGAAGTACCTTCCTGATGGCAGGTGTGAAATGAGTGTGACCAGGGTGGTGTGGGTCTCTGATGATGCTAGCTGCGTTTTTGAGGCAGCGACTCTGGTAAATCCCTTTGATGGGAAGTCAGAACCCATGATTGAAACATAGAAATTAGGTGCAGGAGTAGGCCATTCGGCCCTTCGAGCCTGCACCGCCATTCAATATGATCATAGCTGATCATCCAACTCAGTATCCCGTACCTGCCTTCTCTCCATACCCTCTGATCCCCTTAGCCACAAGGGCCACATCTAACTCCCTCTTAAATATAGCCAATGAACTGGCCTCGACTACCCTCTGCGGCAGAGAGTTCCAGAGATTCACCACTCTCTGTGTGTGAAAAAAGTTCTTCTCATCTCGGTTTTAAAGGATTTCCCCCTTATCCTTAAGCTGTGACCCCTTGTCCTGGACTTCCCCAACATCGGGAGCAATCTTCCTGCATCTAGCCTGTCCAACCCCTTAAGAATTTTGTAAGTTTCTATAAGATCCCCTCTCAATCTCCTAAATTCTAGAGCGTATAAACCAAGTCTATCCAGTCTTTCTTCATAAGACAGTCCTGACATCCCAGGAATCAGTCTGGTGAGCCTTCTCTGCACTCCCTCTATGGCAATAATGTCCTTCCTCAGATTTGGAGACCAAAACTGTACGCAATACTCCAGGTGTGGTCTCACCAAGACTCTGTACAACTGCAGTAGAACCTCCCTGCTCCTATACTCAAATCCTTTTGCTATGAAAGCTAACATACCATTGACTGGGCAGTGCTCACAACTTGGCAGTCTTCTACCATCCTGGGCATTCAAGTCACCAAACTAGGCTATGATGCAACCAGTCAATATGCTCTCTAGATTTGTAGAAGTTCAAGAGACTCCTCACTGACATACCAAATCTCCAGAATCGTCTCAGGAAGCCGAACTAGGCTGTGATTCAACCAGTCAATATGTTCTCTGCTAGAAGTTCAAGAAAACCCTCTCTGACATACTGAATGCCCGCAATCTTCTCAGGAAGTAGCGGCATTGATGTGCTTTGTTTATAAATGCATCAGTGTACTAGGTCCAGGAAAGATCTTCAGAAATATGCATGCCCAGGAATTTGATGATTTTGACTCTCTCCAGCATCGACCTGTCGATATAGACAGGTTTATGGGTCTTCATCTTTCCTCTTCCAAAGTCTGCAACTAGTTCCTTGGTCTTAGTGACATTGAGAGCCAGGTTGTTGTGCTGGCTTTTTTGTGTGGGGGGGTAAGGGGGAAACCGTTTCGGTCGCCTCCCCGTGGCCTAACAGCAAGGATCGTCGCGGCCTTTCCCGGAGACGAGCTCGGGACTTCAGCGGCGGGCGCAGCGTGGACTCTCAGCGTGGAGCGGGTGAGCCCTCGCTGGGGCTCACTGGAGGGGAGTGCTCCGTTTCGCTGGCCCGGTCTGCACAGCTCCAGCTGGCGCTGGTGCGGCGTCTACAGCCCAGGATCCCTTGTGGGGGACCCGGGGGAAGAAGAAGCCATCACTGCCGGCCCGCGGCCAACTTCTACCGCGGGCCCAGCGTGAACTTACCATCATCCCTGGAGGGGAGCATCGACCGCCGACCCTGCAGTCTGCGGTGCTTCTGTCTGCGATGTGGCGGGGACTTTAAATCTTCGGCCGCCGGCCTGCGGCCTGCACCAACTTAAAGCCGCGGTCTCTGGTGGGGAAGAGCCAACTGGACTTACCTGGACTTGTACCTTGTCATTTTTACCATCTGGATGCCCGCAGCAACGGCTGCAGAGGGTTGAGGTCCCGACCACGGGGGAAAATGGAGGACTGGCCAAATTGTGTGCCTTCCACCACAGTGATGAATGCTGTGGTGGATGTTTATGTTAAATTTTTATTGTGTTTTTGTGTGTGTTCTTTATTATTGTACCGCTGCTGACATATTCATTTCACTTGCACTTATGTGCAATGTGACACATAAACTGTATTGTATTGTTGGAACCATTTGATCAGTCTCACTTCCATACTCTGACTCATCACCATCTGTAATTCGTCCAAGTCCAACAATGGTGGTGTCATCAGCGCACTTGAAGATGAAGTTTGCACTGGGTAGAGCAGGGTCTGAGCCTGACAAAGCCTTGAGGTGCTCCCGTACTAATTGTTATTGAGGAAGTGTTTTTGCCAATTCGAACAGATTCAGATTCAGATTCAATTTTAATTGTCAGTGTACAGTACAGAGCCCTTTTACACCTGGCGCCGTGACTCACGGATGGCCAGCTTGGCCAGGCCCAGGAGCAACCCATCCAGGACATCTTTGGCCCTACCCTCTCCCCTATGCACAGGGTGTCTGAAGATGAGGATGGTGGGTGAGAAATGCAGCCAGAAGGCAAGAGGCAACCCCTTTAAATAATGGAACAGGGGCTGCAGCCTCACGGACTCCATATACACATGGTGCACAGACTCTTCCAGCCCACAAAAGTGGCAGGCAGCTGGCGAGTCTGGGAACCGCGAGAGAAACAGGTTGCAGGGGACTCCTTGGTGCAGTACCCTCAACCCCAGGTCCCCGATGCCTGACGTATGTATTTTTATTGTCCAAGTGGTCAGTGCAGAGTGGAGAGCCAGTTTGATTGCATCCTCCGTTGACCTGTTGTGGCAGTAGGCAAACTGTAATGCGTCATGGTTCTTGTTGAGATAGGAGTTGATATGCACCATAATCGACCTCTCAAAGCACTTCATCACCACGGATGTTAGTGCCACTGGTCTATAGCTGTTGAGGCACGTCACCTTGGTCTTCTTGGGCACTAGTATTATTGGTGCCCTTTTAAAGCAGGTGGGAAACAATTAAAAAATATATATATTAAATGCTTTTATTCAAAATAAACAAAAATACAGAGCAGTAATACAATGAAAGCGCTGCCACAGTTGCTGAACATCCGCCTCATCCTCCAGCTTAGAGCAAAAGTCCCTTTTGGCCTTGTATCTGGATGGCCAGATTGTATTGATGGCCTTGTATCTGGACTTCTTGTATACCCCTGTGTCGCCAGGCTTGATTGTCCAGGAACTGGTCCTCAGAAGAATGTAGATCTGGTTCATTCAAGGCTTCTGGTTAGGAAACACTTGGATGTTGGCATACCCTCCTCCACACATTTCCTGATGAAGTCTGTCACAACTGCAGAGTAGCCATTATGGTTTGTTGTGGAGTCCTTGCCCAGTCAACTGACTACAAGCAGTCCCGCAGTTGCTCCTCTGCATTCTCTGACCAGCTCTGTACAGTCCTCATCGCTGGGGGTGCGTTCTTCAGTTGCTACCTATATGCAGGAAGAAGTAGCACAGCTGAATGGTCGGATATCCTGAAGTGAGGGAGAGGGATGGTGATAGGCATCTTTGATGGTCATATTGCAGTGGACAAGGGAGTTTCATCCTCTGGTGCTGCAGAAAACGTGTTGGTGGTAGGGAGTGGTTTCTTCAGGTTGGCTTTGTCCCCCGCTATGATGGTAAAGACTTCGGGGTATGCTAACTGATGTGTGTTCACCACGGTGTTCTGATCCAGTGCTTGACCCACTGCCTGGGGTGGGATGTCAACCGAGTCAGGATGATGGAGGTGAATTCCCTCGGGAGGTAGAAAGGGTGACACTTCACCGCCAGATGTTCCAGGTGTGGGAGCAGGAGTTAGACAGAACTGCCACGTCTGAGCACCACCGAGAGTTCATGAGGCAGATGACCCGCCTCTCCCTTTCCCGATGCCTGGATTCGATCCATAACAATGGATGAGAAACATTCAGGCTGGATGGCTGCGTCTGGGGAGCTGGGGGTGAGCCATGTCTCTGTGTAACAGAGCACACGGCATTCCCTCAGCTCCCTTTGGTAAAGCAGCCTTGACCTGAAGTCCTCCGCTTTATTTTCCAGTGACTGAACATTAGCGAGTAGGGTGGTCGTTGGCCCCTGCGCTTCAGTCTGACTTGTAGTCCTGCCGGTCGGTGATACAATAGAAGCCTCCCCTGTGTTTCCAGGTACTGTACTCACTGTTCTTGCGATCCTCCGCGAGGTCTGTGATTCCTCTGCGTTCAGGAATTCCCTTTGACAATCGGTAGAACGCAAATGCGCTAATGCGTTTAAATGCATTATTAGTTACAGCACTGATTTGTGTTGTTTCTTTTATACAGGGAAGCTGAGAACTACTATATTTTATTAATTTCTGCTCTGCTGCTTGCAACATGTCGCCACAGACAGGATCGCCAACAGGGTTCGATCCTGACTACATGTGCTGTCTGTATGGAATTTGTGCATTCGCCCTGTGACTTTGTGGGTTTTCTCCGGGTGCTCCTGTTTCCCCCCACATTCCAAAATATGCAGCTTTGTAGATTAATTGACATATGTAAATTGTCCAGTGTGTAGGACAGCATTCGTGTATGGGTGATTGCTGATCGCATGGACTCAGTGCGCTGAAGGGCCTGTTTCCACGCTGTATTTCTAAACTAAAAAAGTTCACAAGATTAATTCCTCAGTTAATGGTACTGTCCCGCGAGGAGTGATGAAGCAGACTGGTTGTTATAGTTTTCAGAAGAGTAAAGTGTGATCTAATTGAAATATTAAAATTCACATAGGATTTGATAGCATAATTGAAAGAATGATGTTTCCTTTGGACGTGCTGTCTGCAACCAGTCTTGACCTCAAAATAAACGGCAAGGCATTCCGTACTGAGATGAGAAAGACATTCCTCACCAAGAATATATACTTCTCAAATTCTCTGTACAGAGATCATGGAGGTTTGCCAGGTTCATTCGTGACAAAAGAATCACAACATTATATGGGTTAATGTGAGAAACGTGGCAGTGATGTAAAATATCATTCATCAGATGTAAAAGATCATTCATGTTATCGAATAGTGGACACGGTTGGATAGCAAAGCAACTTGTGTGAATCTATTGTTGGTCAAAGGAAAGATTAACGCATGCAATGGTAACTGTTTCTCTCCCCATTGGGAATATTTTCTATCCCAGATTGCTCAGGATTTGCAGTATTTAAAGGGACGGTATATAGCGGCACCCCATACCCCAGCGCCCTGGTGGGGACCTTGGATGCTGCGTGAGTCTTATTGCCGGCTGCAAAGAAGCAGCATACTCTTCTCGAGACAGAAGCCAAAGATTATCTTTGCTGCTGACCAACGTATCTCTAGTCCAATCGGCGCCCTCGCGGAAAGCGGAGATTTTTAAGACTTTTTTTTCACCGAATTTCAAAATCCGGATTACAAAACATTGGGGAGATTGTCCCCCACCTCTCAAAACATAGAGGGGACGTGCCCCCCCCCCCCCCCCCCCCCCCCATGGGGATGAGCGTCGTCGTCGAGTTACCACGAGTTCAAAGGGAACGACATCTCAGGACTGTGAAGATTTGGAATGCTTTATTCCAAAACACTATGGAGACAGAATCTCCATGTGTTCAAGGTAGAATTTGACAAACATTTGAACTACCTACGGAGAGAGTCAGTGTGGAAGTGGTGCTGAAGTTAGAATTGAATCAGCTATGATCCTTGAATGGTGGAGCTGGTGGGCATATTCCATCTTGTTTCTTTGTTCTTGAAGAAACTTCTTCATTAACAGAACGTCAAAATTTGCAGAAAACTAGTTGAGATTTTAAACCTCGGTGCTCCACGCGCTCTCCTCGCGCCGTCAACCAACTGTCACAGCGCCGCCGTTCCCGCCTCCCGCCCACCCAGGGGGTGGGGCTTCGCGGGGCACACGTGAGCACCCGGCGCCCAATCGGATGGGCGTTTGTGAGCTGGGCGGAGGGGGGGGATGGGGGCGTGGGAGCGCCTGGCACGTGACGCCAACCTACACGAACGGCGTTGACGAAGCGATGTTTGTGAGGCACTCAGACGTTGCACAGGTGAGTAATGTGGTGGCCGGCAATGGCAGCAAGCGTTCCCGGCGCTCTCTTACTGTGTAAGTCAAGTTCAGCTGCACGTTCACAGACACACACACAACGTATAGTTGACCTGGAGGACGAGTTGTTGGGCCGTGTTATCTGACGCGATCGCTTCAGCCCATGGCCGCGGGGACCAGATCAGGCAACAGGAACTGCCAGCGGCACCGGCAACAGGTGCTCGACCTGAGAGAGTTCGCACTTCGCCATAGCACCCCGGACACATGGAACTTATTGACAGCCTTTGCAACCACGCGTTTGCAGGGGTCCGAGTTGTTTCTCTAACCCACCCCCAAATAAAAAGAGTAAAGGGGTGGACACAACATTCTGGAGTAACTGAGCGGGGCAGGCAGCATCTCTGGAAAGAAGGAATGGGTGACGTTTCGGGTCGAGACCCTTCTTCAAACTCAAAACGTCACCCATTCCTTCCCTTCAGAGATGCTGCCCGTCTCACTGAGTTCGTCCAGCATTTTTGTCTTCGGTGTAAACCAGCATCTGCAGTTCCTTCAATTAACTGAATGGATTCGATATTGTCAACCATCTATCTTCCCAGAAAAGACTACTTAAAATATACCTAATAGAGAATTTAACTGATGGAATTGCCTGCTCAGGGAGAAGATGAGAGTCTTGTACTTCCATATCTTTTCATTTTTGCGTAGGCCACTATAAGAGTAAAATTTATACAGTGTAAATTGATCCACTCCACTCGTCAGTTTCCCTTTTTTTTTAAACGTACATTGCACTACATCAGAGAGATTGCATTTAAGCGCAGTGCTCTAGACTGTATATCTGCCCTGAGCTTCTGATGTGCTTCTCTACATTATTGAAGATGGAGCTGAGAAGTGTGATATACCAAAATTACATTACATTACAAGCAACTAGATGTTGGGAGTAATACCAATATTTAAAAAAAACATTTGTTGGCAGTTTAGTTTTGAACATTGCCAAGTCACATTAAATTAGATTACAAAATGCTATTACACCAAAGCGTTTAGGTGCTCAAGGTACAACATATATTTAAAACGTATTTACATTTCTTTAGAATGTTGGCTTTTATTGCAAAGGGTATGTCTCCTAATTTGAGGAAGGACATTCTTGCTATTGAGGGAGTGCAGCTTAGGTTCACCAGGTTAATTGGGACTGACATATCATGAAAGAATGGATCGACTGGGCTTATATTCACTGGAATTTAGAAGGATGAGAGGGCATCTTTTGGAAACATATAGAATTCTTAAGGGATTGGATAGGCTAGATGCAGGAAAAATGTTCCTGATGTTGGGGAGACCAGAACCAGGGGTCACAGTTTAAGAATAAGGCCCATTTAGGACTGAGATGAGGAAAAACCTTTTCACCCAGACAGTTGTGAATCTGGAATTCTTTGCCACAGAAGGCAGTGAAGCCCAATTCACTGGATGTATTCAAGAGAGTGTTAGATATAGCTCTTGGGCCTAATGGAATCAAGGGATATGGGGAGAAAGCAGGAGCAGGATACTGATTTTGGATGATCAGCCATGATCATATTGGATGGCGGTGCTGACTAGAAAGGCCGAATGGCCTATTCCTGCACTTATTTTCTATGTTTCTATGAAATAAAGAATAGGGAAATTTCACTACAGCTTTGCAGGGTACTGGTGAGAAGACATCTCAAATACATCTGCAACACATCTGCATTGTTTTTGTCTTCATATGTAAGGGATGATATACCAGCAATGAAGGCTGTGCAGAGAAAGTTCAGCAGGTTGATTCCTGGGTATAAGAGAGTTGATATATGAAAAAGGCTGAACAGGTTGTGCCTGTACTCCATGAAGTGAGCAGTACACTTATTGAAACATGTAAATGTCTAGGGATTGACAGGGTGGATGTTGGTATGGCATGGTGCTTCATTTGTCACATGTACTGAGGTACAGTGAAATGTAGTTTTGTATACAGTTCAGGACAAGCTGCTGTAAGAATCCATCTCGGAAGCACTCTACAAACACTCTTTCTTGGGGTCCTGAACCAACCTGATTTTCCCAGTCTACCTGCATATTGAAATCCCCCATCACCACAGTGGCATTATCTTTGTTACATGCCAGTTTTAACTCCTGCTGCAACTTACACCCTACATCCGGGCTACTATTTGGGGGTCTGTAGATAACACCAATTAGTGTCTTCTTGCCTTTACAATTCCTCAACTCAATCCACAGTGACTCTACCTCGTCAGTTCCTATGTCTTTCCTCGCAAGGGACTGAATTCCATCCCTCACCAGCAGAGCTACCCCCCCCTCCTCTGCCCACCTGTCCTTTCTATAGGATGTATAACCGTAAATATTAAGTTCCCAGGCCCGATCCTCCTGCAGCCACATCTCAGTAATCCCGACAATATCATATCTACCAACCTCTAACTGAGCTTCAAGCTCATCCACCTTACTTCTTATACTACGTGCATTCATATACAATACCTTTAATTCCTTACGCATCTCACCTTTCACGTCGATCCCTATTACACTTGTCCATACTCTCCTGTCCCTTTATGAGCTTTCTTTCCTGTTAATACTGGGGTCATTAACTATCGCTTTACTCTCTTTCCCTTTGACTCCGTCCCTGACTATTCCATTTGACACCCCACCCCCCTTATTCGGTTTAAAACCACCTGTGTAGCAGTGGCAAACCTGCCTGCCAGAATGCCTGTTAAGGTGCAATCTGTCCCTTTTGTACAGTTCCCCTTACTCCAAAACAGATCCCAATGGTTTAAGAATCCAAATCCCTGCCCCCTGTACCAGTTCCTCAGCCACACATTCAGGTCCTGTATCTCCCTGTTCCTGCTCTCGCCAGCACGAGGAACTGGAAGCAAACGCTTCAGAATATTCATCCCCGGCTTTCCGACATTGTTTGTGCCAACATGCATTACCACTTCTGGCTGTTCACCTTCGCCCTTGAGGATTTTCTGCACTCTGTCCATGACATCCTGGATCCTGGCACCAGGGAGGCAGCACACCATCCTCGAATCCCATCTGTTGCCGCTGAAACCCCTGTCCGTACCTCTCACAATGGAGTCTCCAACTACCATGGTGTTGCCTGACGTCGGCCTCTTTGGTTTTGGCTCAACAGCCCTTTTTGCTTCGCAAGCCAGTCCGCCGCTCAGTGTGTTAACATCGTCTGTCCCGACAGTTTCTAACTGGGTACACCTGTTCTCAAGAGGTACAACACCCGGGGACCTTTGCATTCCATGTTTCCCTCCCTTTTTCACCATCACCCACCTTCTCTCTTCCAGTACCTCAACCTTACTGTAGGATTGAGTTACTGTAGATGTTGAGTTAGATGCATCTTAGTTATGCCCAGGTGATGATCATCAATAATTGTGAGAACATTTCTCATCATGTTATCACACTTCGTAAAATTTTAATATAGGAAGTATTGAATTAAATTGTTGAAAAGACCTGTATGTCCCTAAAAGATTATTGGTTTACATGATTATGTAGAAAGAATATAGTTTGAATTCAGAGACGAAAGCATCCTATCAAAGAAACATTAAAGAATGAGACCTTCTGTGACTTTGGAATTAATTCTGAGTCAAGACAAATTTATCAAAGAAACTATGTAGAACTAAACTTTTTGGAATTTCTGAACTCGTTATCTGTACCACACAAAATTAAATAAAATTGCAATGTAAAATGTATGTAATTTTAGGCACAGTCCCAAAGATTGCTTCCAAAGTGTCTAGTTCCTAGTGTCTAAGTTCCTAGTTCCTTTCACCACAGAATATTAACTACATCATTTATAGCATTCTCAAAATATATATTGGCAGGAAATTAATACAACAGCAACTTTTCCACTGATTTGATGTTTTAATAAAAAGACACAGAAAAAACGGTTTTGGGAATTTAAGTAACTGTCGACAATCTTGGCTTCAACTGAGTGCTTGGCCATGTGCAAGAATCAATGATAAATATTATTCTAGATATTATTCATTCCCTGTTTGATGGCCATAGTTGTATGCTTGCCACTGGTTTACTCTTCCAATTGTATTCAAGTAATATGATCATTAGTTATTTAAATATTGCTCCTGTTTCAATATTATTTTGTTGGTCCTTTAGCTGCCATGATAGAACAAACAGCATCTTCCGATTTGATAGACTCCAGTCCAGCATCTTGTGATCTGAGTTTCATGGAGGCTATCAGTCAGAAAATGAGAATTCCTAATAGACTGAAAGTAACTGAGGAGCCAGGTGATGAAGAGAGAGCAGAAGATATTCAGATGTCGACATTACATATGCAGATTCCTGAAAGAATATCAATGGGAGGTAAACTGTTTCAATGTGAATTAACCAGGGATGTAAAAATCAATGGATATTTAGTCATTTTCAAGTATTGGTCCAGATCTTGTTTTAATGTCAGTTAAATAACTAAATTGATAGGGATTAAATTAAAAAATGAATTTATTCTAATAGAACATAGAGTACAAAATAGGCTTATTTGATCCAGATAAGTTCCCCCAGATGAATTACCTCCCAACTCTCGTCATCTAAAAAAACATTAGCATAACTTTTCATTTCCTTCTTGATCATTTATGTCATTTCTTCTTTATAGAATTCATGCTATGAGCTCTATTGTTCCTTTATTTTTATTTATTTTATTTCCTTTATTTTTAAAAACATTGGTAAACCTAACTATTAATTCAAGAAATAATTATATATCTCAGAGTAGGTCAAGATTCAAGATTCAATTTATTTGTCAGGTACTGCGTTGTGGCTATATCATGTCGGCGTATGGCGCTGGTGATCTGGTTATGGCTCTAGAAAGCATCTGCAGTTCAGGGACTTTATCTTGACTAAATGTCGTACCCATTATCCTTTTTCTATACACAATTGACGACTTGATTGTAATCATCTATTGTCTTTCCTTGGATAGCATGCAAACAAAAGCTTTTCACTGTATCTTTGTAGACATGACAATAATAAACTAAACTAAACTAAACCTTGGCTCAGAATGGATGAGCTAGAGTCCAAAGCTTTGACAATGAGATCCAAGAAAGATGGAGAACTGGACACCTTGCTCCAGAAGGCAGTTAGATCTTTTAGGTTAACGGCATGGTTAGCAGACAGAAATCATGAGAAGCCCGATGGAACCCTGTAGCAGTATTGGAAGAGCCTAAGCCCATACAGTTTCCATGAGCAATGAGGTTATTGGAACCTATGTAGACAAGAGCAGTTCTCCAGGGAAAATAAGCAAATGGACCACAGCACGGTAGCGCAACAAATGACTTGATGTGATACTTTTGAGGATATCTCATGGAGGATATCTCATTGCTGACAAAATTATGGATTTAGGGTGTCTTCTTTCAAGTATTTTCATTGAGACTGTTTGCTGTACTGATGGTCATTAAGGATCCTCTTTGCCTTCTTCAAAGGAAGGGGAGTTCATCACAATTTATATAATTTATCCTTGGATGAATTTAAAAACAAATATTTTAATCATATTTACATTAGCATGTGTGGGAACATGGTGACGGATTATAGTCAAAAATAGAATTAATTGGCTGTAAAGGTCTTTGGCATCCAATGCTGAAAAGTGCCGTACAAATGCATTTCTTTTAAGATATTAATATAAAGAGCCATAATTCCTTCTATCAGTTTGCAAGTATTTGTACTTTGCGGAAGATAAATGATTATAGAATATGCAAAGATCTATTTCAGATTTTAGTAGTTCTGTAAATAGATAGATCTGATGGTATAATTTGCCGTAAATTATTAGATGCTATTTTATAGAACAGTTTATTCTGGTGAGACCTTAAATATTTATTGCTGTTTAAGGTAATTGTGCAGATTGGACATGAAAATGTTCTACTCTGATTTAAAAGGATCACGCACGAAGTACTGGTTTTCTTGTTTCATATTTTTGACACTTGGAATTGATATGCAATAGATATGCAGTAGCTACATGATTATTTGAATTTTGTAACTGAATACTAATAGGGGACAACAATAAATTATTTAAATTGAAATATTTGTTGGTTGGTTTAAAAGAAATGCTCTTTTCTCTTTAGAAACCGAAATGCAGGATATTGGAGCAAGGCCGTACTTGTATGGTTGGTTCCACAATAATCCTATGAATACAGATCCTCCACCACTTAGCATATCTCCTCACTTAATGTATGGAACCTCCCAGGCTATGAATGTGGATAGATCGGAAAGTCCACTGCAGGTATATTAGGAATAACATTATGTCCTTTTATAATATAAAGATTTAAGTAGACAAACTTACTAACTTTTTACCTTTACACCACATAATGTGTTTTGAAATTCAGTTATATAACACAGTTTTTTGTCTCTTTTTTCCCATGGCGTGAAATCACTATCTTCCATCCTTGGAACTTATGAACCTATTTTAACTATCTCTGATGCTGTTATTGAGCCTCCAATCCAGGTTCTGACCTGCACTTAGTCACTGATCACTCAATCCTCTCAAACCTACAATTCCTCATAGTGACCGATCCATGACTGCAATCCTGGGCCACCTTTCCTGATTCTCAGCTGCAGCCATTATTTCATACCCCAATGCCCAGATACAGGCCAATTCTTTTACGCACTGTGGGTGGTGGGGGAGAAATATTCTTGAATTCTCACTAGTTCAGACTGCTGCCTGAAAAAAGTTGTGTTGGTTGTTGACCCACAAAGTAAAAAACTGAATGTGATGTTCATTAAAATACAATTTAATACAGACATTTTTTGCACAGTGTTCCTTTTAAAGTAGTTTAACATACAAAATTGCACACTACTAAATTAATAAATTAATCCATTCTGTATTTATCCAGATATTTCAAATATTCAATGCTAACATAAGTTCATCATTGGGAAGGCCTGTATTTATGTCACTGATAATTTGGGTGCCTTCTACATTTAAATTAACTCATCAGTAAGAAACATGCTTGCAAACTTTTTTTGCAGGTGACCACCTCTCACAATTCCAGCAGATCACGAACATTAAGTGAGAATGAAATCAGTCTATCAAATGTGACTAAAAGACAGAGGAATTTGTAAGTAAGACATTTTGGATTGGTTTGATTGTAGTGATATCAAGTACAAACTACTGCAAAAAATGTTGCCATATTCAGTTACTGAGATGGATTTCAGCTACTTGAAGGAATATTTAACTAAATGATAGTCCCTGAGGAATGATTATGCCAATTTTTGGGATTGCAAGAGCTAGATGAACATCATATCCTTCTCTTTACCTGTAGATCATTTCTACATGAGTCATTCTTAGATCTATAGACAGCAAACCCATGTTTTAACAGACCTCTTTATTTATCACGGATTTTGGTTATAGCGGATTGACTTACCAACCGCTGCCCATGTCACCTCTGACTCACGTCATCTCCTCGGCAACTTACAGTACCGGCTGCTGACCTTACCTGCATTCCAGCAGTTGACCATTGACTCTGCCGATCCTCACCACTCCCCCGGCTGCCAGGGTCACCAACTCACCTGTATTCCAGGCCCAATTCCAGACAAGGGTCTGAAGAAAGGTCTTGCCCTGAAACATCACCTATCTATTTTCTCGAAAGATGTTGCCTGACCTGCTGAGTTACTCCAGCACTTTGTGTCCACAAGCAACTGTAGTTGTTTGTTTCTACTACTTAGGCAATGATAAAACCTTCCTCGTTTATTGTGGACAATCAGCAGTTACGGACACCATTACACTCCACCCCCCCCCCAATGGTCTGTTATAATGAGGGTTTATTGTACAGGTTAATGATACTATCAGATTGTGAAATCAAGCATGAATGAAAGTGGCAAAAATTATAATATAAAATTTGCCATTCTTTGTCTATTTTCTGGGAACTAACATCATGAGCTGGATGGTCCATAAACCAGAGAGGATTCAAATAATATTGCCTTTTCATTACATTTAGTATGAGAGGCTCGTGAAATGTTTAAATCTTTGCATATCGTAAATAAAAAATCTATACTAACTTGTCTCCAAAGTTCATGTAATAAACTGACAGTAACCATCATCCCAAGTTTTATAGCTGGGTTTAGAGATGAACTGTTAATTTTTAAGGTATTTTGTGAAAAATATTTTGGAAAAAAAGAAATTCCAGCAATTTTGATATCTTGTTGAAATTTGTAACAGCTTTGAACTAAACTAATTTAGACAGCTTTGAACTAAAATGGTGGAAACCCAAAGCCAAGCACCCTCTGCATTTTTTCAGTGATTACTTTAGAAGTGCTAAAGAATAGCAAGTAAATGTAATATCGCCAATGAAAATATATGGAAAAAAACATACCATTATTATTTTTCAATTATATCCAGTTTGACTTACCTATAATGCTAGAAAGAGAGTGAATGAGATGAAAATATACTTTGAACCAGATTCAGTATCATGCCAATTATTATGTTCTGAGTATCACTCTTGCTCTTTGTACCAACATTCATTAACGCTATGTTTCATATTTCCAGCTGATTTCTTTTTTGCAATTGTAGAATGTGATAGCAATAATAATTTGAATAAGGTACTTGTGTTAAATCATGCTGCATTGCGTTGGGGTGTGTGGGTGGGTGTGTGTGTTTGCTTGTGTGTGCAACTTCCAACTCGCATGTCTGCTGGAAAAATCGGGGAAATTTTCTATGGGCATGAGAGTGAAAAAGAGTGATTGACAGGAAAGTAAAAATGTAAATGTCTACTTGTTTTAGAAGAAAATAAATATTTCAAATGGCAGATTTCTCTGACTTTGAATGCAAAATAAAATTCTCAGATATCAGAGAAACTGATTTGCCCAAATTTCTGCCTGTTGAATAATCTGTGACATCTGTAGAAGATCCTTTTAAAAATAAGTTGAATTAAAAATTAGTGGAACAATTGAATTCTGTGGGCTTGTAATATTTAAATCGCTGTGACTACTGGGTAGCCAATTTATATCTTTTCCACTTTCAGAAATCGGTTCCATAATCAGCCCCTTTCTGGCAGCCTACACTCAGATGTGACTAATCAAACAAGGAATCAAAGGTGCTTGGCATACTATCTTCCTTGATGAAATCACTTATGTGCTAATCATTTTATTCTTGTGTTCTAAACGTTTTATTTCTAGCATTTTACACCAGTCTGGGTGAATAATGTAGACATATTACAGCCAGATTGGTCTAAGATTTAGAAACAGTTTTTCACTGTATCTTGGTACATGTGACATTCAGAAACCAATGCCAACACTTATACCAGATGCTGCTTCAATTCAATCAGTGAAATTTCTGTGGGACATTTGTATGCTGTCCAAAATGGATTAAGGATGACTGAAAATCATGTGAAATTGCAAGTATCCACTTGCTTTAGAGGGAAATAAATGATGGAATCAAGGTTAGGCATTATATATATATATATTTTGTGTATTAGTCAAAATGAAAGAAAGAGATCTGTTCCCCTTTCAGTTTTCTGCTTTATTTCATGCTTGCTTCCTCCTCAGGTTTACTGCTTTTGCCTCCAACCCATTTTAATTTTATTCTGAACTCCAACCTCTAGTTTCTTGCTAGCTACATTGTGACCTTGGTCTCGACTCAGGTACAGGTCCTTGCGGCATCATGCTCTTGAATTTGGAACATTTTGCCGAAGTTTCTTATCTGATGAATCCTTTATCAATTTCAAAATCTTTACAAACCTACCACTGTGGCCAAGCTCTTAGTTCTTCAGATTTGCTTTTCCCACACGTACATTACAGCTTAATCTGTTCCTCATTGATCTATTCTTGGTACTCACTTTTTCTCGACTGGGTGCAGCCTTCTTCCACCCGAAGATATCAACTACAGCTATCTCCATGCTTCTCTAGTGAACTCCTTATGGCCCAATGAAGCAGTGTGGTCATTGCTGAATGCTAGCACTCAAGGTTTAGATTTTGCTTCCTGAGCCAGCATCTGGTTTAACCTGGCTTAAGTGTAGAAAATGAATTTGAATGAATGCGACACATCCATCACTAGGCGAAAGGGAAGTAATTTTATTACTTATATGTATTACAGATTTGTAATGTGTAGATTAATTTTAATAGTTTTATGTGTACCAAAATATGTATTATTGAATATTTGTGAGTGTCTAATACTTCCACAAACATTCAGTTGCTCTGACTGCATGAACCAATTTGCAACCTGAGTTGGGTGGCAAAGACTAAATGGCCAATAAAAGTGTTGAGTCTCGTTAGTTACATGTGCTGAGTCAATGCATTTGCTGCACATGGCAAAGACAATGCTAAGGGTTGGAATTCTTGAAGAGTGAAGTGCATATGGGTGATAGAAGATCAGCTCCAATTGTTGATGATGATTTGGTTAATGGCCAAGTCAGCGATGTTGTGCTGAATGAGGAGTTGCAGGAAGGATGAAGAAACATTTCAGAGGTGATAATTTTCAGACACTGTGGAGAGCAAAGTGGTTAGAGATGAAGTAGTTTGGAACAGAGAAAGACAATTTTTTTTTGAGTCAGCTAATGGATATTTTGAAAGAGGGCGTTTAGTACCAGATTACATGGGGCTAAGAAGAAATTGTAGTTATTAGCAAATAAGTGTCATTGATCAATTGGGCTTATTGAGAATGGGATAAAAGGAGAGAAACAAAAGAAATATGGATTTGAAAATGAGGCCAAGGAAGCCTGGGACGGATCAAACCACTTGCCTGGTAAGGGGAAGCAGCCGAGGCAGGCAAGTTGATGCTCACATACTTTGTGAGAAAGTAGTTGTAATGTTATAACTGTTAAGATGGCGGACTGCGGGGGTGATGCGCCGTTGTGTATGGCTGCTCCTCCTGCAGTCCGTCCTTTCTCCCTTTTTTATTTTTATTTTTAGTCCTGTCCGTGAAAATTGTTCATTGGAAGTCTTCTTTTATGTGGTGGGTGGGGGGGGGGAGGGGGAAACTGTTTTAATCCCAGTCCTACCTGGTCGGAGATACGGTTTTCTTCCGAACCGCTTTTTCGTCCTCTCTGTGCGGCCTACCATCGAGCTGGAGCAGCGCTGGAGCGACGATTTCCTGCCGGGGCTACAGCTTCGCTGGCGGTGCAGATGCTAGGACACCAACACCAACACGGAGCGGGCGATGCCTTACCGGGTCGCCTTCCGGTAAGCTCCGGGGCACTGGGAACGCCGACTGCAACATCGCTGAGCTGCGGCTGCAGAGCGTCCAGCCGCGGGCGGGCGGTACTGGATTTCAACGCCGCGGGGCCTGGTGTCCGAGTTCGCCGGTGTCAGAGGTCCGGCCAGCGCGGCCTGAGAACTTTGGACATTGCAGTCTTCAGGGAGGAAGCGGCCGCTTCAGTCCAGGCCGCTGAAGAATGTTCACCCGACGCCGATGATCCAGCTTTGTGGCAGAGGGCCTGAGAACATCGACTTGGCTGAGGAGGCCACATATAGACCCCGACCTCGGGTGGACTATGAGGGGGAGAACTGGATATTTTTAGTGCCTTCCCTCACAGTGAATTCTGCTGTGGGGGGACGTTTCATGTTGATTTCTATAGTGTACTGTTCTGTGTCTTTTTTTCTTTTTCTCTTTTTTGTTTTGTATGGATTTATTGACATTTGATCTGTTCAATTAATTTAATCAATCTCTGTAAAGCACTTTGGTTCAAATACTGGTTTTGTTGAAAAGTGCTATATAAATAAACATTATTATTACAATGGAGGAAAAGGCAATCTGGCCCATTGAGTCTGCAATGGCATTTTGTGAAAGCAATTCAATTAGTCCCATTCCGACTCTTTCTCTGTAGCCCTGCATTTTTCTCTTCAAGTAATTAACAAATTCTTCTTTTAAAATCACATTGAAATGCTTCCTGTTGCTTTCCGGCACTTGCTTCATGAAAAATATTTTCCTCTTTTTATCTTTATGGGCCTGTCCAACTTGGCGATTTTTTAGGCAACTGCCGGCGACGGTCAGAGTTGTAGCAGGTCACCGAAAAACCGGCGACAACCTATGACAGCACCTACGTCAGGAGAAGTCAAGCTACGCTCATTGACGTCAAACCCACTGTCGCCGAATATTTTTCAACATTTTGAATATTTAGCAGCGATCAGAAAAACGCTACGACTTTTTGCGCGACTGAGGAGACCACCGGCGAACATGTGGCGACAAACAGCCTGTAGTTGCCTGACAAATCACATAAGTGGGACAGGCCCATTTGGATCTCGACCAATTGCCTTAAATCGGACTTCTGTAAACTTACATGTTGTGACACAGAAGGGAAGTATATTGTCCATTGGGTCCATGCTAGCTCCCAGCAGAGCAGTACCATTGGTCCCATTCTGCCTTTTATTTATCTTGTTTCCCTGCAACTTATTTTCTTCCAAATGACAACCAATGCTCGTTTGAATCATTTGTCCTGCACTAAGGACAATCTATTGTTTAAAATGGAACCATCCAAGGGGAATTTACAAAAACCAGGCAGACAGTCCCTCAGAGCAGGACTGAGGTGGCTCAAGCTGTGATGCAGCCATCAGTGTGCTGCCATCAGTGTGCTGTTTGTCGTTGTGACTGCAAATAGTTCCTCTTTATTCACATTGTTGAATGTTATATGAATTTTAAAACTGTTGGCATATCATGTTTCAGCTTCTTCTGGTTCTAGGTAGATCAACCTCACCTTGTCTGATCTATTCATTAGACTAAAGTTCCTCAACTATGGCACCATTATGGTAAATCTTTACTGCACTATTGCTAAGGCTTTTATAGTGTCATGCATTAAAATGGACACCATATTCCTGAATTTGTATTCCAAAAAGATTTGCTTTTCTTTTTGTTTAAGAAGGAACTGCAGATGCTGGAAAATCGAGGGTAGACAAAAATGCTGGAGAAACTCAGTGGGTGAGGCAGCATCTATGGAGCGAAGGAAATAGGCAACCTTTTGGGACGAAACCCTTCTTTTCTTTTAACTCTTTCTAAAGCTCAAGATCCTGAATATCTTTCTAACCACTTTCTCTTCTGCCTAGCCATCAAGGATTAGTTCTTAATTATCCACAATTCTTCCTATAACCATATATAACCATATAACAATTACAGCACGGAAACAGGCCATCTCGGCCCTACAAGTCCGTGCCGAACAAATTTTTTTTCCCCCTTAGTCCCACCTGCCTGCACTCATACCATAACCCTCCATTCCCTTCTCATCCATATGCCTATCCAATTTATTTTTAAATGATACCAATGAACCTGCCTCCACCACTTCCACTGGAAGCTCATTCCACACCACTACCACTCTCTGAGTAAAGAAGTTCCCCCTCATATTACCCCTAAACTTCTGCCCCTTAATTCTGAAGTCATGTCCTCTTGTTTGAATCTTCCCTATTCTCAAAGGGAAAAGCTTGTCCACATCAACTCTGTCTATCCCTCTCATCATTTTAAAGACCTCTATCAAGTCCCCCCTTAACCTTCTGCGCTCCAGAGAATAAAGACCTAACTTATTCAAGTTAGAAACCCAGGCTTTTTGGAACCCATTTTGGATATTGTGGATATTTTGGATATTTGGAATCCTTTTTGGAACCCATTTTGATATTGCATTCATATTATGTCTTCTCAATAAACCTATCAAAATATATTTCACACTTCTCATCAGTGATGGAAATGGGTTTTAAGAACTAGGGATACCCTAAGGTCCGTGAGGTCATACCCAAGTAAGAGTACAAGAATGCAGAACTTGTTTATTGTGTATTTATAATATAGTTAGTTCATTGTGTATTATATGTCATAGCTGCTTTAGTATCTTTGATCTGCAGTTCCTTCCTATTGAAGAAGAACCCTGGCCCGAAACAACTCCTAATCCATTCCCTCCACAGATGCCGCCTAACCCGCTGAGTTCCTCCAGCACTCTGTGTTTTTTTATTTAACTCTTGAAATTGAAGTTAGACAAAGCTGGAGTAACTCAGTGGGACAGGCAGCAACTCTGGAGAGAAGACCCTCTTTAGACTGAACTGAACTCTCGTCGGTGAGAGTACTTGTGATTGTTTGCAGAAGGGTCTCGAGCTAAAACGCCACCCACTCCCCAGAGCCGCCGCCCGTCCACTGAGCCACCCCAGCCCCCTCGTGTCCACCTTCAACTCCAGAGCCAAACAAAAAACACAGAGTGCTGGAGGAACTGAGCGGGCCAGGCGGCACCCGCGGAGGGATCGGACCAGGAGCCGCTGCAGGCCAGGGTTGCACCAATCTTGTGTGTGTGTGTGTGTGTGTGTGTGTGTGTGTGTGTGTGTGTGTGTGTGTGTGTGTGTGTGTGTGTGTGTGTGTGTGTGTGTGTGTGTGTGTGTGTGTGTGTGTGTGTGTGTGTGTGTGTGTGTGTGTGTGTGTGTGTGTGTGTGTGTGTGTGTGTGTGTGTGTGTGTGTGTGTGTGTGAAGAGCGAGCGGACAGACGGACGAAATCAGCCATCATAGAACGGAATAGGTGACATTTCATCTCAACACCCTTCTTCACACTGACAGCCAAGGGAAAAGGAAACGGGAAATATAGGCATATCTTCCATTCATTTGGCCTTAGTACCGTCTATATCTCTTGTTCCTCTTTCCGCTGACTCCGTGTGAAGAAGGGTCTCGACCCAAAATGTTATCTATTCCGCTCTATGATCGTTGCTTTCGTCCGTCTGTTCGCTCGCCCCTGGATTAAGTAGCGCAGGATAAAGCTGCGATTTCATGCCCAGGATGGAAACTGGACACTGAAAAGTAGGGGAATGCCGTCCCCCAGCCAACCCCCCCAGTTCCATCACTGCTTCTCACCATTAGATTTCATCTGATGTGTGCCTGGTACAATTCTTGATATCTACCACTATCCTTCTCACTTCCTCTTTTTCTTATCTACAGATTTTGAGTTTGTATGGTGAACACTCAACTCCAAGCTATTGATATATGTCAAGAAAAATATTGGTCCCAGCATTGGCTCCTCAGGAATTGCCATTGCATATTTTTCTCCAGATTAAAATATGTTTTCACCGTAATATTAATTACTCCCTTAAGCTAATTTCATATCCATACTTTGTCCTTTGTATTCCATTGCCTTTTTGTTGGTAATCAGCTATGTAGAACTTTGAAAATCCATGTTTCCAAAAAAAACGTTTTGCCTTAGTCAACCCTCTCTGAATAACTCGAGCTTTAGCCTAACATCGTTGATCTTTATTGAATCTTTAATGGCTGTCTTTATCTTAATATCACGTTAATTTTGCACCATATTACTGCATAAAGACACTTCCAGACCATTAAGGTTAAACTGATAGCTTGTCAGTGCATGAATTTTGCTTCCATTCTTTCTTGAACAAGAGTAACATTTTTAATTTTCCTATCTTGGCCCCAACACAGTATTTGAGGAAAAATCTTAGAATTATTCTCCATAATTTTCATCCTTATTCCCTTCAGCAATCTAGGTTGCATTGCATCCACACCGAGTGACGGTAGTCAGCCAGTATTTATTTTCCCATTTTTGCCTATCCTGTATTTCAGCTTTCACTGTGACTTTGTTTTGATCTTCTGTCTTGGTAATAACTTGCAAGGGTATTCATAATTTCCTCATGTTGATGCATAGCACTTTTTTTGATCTTATAGGCCCTTACGGAAACATTTTGCAGTAGGCATTATACGGCGATTATCCCCGTATAAACAGGGATTAACTTTGCTTTTCAAATTGACCATCACCTGAGATGGACCAATCATTAAGCACTTCATGCTGAATCTGGTTGGGGATGCTTTATCCTTGTCTTTGAGGATAGAATCTTTTCACCATTCATGAATAGATGCGGCAAGACTACAAAATTTGGATATGATTTATTATTTTCAAGCAGAGTCAGGGTTGCACTCCTTTTTCTATTTAGAACACAAATATTCCTGTGTTTCAGCATCAGGTTGGCATCTAATTGTTAGATCCTCCCCCTGCTGCATCCAGCATGTTCTTTAATTCACTTCAGTGAACTAGGCTTGATGGGCTGGCTTGATAATGATATTAAAGTGAGGTGTATGCAAGCCCATATGGTTGCCGACTATGGTGATGTGCCTTTCTAATGTTGCTTATGTTCTACAGTGTCTCATCATTGTACAATTAAGAACTGGAACATTTATTATGAACAAATCTCATTTAGCATGATTGCAGTTCCACAAACCACAGTGAAGGGTGTCCTAATTGTGAAAATTGAACTGTGTCTCCACATAACTGTCATGTATGGCAACAGTGAGATTAATGATAACACTGTAAATCTGAAATAAAAAACAAAATTATAACAATCAGGTAGTTTAGTAATGTAATTTACAAAATGAAATGAAATGTACACTCCTCAGCTGCTATGGGAGGGAATTTTGAACTTGCTGCTGGAGTGATAGTCCAGGCCTCTGTGTTTTTAGTTTGGTAATTTAACCATTACATGACATCTCTTTTCTAAATAAGTGTATGTTTTATTTAAGTGTGATTAAATAATACAAGATGTAGCGAATGGCTTTTTTTGTAGTTATCATGCTGCTATTATCCTCCAGGACTGAAATCTGAAGAATTCTGTTCAGTGTGATTAAAATATTGATACTGTTATCAGTGCGACAAGAGGAAGGATAAAAATGACTTGCTTGAATTTGTATTTTTTATTTTCCAGTGTGGCCCCTGATTACACTATACCCGAGGGTGTGCTTGAAAATTTCAGTGTAATGGAAATTGTAACACTCCGACGACAGGTAAGAATTTCAATAAGGAGCATTTACAAGAGGATTTACAAGAGGAATCATCACTGAGTCCTTGGTTTATATGTTTTAATTATATAATAAATGTATTAATTGCATTCAATTCCTAATAATTTACTTAAATAAATTTCAACTTTTAAAATGTTTCTGATTATCAGAAACATCGAAATATGATAAAAACTGAACAGCTTGGTGAGCCTCCGGATGTGATGCCTTGAGGCTTAGTCACTCACTGGTCACAGAACGGCTGCAGCATTGAAGCCTTGAGCTTGTTTCCAGAGCTGGTGGTCAAAATGTTGGTGTGGTCTCAAACCTCGCATAGGCAATAGATCATGTTGAGCATAATTTAGCCTCTTACCTGACCAGCAGCTTACTATTTGGAACATTTTATGCTGCATAACTGAAGATATTAGAGCTGTTGTACACTAACCTGCCTGTTACAATTTCAAAACAAATTGCTCCTTGATAATTCATTTCATGAAGTTATATCTTTCATCTGATTTAAAATAACAAGAAAGAAGTTATTTTAATACTGCTGTAATTTTGTATTAGTGTACAGTTCTATCAGTGAATAGTCCAAACTTTTTATTTTGTAGTTGAACAAGTTGAATCGCCGCCTACAGTTATTAGAACAGGAGAGTCGGGACCATGCACGAAAAGAATTTGTTCTCTATTCCATCATCTTTGCTGCCTGTTTGGTCAACAGTTGGCTCTGGCTGAGGAAGTGACTTTGTTCTAATTGCACTGAGGTTGAGACTATTTCTGAATACAGCCTGGCAGATATCATCATTTATTTTGTGCAACAACTTGTATCATTACTAAAATACAAGGGAATGATGCCATTTAGAATAACTTGTGAACATGATTTTAAAAAGCACAATTGCAAGGGTTATAGAAAAATGTTACAGCGTAATGCTCTCAAACCTAATTAATTAGTTTAAAGCCAACTAATATCTATCATAATTTATATCATATGCAAAATCCTTACTACTTCATCAAACTGCAATTAAATGAAGCAACTTGAAAATTATTACCCTAAACACATTGTATTGCTAAATCAAGAGAGAAATTAGAAAGAAAATGTCCTCTTGTTGGTAATCAAAATCTCTTTTGCATTCTCCACATGCTCCCATGTTTCTCCTATAACTTGGTGAGGTTGTAGGGATATCTGAAATTTGACAGTTTTTTTTGTTCTCTCTTGTTTTTATTGAATAATTGGGGTAAATGATGTAATTGCATAACTGCAGAATCAGCATTTCCTTCCTTAGCATGTTTTCATTTATAAATGCCAGATCATACTTACAGGTAGTTGGCAGTTCCAAAAAGATGTTGCAGTGTGTTCCTCAGCAGCCAGGTCTCTGCATGATTTTTTGCAAATTGCCTAGTTACATTAGGTACAAAGTCTGTGGAATTCTCTGCCTCAGAGGGCGGTGGAGGCAGGTTCTCTGGGTGCTTTCAAGAGAGAGCTAGATAGGGCTCTTAAAAATAGCAAGAGTCAGGGGATATGGGGAGAACACAGGAACGGGATACTAATTGGGAATGATCAACCATGATTACATTGAATGGCGGTGCTGGCTCGAAGGGCCAAATGGTCTACTCCTGCACCTATTCTCTATTATCTAAAGTCATGAGCAAGGGTAGTGTAAGTCTCCGAACTATTATTCTTTATCCTGCATACCATTATAGAGCTTTAGTAACAGGAGATTAGGAACTGGTCACATACCTCTTAGCAGGGGAAATGAATAAACTAAGGGAAGTTTTTTTTCCTCAAGTTTTATAACCTTCACCAGACATTTTATAAATTTCCTAAGATATCTTGACCACTACTAAGAGCTATATACAGCAAAAGAAAATGACTTGACAAATTAATTCCTTGACAATGTGATGTGCAAGTTCTTAGATATAAATATCCCTTGATTGTTACATACCTGCTTGACCATTGGTATAGAATGTGTCATAAAACAGTAAAGTAAGATACTTTACAGAGATATTATTAACACTAAAGGCTGTTACTTAAAAACTGTGCATTTATCACAATTGCACACTATTTAAGGTGGGTTATGTTCAAATCTGGTTCTAACTTTGCAATTTAGTAAGATAATCAGTACTCAAGGGTTTAATTGTATGGTGGGATAGTGGATCTGGCAGGATTTTATTTTGAAATAACATGCTCCTCCCATGTTGGACAATGCATTGTGCAAGGGTAAAATCAATATTATGAATTGTTAGGGATAATTAAGTTGCAAATTTGATTTTGGCAAAGGGATGAAGATTAAAGCCATTTCTGTGAAATGCAAGAAATATGTAAGTGACAAATGTTCAATTTATATATATCTATTCTGAATAACAAATTTGTGGTTGAGGCAATTGTGGCTAATTAAATAATTTCCTGAATAAAATAATGCATTTATTTATAATGCATTCCTTCATTCAGTTAAAATAAAGTCCAGACACAATTGTGTTTCTTCAGAAATCTATTTCTCTTAATTCAGAGCTATCAGTGCTTAATTTTATATTTAAAACTAATTTATTACAAATAAAGTGTAAAACAGTGATATGGCCATGAGAATTTGTCATAGATGAATTTACCTCTCTAACTATGAATTAAAAACAATTTTAATAACATGTTGGAATTAAGTGCAGGTTTAACATTTGTGAATGGCAGTTAGTAAAAAAAACTATGACCTGTGTCTTAGAAGAATGGTGTTAATTTTGTAATGTTAAAATTTTGTGCAGGTCACTTGAGTTGTCCATAGACTTAACAGCTACAGTTTTTGTACACTGTACTTAAGCCATTTACAAAGGATAATACACAGTAATAGGATTATACACAAAAATGTTTACTCTTTATTTTCCTGAATTCCATATTTACATTTTCCAGAGAATCTGTGATTAGTTCATTTTTACTAGCCTTGTCTTCTTTCTGCCTCCTCCCTCCTTCATACCCATCCATTTACTTCTCTTTACTTTTTCTGATCATTAACTAATCTTCTGTCTTTGCTAATATGTTGTCCCCAAATCGGTGAGTCCTTATTTTACATAACATTGTAGTTCTGACAATGTTGTATTTAATATAACTGGTACACATTGTTGCAAGGGATGCTTATTTTATCAACCCATTTATCAAAAGCAACAAGGAGATTCATACCGAATCATTGTGGAATCATTTTCATAGTGTGCGCTTATGACGAATGGGCAAGGGACTTACATAGAAAATAGGTGCAGGAGTAGGCCATTCGGCCCTTCGAGCCTGCACCGCCATTCAATATGATCATGGCTGATCATCCAACTCAGTATCCTGTACCTACTTCTCTCCATACCCCCTGATCCCTTTAGCCACAAGGGCCACATCTAACTCCCTTCCAATGAACTGGCCTAAACTACCTATATTTACAATATATTTAAAGCTTCCTCACACCATAGCAGGCATTTAAAGATTTTTATTTCAGAGCCCAAAGCTTTCTCATCTCCTGAATGCTAATAATAACTGAGAACAGAGTAGAATAGGGGTGGTGTTAAGAGAGAACAAAAAGTTAGTCAACTAGTTTGCAGTAGGTATGTGGTAACCATTCCATGATATTTCTGCCATATTAACGGTTCCAGAAATAATTTAAGTTTACAGAAACTTTAGATCACCCACTTAAATAAACAAATAAACAAATTCTCATGTACATTATTCTTCTCACAAGTCTCGTTATTCCAATCATACCTTAAGATTTATCTCGACTAGAATAATCTCATGAAATGTCATGGAAAGAATTTGGATTAACCAAAGGGATGTACTGAACTAAGGAATTTGCCCATTAATTAATGTTATTTTTTGAACAATCATAAAAGAACCAGTGTCGGAAAGAACTGTCGGATAGATAAAAAATGCTGGAGTAACAGGCAGCATCTCTGGAGAGAAGGAATGGGTGACGTTTCCGGTCGACACCCTTCTTCAGACTGCTATCAGGGGAGTGGGCGGTACAGTCTATAGATAAGGAAATGTAAGGTGTGAAAACAGGACAAAGGGAATGGAGATCATTGTTAGTTGGGAGAAGGTAACAACAAAGTAAACAGATAAAATGTAGTCGGAGACAGTAAGACTGGTCGGAGAACTGGGAAGGGGGAGGAGATGGAGAGAGAGGGAAAGCAAAGGCTACTTGAAGTTAGATAAGTCAATGTTCATAATGCTGGGGTATAAGCTGGCCAAGCAAAATATGAGGTGCTGTTCCTCCAATTTGCACTGGGCCTCACTCTGACAATGGAGGAGGCCCAGGGCAGAAAGGTCAGTGTGGGAATGGGAGAGAGAGTTAAAGTGTTGAGCAACCGTGAGATCAGGTAGGTTTAGGCGGACTGAGCGGAGGTGTTCAGTGAAATGATTGCCGAGCCTGCGCCTAGTCTCGCCGATATAAAGGAGTCCATGACTGGAACAACGGATACAGTAGATGAGGTTGGAGGACGTGCAGTACCTCTGCCTTACCTGAAAAGACTGCCGGGGTCCTTGGATGGAATAGAGGGGGGAGATATAAGAACCTGTGTTGCATCTCCTGTGGTGGAAGGTGAGGACAAGGGGGCCTCTGTCCCTGTTACGAATGGGGGGAGGGGGAGCAAGATGTCCTCGATATCCCGCTGCTCCGTTCTTGCTCATCCTCGATATCTCGCAGCTCCGCTCTTGCTCACTTCGATATCTCGCAGCTCCGCTCTTGCTCCCCCTCCCCCCATTCTTGATGGGGACAGTCCCTTGTCCTCACCTTCACCCCATCAGCTGTCGCATACAGCACATAATCCTCTGATATTTTTGCCTCCAACGAGATCCCACTACTAGTTACATCTCCCCATCTCCACCCCTTTCCACTTTCCGCTGACCGATCCCTTCGCAACTCCCTGGTCAACTCGACCCTTCCCGCCCAAACCACCCCCTCACCAGGTACTTTCCCCTGCAACCGCAGGAGATGCAACGCCCGTCCCTATACAGTGCATTCAGAAAGTATTCAGACCCCTTCACGTTTTTCACATTTTGTTATGTTACAGCCTTATTTTAAAACGGATTAAATTCATGTTTTTTTTATCATCGATCTACACACAATACCCCAGAATGAAGAAACGAAAATGGTGTTGAGAAATATTTGCAAAGTAATTAAAAAGAAATAACTGAAATATCACGTAAGTATTCAGACCCTTTGCTCATTCAGTATTCAGCCACTCAAATTTGAGCTTAGGTTCCTCCTGTTTCCATTGATTGTCCTTGAGATGTTTCTACAACTTGATTGGAGTCCACGTGGTAAATTAAATTGATTGGACACGATTTGGAAAGGCACACACCTGTCTATATAAGGTCCCACAGTTGACTGTGCATGTCAGAACAAAAACTAAACCATGAAGACAAAGGAATTATCCGTAAACCTCCGAGACAGGATTGTGTCGAGACACAGATCTGGTGAAGAGTATAAAACAATTTCTGCAGCATTGCAGGTCCTGAAGAGCACAGTGACCTCCGTCATTATTAAATGGAAGAACTTTGGAACCACCAGGACTCTTCATAGAGCTAGCCGCCCGGCCAAACTTAGCAATTGGGGAAGAAGGGCCTTGGTCAGGGAGGTGACCAAAAACCCGATGGTCACTCAGACAGAGCTCCAGAGTTCCTCTGTGGAGATGGCAGAACCTTCCAGAAGGACAACTATATCTGCAGCACTCCACCAATCAGGCCTTTATGGTAGAGTGGTCAGATGGAAGCCACTCCTCAGTAAAAAGCACATGACAGGCACCGCTTATCACCTGGCCAATACCACACCTATGGTGAAGCATGGTGGTGGCAGCATCATGCTGTGCGGGTGTTTTTCAGCGGCGAGGTAAAGATGAGCAGAGCAAAGTACAGAGATCCTTGAAAACCTGCTCCAAAGCATTCTGGACCTCAGACTGGGGTGGAAGTTCGCCTTCCAACAGCAAAACCACCCTAAGCACACAGCCAAGACAACGAAGGAGTGGCTTTGTGACAAATCTGTGAATGTCCATTAGTGGCCCAGCCAGAGCCTGGACTTGAACCCAATCGAACATCTCTGGAGGGACCTGAAAATAGCTGTGCATCGATGCTCTCTATCTAACTTGACAGAGCTTGAGAGGATCTGCGGAGATGAATGGGTGAAATTACCCAAATACAGGTGTGCCAAGCTTGTAGCATCATACCCAAGAAGACTTGAGGCTGTAATTGCTGCCAAAGGTGCCTCAACAAAGTACTGAGTAAAGTTCTGAACACCTGTTTTCACTTTTTTATTATGGGGTATTGTGTGTCGATTCATGATTTAAAAAAAAAAATGTAACCCATTTTAGAAGGCTGTAATGTAACAAAATGTGGAAAAAGTGAAGCGGTCTGAATACTTTCGGAATGCACTGTACCTCACTCGCTTGACTCCGTCCATGGACCCCAACAGTCTTTTCAGATGAGGCAGAGCTCCACTTACACCTCTTCCAACCTCATCTACTGCATCCGCTGTTGCAGGTGTGGACTCCCGTTATGCTAGTGGTCTTCTCAAGGCCTTATCAAATAATGATGAGACGGAGTACAGGAAGGAGATCGAGAATCTCTTGTCTTGGTGTCGAGACAACAACCTTTCTCTTAATGTCAGTAAGACAAAGGAATTAGTGATCGACTTCAGGAAGCAAAGCGGTACTCAAGCCCCTGTTGGCATTGACGGTGCCGAAGTAGAGATGGTTTTGGTCTCCTAATTTGAGGAAGGACATCCTTGTGATTGAGGCAGTGCAGCGTAGGTTCACGAGATTAATCCCTGGGATGGCGGGACTGTCAATGGAGGAAAGATTGAAAAGACTAGGCTTGTATTCACTGGAGTTTAGAAGGATGAGGGGGTATATTATAGAAACATATAAAATTATAAAAGGACTGGACAAGCTAGATGCAGGAAAAATGTTCCCAATGTTGGGCAAGTCCAGAACCAGGGGCCACAGTCTTCGAATAAAGGGGAGGTCATTTAAGACTGAGGTGAGAAAAAACTTTTTCACCCAGAGAGTTGAGAATTTATGGAATTCCCTGCCACAGAGGGTAGTGGAGGCCAAGTCACTGGATGAATTTAAGGGAGAGTTAGATAGAGCTCTAGGGGCTAGTGGAATCAAGGGATATGGGGCGAAGGGAGGCACGGGTTATTGATGGGGGACGATCAGCCATGATCACAATCACATCTGTCGAAGGGCCGAATGGCCTCCTCCTGCACCTATTTTCTGTGTTTCTACAATACAATACAATACAATACAATTTATTTGTCACTTGAACCTCATAGAGGCTCAAGTGAAATGTTGTTTCTGCAGTCATACATACAAGAAATGTATATATGTTACATATGTAACTGAATCAAACATGATGCATCCTGATAAAATGCTTTCTATAGCGCATCTGTAAAAATTGGTGAGAGTTGTTGGGGACATGCCAAGCTTCTAATGGATGGGAATGTTACAAACTTACTGCTCAAGAAATTGCTAAGAAAATGATGTTAGCAGTCTTAACATAAGGATATAACATGGGATTATTTTATTTTATCTTTAAGACAATAAAGCAGCAGTTGAAAACCTGTCATTCTACTGCTCCTCAGTGGCAGTCAGTGCCACATTGACAATGTGAGCATGCTCGGACTGTCAGAATTGACATCCTACCCAGCCAAACATATTTGCACTGGAATGTCATTTTCATCACATGGTTGTTAGGTGTATTGCCAAGTACACTACAGCGAAATGACCACCAACAAATAATGTTCTGTATGTCCCGAGCTCCTGTGCAAGGACAAATGGCAGTGGGATAAGACAATGTCAGGCACCAGGGCCAAACATCTGGGAGATGACTGTTGACAGCTGGGACATCTGTAGGCTGATAATAAAGGTGAGCATTTGAAGAACTGGAAAGCTGAGCATGCTGAAAAGAGAGTGCACTTTACACCACAACCCACTGCCTTCATACCAACGCCAGGCTCCGAAGCACACCAGTTAATGATCTGATATTTTTTTTTTTTCAAATATTCCTTATATCTCAATGCGTAGTCCAGATACAAAATTGAAATGAAATAATTTATATTTGTAATGTAATAATTTATATTTTATAGAATATAAAAAAGAAAACGCTGTAAATAACAACGGGTCAGGATGCATCTGTAGGAAGAAAAACAAAATTAACATTTCAGATCAAGGACCAGAACTGAGGAATGGTCTTTAAAGTGAAAGGTTAAATCTATTTCTCGTCACTGATGCAATCACTGACCTGACATGTAATTCCACCAATCTTCTGTTTTTATTTTCGATTTGGAACATTTGGAATTATTTGATTTACACTTTATATTTAATTGTGTTATTACAGAGTGTTTTATTGGACTCATTCACATTCCACCTTAACTGCAATCAATGAGTTAATTTCCAAGTGGAAGCCTTGCTTGACTAAAGGGAGCATCAGCTCAATGAGTGAACTAATTGATTGTGCCAGATATCCAAAACAATCTTGTTTACTGGAAGGCAAAAGTGTTGTCTTTTCACTAAGGGATGATGTTTTCACTTTTGATTCAGCTCTGAAGTATTTTTTGTTTTTATTAATGTTAGCACAATAAGATATTTTCAACAAGATTGGTACTAAGTTTTATTCTATATAAAGTGCAACTAAATCACAATAATAATAATAATGAAAGGTTCATTCAGGCTTACCTTAATTATATATTTCATGTAATCATGAACACAATCATGATTTTACTCTTTGTGGCGGCACCCGGTGGATGGGCCACTGGCTACAGGAACCCTCAGCAGTCGGGGGTAGGGTCACGTGACTGGGCAATTGCAGGGAGGAGTTGTCACAGGGTATAGGGGTGTGTCCTGGTATATATAACAAACCCCGGGACAACCCTCTCGCTCTGACTTTGAGCTGACCAGCTCTCTTCTCTCTTCGGGTGCATGTCCTTCCACCTCAGCAGGAGCTCAGCTCGAGCCCACGAGGCAACAGCCTCGCAGCAGCAACAACAACTTTGTGTTAAAGGACCAACGTGTTTGTATTTCGAACCTATTATGCCCGAATAAAGTAACCAGTTTATTCACGACGTTTGGTGCCTTAACATTGGTGACCCCGACATTTCAAAACAGATATTTTGCATTTCCCGACGCACGCAGCCGACCATCTACCGTGGTGACCTGATGACTGCAGCCGACAGCCCAGCTCTACGGCAATTACCGCTATGGTTGCAGCCGTCAACTCTGCGCTGCACCCGGACGCCGCCCCTGGGGTCGGGCCGCTCGACTCCCGCCAGTAATGTGACTTTGGGCCCCGCCGCCGTGGTCAGCCGCTCGCTTCCCGACTGTGTCTGGTCTCATAGAAACATAGAAATTAGGTGCAGGAGTAGGCCATTCGGCCCCTTCGAGCCTGCACCGCCATTCAATATGATCATGGCTGATCATCCAACTCAGTATCCCGTACCTGCCTTCTCTCCATACCCTCTGATCCCCTTAGCCACAAGGGCCACATCTAACTCCCTCTTAAATATAGCCAATGAACTGGCCTCAACTACCCTCTGTGGCAGAGAGTTCCAGAGATTCACCACTCTCTGTGTGAAAAAAGTTCTTCTCATCTCGGTTTTTAAAGGATTTCCCCCTTATCCTTGCTGTCTCAGCAGCTGCAGGCCGCCCGCGTCGATGGGCGCGGTCCGGGCCTTGTGTGATGGCCGCCAATCTCTCCCGCATGACCTGCCTGGAGCCGACCACCGGGGATGAGAGGCCGCAACTGCCGCCACTCCCCCACCAGCTGTCACTCCCCCACCAGCTGCCGCTCCTCCACCAGCTGCTGCAGGAGCTGCGAGTTTAGCACCCCCCCCCTCAGCATCACCGCCGCCTGCCCCAGGAGTGGCGAGAGAGCGGGGCCCGCCCATTACCCCACCGGCCACTGCTCAAGGCCTAGCCTCCCGATAGAGTGGGCCTACCTGGAACAACTGCCCGAAGACAAACTTCTGCACCTCGCCGGCGCGGACCCTGAAGATCCCTGGGCATTGGCTGCCCGTCCGGTTGGGCTATGGTTGACCCAACTTCGGGGGAGCCTCGGCCAGTCGTGAGTCGGCGGTCCAGCGACGGATGCCCCAGCAGCTTCCAGCCTCTGCCAAGGGCGCGGCAGCTCAGCCGGTCTCCAACGACACCGGCGACGGTGGGTGGAGTCCCTACCTGCAGAGGTGGTGCGAGGCCCATTAATGCCAGCCGCCTAGCACACATCTGGGAAGCGCCCAACATGGCCGCCACAGCCTATTCTCACATGGCCGCCACAGCGACTGCACAAATGGCCGCCGTGGCCGGCCGGCCCGAAGCGACGCTCGACCTGCTTTGTAGAGGTACCAAACGTCGTGAATAAACGGGTTACTTTATTCAGGCATAATAGGTTCGAAATACATACACGTTGGTCCTCGAACACAAAGTTGTTGTTGCTGCTGCGAGGCTGTTGCCTCATGGGCTCGAGCTGAGCACTTGCTGAGGTGGAAGGACACTCACCCGAAGAGAGAAGAAAGCTGGTCAGCTCGGTCACAGAGAGAGGGTTGTCCTGGGCTTCGTTATATATACCGGGACACACACCTATACCCCGTGACCACTCCTCCCTGCCATTGCCCAGTCATATGACCCTACCCCCGACTGCTGAGGGTTCGTGTAGCTAGTGGCCCAACCACCGGGTGCTGCCACATCTTCATCTTTTTCACCAAGTAACACCACTGGCCAGCTCATCTCACAAAAAAATGAGATTGACTAGCATTCTGAAAGCCATGCTCAACATTCGGAAATGCATAAAATGTAAATTCTGCATGATTACCAGCACAAAATCGATTGGCGAGTGCAAGGAACTAATTTTATAGATATGCCTTAGTTTTTTTCACTATTGAAAACCGGAAAATTTAAGACAACCTATTATCCACATAAAAAGACACAAAGTGCTGGATTAATTCCACAGGTCAGGCAGCATTTCTGGAGAACATGGATAGCCAACGTTTCAGGTCAGCACCCTTCAGATAAAATCATTTTAGCTACTGTATAAATTGAAACAAGATGCTTTGAACCTAAATGTTTAATACTGGATGTAATTTCATACACGTTATTCTTAATCCACTCATTCACTTCATAAGGATGGCTGCTAGAGCCATGTGACTTTCTAGCTTACTGTTGGCACAAGA
Source organism: Leucoraja erinaceus (assembly GCF_028641065.1). Taxonomy (NCBI): domain Eukaryota; kingdom Metazoa; phylum Chordata; class Chondrichthyes; order Rajiformes; family Rajidae; genus Leucoraja; species Leucoraja erinaceus. The sequence continues at coordinate 24,693,746 of NC_073388.1, read as the reverse complement.
AGTACCAAGTGATGCCTGCGTTCTTTAGAACTTAACATTGCTAAAGCATCACATTAACAATAATTATATTGTCATATCAAGAAAGAAACTGAACATAGTCATAGTTAATGTGATAAACATTTATTAAATCAACATGGAGAAAAATTTGTCCCATTGTCATATGCATGAGGTTTGTACGTACTTATGTGTGTTTGCAAAACACCTCCAGTGCCTTTCATTCATATTTCATATTTTTTAAATTGTTTAATTTGTACAATGATTGTAAAACCTTCGAATATCCTACACTTCCTCTTGGGTAGAGAGCTTGTATGAACAATTCCAGCAACCCATCCTTATCAATGGATTGTTAAGCTGGTCTTTTGCTTTCAAATTTACATCTTTTCAAAACTTACAATTATTTTCAGTATTTTGAAAAAGAAAATATGAGAATGTATTTTTGATGCTTGAGGACCGAAATAGAGCCGACAAGTTGCAGTCTTAGTATGTCTATTTTATTAATTAAGAAATGGAAGTTCAAAATGCATAGAGCACCAAAGCATGTATTTTAGCAAAAGATGAATTTGTACCTAATAGTTTTTGAAATTATTGCTTTGCATTTAAATTCTCTAGCTTGACGCTCTTCGTGGTGATGATTAGGCAGAAGGATATGATCTGTATCAGCCTATCATAATGTATCTTATTCTAAACTTACACTGGTACCCCACTCAGCCCGTGCTGTGGACCATTGATTGATTATAGCAGTCTTGGTCCTCCAGTCCACAAACTCACAGGTGCTTTAATAAAGCACAGCTCAGTTATGTTGGGCTGCAAATCAGTGCCATCTGCTGGTAATAAATTGTCCCACAAATCAGTCTGGAAAGGCTGCTTTTGTGGACTAGAGTTGGGCAAGTGATAAAATCATTCAGGGCTGGGGATCTACCTGGTAACTTCAGGCCATTGATGGAGATGGGTCATATCTTCTTCAATGTGTTGGCAAAGTGCCCAAAATCTATAGAGACACAAATCCTGAGCAAATAACGTTGCTAGAGTAACTCGGCATTTGTGGGGGAAGGAATTGTCAATATTTTGGATAGAGACCCCGCAACAGAAGCAGAAAGGTAACACATGAGGCAAGGGTTACCTGTAGATGCATTAGTTAGTAAGTTTGTCTACAACTCCATTAATTTTGATGTCATATGCAGTGAAGGCAGCTGTCAAAGGATTCAATGGGATTTAGATCAGTTGCAGATATGGGTGGAGAAATGATAGATGGAGATGGAGATAAATTCAAGCAAATGTGTGGTGTTACATTTTGGGAGGTCCAAAGTATAAAGTTAATGGCAAGAGCCTTAACAGTATTGATGTACAGTGGGATCTCAGCATCCAACCCAATAGTTCCATGAAAGTGGAAACAGATATAGGGAGTGGTTCCCTCCAAGAAGGCATGCTTCTCTCCATTGGTCAAGGCATTAATCTAAAGAGTAAGGAAGTCAGTTGCAGATTTACAATATTTTGGTTGGGTTGCATTTGGAGTGTTGTGTGCAGTTTTGGTCGCTCCATGATAGGAAGGAGGTGGAGGCTTTGGATAGGTGCAGATGAGATTAATGCAGAGAAAGGATTTGCAGATGTGTAAGAAGGAAATGCAGAAGCTGGCTTAAACCGAAGATAGACACAAAAAGCTGGAGTAACTCAACAGGACAGGCAGCATCTCTGGAGAGAAGGAATGGATGATGTTTCGGGTCGAGACCATTCTTCAGAGTTGCAGACGCTGGTTCACAAAAAAAGACACAGTGCTGGAGTAACTCAGCAGGCAGGCAGGCAGGCATCTTTGGAGAAATGCTGCCTGGATTAGGAGTATTAGCTATATGGCGAGGTTAGGCATACTAGGGTTGTTTTCTCTGAAATGTTGGAGGTTGAGCAGAGAGCTGATAGAAGTATAAAATTAAGAGGGGCAGAGATGAGGTAGACATTCAGAATCTATTTTTCCCAGGATAAAATGTCAAAGACTAGAAGACAGAGCTTTAAGGTCAATGGCAGAAAGTTACAGTGATGAGTGTCTGTAATACGCTGCCAGTGATGGTGGTGGAATCAGATATGATAGTGGCATTAAAGAGGCTTTTAGATAGGCAGATAGGTAGGGAGGGAGTAGAGATTATGTTCAATGCAGCATTGTGGGTCTACACGCCTGCTCCTGTGCTATACGTTATATTTTCATATCTTGGATAGTCAACCAGAAGAATTAACAAAGCAAAAAACAAACCATAAGAGGAACTCAGCAGGCCAGGCAGTATCTCTGGGGGGATGTGGATAGATGACGTTTCAGGTCGGGACCCTTCTTAGATTGGTGAAGTAGAGGGGTGAAAGGTGTTAGGGAGATATGTGGGAAACGGGTGGAGCAAGAACTGGCAAGTGATCGGTGGAATCAGGCGAGGGGGTGATTGGCAGATAAGTTAGGTGGGGACAGATGGGTGGAGATAGTAACTGAGAAGGAAATAGAGGAAGGGGAATTGGAAAATAGGCGACATTGAGCAAGAAGCAGTGGAAGAGGAGTGGATGGAGGAGAGGAAATACATTGGGTGAAGGGGACAGAGGGAATGGGAGAAAAAAGGTGTGTAAGGGGGAGGGACAGGATAGATGAGACGGGCGGGGTTAACCTGAAATTAGAAAACTCAATGTTCATACAATTGGGCGTATGGTACTCAAGCAGGATTCAAAGTGTTTTCTTCCAATTTTTTTGTGTCCTCACTCCGACAGTGGAGATGGCCGAAAACTAAAAGGTCGGTATAGATTTAGGAAGGAGAATGAAAATGAGTAGCAACTGGGAGCTCCAGCAGGGCCTGGAGGAGAGATCATCCAGTCTGTAATTGATCGAACCTATGTAGAGGAGGGCACATTAAGAGCATCAAATTCAATAGCGATTGGAGGAGGTGGTAGTAGTAAACATCTACCTCACCTGGAAGTGCTTTTGGGGTCTCTAAACAGAGATGAGGGAAGAGATGTGGAGACAGGTGTTGCATCTCCTGCTGCTGTGGGGGAAAGTACCTGGGGAGGAGGAGGATTGGGTGGGGAAGGATGAGTGAACCACAGAGGAACGGAGCGATAAATCAGTGGAAAGCAGAAAATGGTGGGGACGGGAAGATGTGACTAGTTCTTGAGTAAATTAAATATATTTGATTTCTCGAGGACAATTTGGTAGAAAAGGTTGTATGGATTTATTTTCAGAATCAAATATCAATATGTGCTAGGGCACTTAAAGTTTGATAACATTATTCCACTTTCACACTTTACAAATGTAATGTTTGACCCAAATCTGTTGCCTATATATTTCCTGTCATATCTGGACGAAGTGCCAGAGTTCCTTCAATCCAGGAGCCAGGATACTGGGTCATCCTGCTCCAAATGTTGATCTCCTCTCCGGTTGAGTCCATCCATTCCACCTGCTGCCCATTGCTTGTTCCTGAAATAAAATGTGCAAAAAGTGGTTGGAGGAGAGATTCAGGTGCAAATCCACTGTGGCAATTTTCTGTCAGTAATGTTAAGATTTTATTAACCAGTGACTAGAATGGAAAGGCCATTCTTGATCTTAATGTCATGATGAATGCACTGCATGTTGGTTTAAATTACAGATCTAAATGACATTGTGTCCTCAAAGGGCATTTGAGGCCAGCGTGAAAAGGGCAGGCATATGTGAACTGCTCCAAGCAAGTATAAGGGTCAGAAAGTCATGTAGCAGCTCTATAGGACTTTGGTTAGGCTGCAATTGGAGTATTGTGCAAAGTACTGGTCTTCCTAATATAGGAAGGATGTGGAGGGTTTGAAGAGGGTTACTAGAATGCTGCCTGGATTAGAGAGTATAAACTATAAGGAGAGGTTGAACAAACGTGGATTGTTTCCTATGCAACAGTATATAAAATTATGAGAGAGTCAGAACTTTTTCCAGGGTGGAAATGTCAATGACTAGGGGGCATAACCTTAAGGTGAGGGGACAAAGTTTAAAGGAGATGTCAGTTTTTTTTTACACAGAATGGTGGGCGCCTGGAATGCGCTGCCAGACGTGGTGGTGGAGGTAGATATACTATTGGGATTTAAGAGGATTTTAGATAGGCAAATGGATATGCAGGAATGAAGGGATATGGATCACATGAAGGTAGAGGAGATTAGTTTAACTTGGCATCATGTTCAGCACAGGCATTTTGGGCCGAAGGGCCTGTTCCTATGCTGTACTGTGCTATGCTTTTTGTTCACGCTGACAAGTGAGGAAAGGACCATTCCAATTGTAAAGGGCAAGCCCTGATCGGGGATTTGCTTTTACAACTGGTTAAGTTCGGACCACAGGCTTCTCAGATAACAAAAAGTGTCAACAAAATTCAAAACACTCAAACATTTAAAAATAAAAACTAACAAAAAATAATTTAATAAAAGTAAATGACCTTTCTGCTTTGTAATGCTTTATGTCATTCAACTGGATGGGTTTGGTGTTCCTGCTTCCGCCTAAACTGGCACATGAACAGCAGACAGACTCCTCATTGGAAATGGAAACCTATGGACGTTTTGTCACACCTTTGGACTCTAGATGGAGCTCATCAGCTGAGCTCTGGAAATCTGTATCTGGAAATCTGTCTCTGGAAATGTGGAACTTATGTACTCTTGGACAGAATTCTTGAACATTGGCGCAGTTTTCAGCCACATGCAAGCAGATCTGCGTGGAATTTTTTTTTTTGTGGAAACTTCAGAATTAAAGAGAAAAAGTGAAAAATACTTAAATCTTTAACAATTAAAAACAGAGAATTCATCATCACACTAAAAAAAACCTTTTAAGCTTGAGGGGGAGTTAAATAATTAAGATACAAATACATTTTAGAAAGTACTCAGATTGAAAGGGACTAATCCCAACTGTGTTGTGTTTCATTTATAATAGCTTTGCAAGTATATCAACTTCCTGACACCAGTGAGTAAGATGCACATTTCACACAGTTTATGGAGCAAGAAATTATATAACTCAGGCAGCAGCTTGTGGATATTCGCTGCCTTCAGCACTTGCCTGAAGTTGCTATCGAAGATGAACACAATAATGGCCAACTTGAGTTTAAATGCTGTTCCTCTCAGAAATTCTGGCTGCATCTCTGTCATACTAAACAATTCAGCAGAGCCCAATAAATGTGAATCTGCCAGCTCAAATTCTCTATCCTCTTTGGGCCTCCGTCATTTGGCTTTGCCTACCTGATCCAACTCCAAGACGGACTCCTCCAAGAAAGTCATTGGATGACAGGGCCTCTCTATCCCAGACGGTCAATTCCAGACAAATATGCTGCAAATCCTCGGATTTTATGCCATTGTACATAAAGGTGTGGTTGTAGTGAGGATTCAACGTCTTCTTCATCACAGGAGTTTTCCTCTTGGATGTTTTGGTTCTGAACGGGAGAAGGTACCTGAAACATCAATTTTACCTTTAGTGGCAAATTAGAGGTGTTCCTAAAATGTGTTGAATTCTTCATCAATTGCCTTCTGGCATTGATAAAATAAACTGAATTTGTGAAAGAATTTGAATAGGAAATGTCCTCGATCTATAAAATATCAGTTAAAAAAAAACAAGTTGACAGTCATCACTGACTTTTTTTTTCCTTGTGGGCAAGGCCACTTTGGAGTAAATGAAATGGCAACGAAATTGTAATATCAGCCACAAAAAAACTGTAAAGTCAGTCTATAAATTGATGTTAGTTTGGCACGGCCATTGTTGAAACTTCAAGACAGAGATGAGAATTGTTGAAGACTGTAGCAGGGGAAATAAGGGTAATCAATGACTCACGAGTTTGGTGGCACTTTAAAAATATGTTTTCCAATTAGTGACCACAGATTGATCCAAAGTGGAGACTAGGACATTAGAAGGTGGGAGAGAAAATGAATAAAAAAGAAATGAATTAGATTTTTATTTACAGATTCTCCTTAAAAGACGTGATAAAGAAAAAAAATGATTGCTGTGATTTTTTTTTAAAAATAGTAAAGTGTTAGAAAGAATGCCATAAGCAATAGGGGAGGAACAGCACAATACAATTCTCATTGCATGAATTGCAGACCAGTGATGAAAAAAGCTCAACGCTTCATTTATCACAGATAATACATTTACATTCTATTTAATTCCTTGCAGATGTGGGTATTAACACATTGTTCTCTCGCAAATTATTCACTGCACAAATCTACCGTCACATTGCACTGTGATGAAATATCTTGGAAATTCTGACAATGTTATCTGCTTTTCTCGAGTATAGGATCTTATACAGTTTCCCTCCACTTCAACAGGGCGACGCAGGAAATCTGTTATGTCAACTCTCTAATGCTAAAAGTAGTAATCATCGCCTATTTCCCTAAATCCTTTTCCATAATTCCTACATGCAATATGTGATTGATGCAAAAGGCACGAGGGGATGTACAAAGTGCTAAACATGACTGAGCCGTAAATTGAGACTGTAGGCAAATGTGGTTATAACACGTTAGACCCCGCTTCAATACTGCATACATATCCAAACACAACTACAGGAAAACTGACTGCTCAGGATAGGGTGCAGAGAAGATTAGCAAAGAGATTGCCAGGACTGGAAAAATGTAGTTTTGCAGAAGGTTTGGATGTTGAGGTTACTTTCATTAGAATGTAGGCCAGAAAAGAAATTGAATTTAGATTAGGGGTCTAAATAATGAAAAAAAGGACCTACTTCTTTGTGCAGAATGATGAAAAACTAGGAGCAGGTTTACAGTAGATGTTAGGTGATTAGATAACAAACCACTGAGCTGATGGGAGGGGTCTGAAACCCAAAGCTGAAAGGGTGGGAGTTACAGGCACATTCATCTCATTTAATTAGTGCTTGGGTGAGTACTTATTGAGTCATGACCTGCAGGGCTCTGGACTAAAACAAGATGGACAAAATGGACACCCTTCGTGTTGCAAATTCACAATAATTCTCTGTTCCTGATGTTTATACAAGCCAGCAGAAGGCCTGATGGTTTTACACTATTTCCCTTGCCCTTTATAGCTTATATCTACCTATTTATAGTGCATGCCCTCTCCCTGCAAGTCTAATACAACAACTGGGGACAGAGCAGGCAACAATGGGAAGCAGCAGGGCAGAAATGCCTTCCTTGTTGACTGACCAGGATGACAATAAGATGTTGAAAATGAATGTTGTGAAAGGGATGAGGATGTGTCATGGCACAAAGTGCAGGGTCTGAAGATAGATCTGCCTCGGGAATTCAAGGCCCCTCCTTGACATTTTAACCTTATATCAGTCATGATTTATGTGTTTAGTGAGTTCACTGTAATTGTTGGGAGACTTCCTTCCTTAGGAGTGGCCTGGAAATGATTATGGAAGTGAAGATTACAGCTCCCTACCACAGATATGTTTTGAACCAGCTGACGATTTGAACTTCTTTCTGTTCCAGTAAATGTTCTGTGCTTTGCTCCCCCATTTCAGTCTCCTCACTCACTTCCAAATTCACACATACCGATCAGCATTGTTCAATTAAAGCACTGATGTTTAGTTAATAACTTGTACACCTACATAAGCACCACAACACTTACCCTTTGACAAAGGTGTCTGAAGTTCCTCCTACTTTCATTGGTGCAAGGTTCTTGGCCTCTTTAATCCACACCTGGAGCTCTCCACCCTCTACTGATCTTGTGGCTTTCTTACCTGTCAAAAAAAACAATGGAAACCAGGTTATCATAAACATACATGCGAGCCACATGGTAGAGGAGGTGGAGTCAAACCAATGATTCACAATGAAGAAACAAGGAAGTAATATTGGAACAATGTTAACATAACTCTATTTGAATCATTGCCATTGAAACGTCATCCACTGGGTGTGCCTGGTCCTAATTATCTCAAATCAACCAGGAATCAAAATACCGTACATATGATTCAGGTCTTTCTCTTCCTGAATTAAATGCAACCCATCAGAATCATAAACAAAATCTCTACAATGAGGTCGTCCATAATTTAAACATTAGCCTGGAAATTAATTTATGCACATATACTTTGGAATTGGACAAAAAGAAACAAGCTGACAGAGGAAGTTGTTGAAGCTGGCAAAATAACACAATTTAAGGGATATTTGGACAGGTACCTGGATAGGAAAGGTTTATAAGGAATTTAAGAATGAACTGCAGATGCTGGAAAATCTAAGGTACACAAAAATGCTGGAGAAACTCAGTGGGTGCAGCAGCAGCTATGGAGCGAAGGAAATAGGAAAGGAAAACAGATTGATCAGTCTGAAGAAGGGTTTCGGCCCGAAACGTTGCCTATTTCCTTCGCTCCATAGATGCTGCTGCAGCACCCGCTGAGTTTCTCCAGCATTTTTGTGTACCTAAGGATGTTGGTCAGACACAGGCAAATGGGAATAAGTTAGATTGGCATCTTGTTTGGCCTGGCCAGATCGGGCGGAGGGGCCAGTTTCCATGCTGTCTGCCTCTATGTCTTAGAAGAAGCGTTTGGCCATGTCTGCGACCATGAAGTCTGACATGGATTTTCTGATAAGAAAGCTGCTGATTAGCAGAGGCTTGTACTGATGGAAGCATTAAAGCTGTACATCTACCACATCGGCAACATGGGGAGGACCATAATCCAGGATCCTGCTGTTATTGAACACTGAGAGGCTGGGCCCTGTTTAGGAACTCCTCAAACACGTCATGCTTGTATTGTTCAAAGAGGAAGCACGACTGACGTTGATGCCTGGAAAGAGAAAGTACTGACTTCTTGGAACACTGAATGCAGGAATAGAATGTGTACTGGTTGCATCCCATGTTTATTTGTTATGAATAAAGTAGCTTTTTGACACGTATAACAAATCCTGACCTCCGTGCTGCTGACTGGCACAATGTGAGATGCTGGAGGATGTCCCAAGGGGTGTACTGAAGCTCAGTACAGCCACTGCAAAGGCTTTATGGAAAGGACAACTGTCTAGAGTCCTGCTGCCTGACATATTGGGGCTTGGCTATCAACCGTATTGTTCAAGGAGGAAATGTGAATGCAGCTGATACATTGGAAGTGAACGTATGGAACAGATGGTACAATAATGTTTGAAAGACATTTCCTGATCGTCTTGACTATTTAGTTAGAATCATGAAGCATGGAAACTGGCCCTTCGACCCTCCGCATCTCAGCCAACCAAGGTGCCCAATTAAGCTATTACCATTTGTCTGCATTTGACCGATATACCTCTCAACCTTTCCTATCCATGCATCTATCTGAATGTCTTCTACATCTTTTGTCTCTTTTTCTATCACGTCCTCTGGCAGCTCCTTCCATATCGTCACCACTATATTTGTGAAAATATTCTTCCCTTAAACCCCCTTCAAAATCTTTCCCCACTTACTTTAAGCATTTATGGGCCTGACCCACAGGCGATTTTTCAGGCGACTGTCAAGTTGCCGGCAGTCGCCTAAAAAAATCAGGAACTGGAACGGCGACTGTTAGAGTGGAACACACACACACACATATCGCAGGCGGGGGACAAGGCAAGCGGGGGGAGCGCTGTCTGAAATTAACGCGGTGCAAAGCCAAGTTGATACAGACACACGCCGCGATGAACAGGAAGGTTGGCGCTGTACTTAAGACGGCTAAAGCACAGTCTATGGTAAGTTCTTTAAATGAGGGGGGGGGGGGGGGGGGGAGAAGGAGTGGAGACAACTTTTAAGAAGCCAGACAACGTTTAAAACGCCAGAGATACACGGCTGTGAAGTTCTGCGGACATTAACATTACCGGTCGGTTATCCTTGGTTCTGAAAATTACTGCTTACCTTTTTTTTCACCAATGAGCCAATGAAATTCACTGGTCAGCACCGGCTACAATCTCAAGAAACTATGAGAACCTTCGACTTCCTGCCAACCCACTAGGACCTCCTGGAGACCCACCTACGGCACGAGAATTCTCGCTACTCTCCATGGCGGCTTAGTTCTAGTCGCCACTAATTTTTCAACACGTTGAAATATTCACGGCGACCATAATGAAGCCGTGACTAGTTCCCAGAATGCGGGAACTCCTCACGACCATGAAGGTGATTCCCCGGCAATAACCTGCAAACATGTGGCGACTGCATTCACCTAAAAAGTCGCCTAAGTGGGATAGGCCCATGAATCTTTTTATACTTCTCTACCCTGGGGAAAAGATTGACTTTCTAATTACCCAGGCACGTCATGATTTTATAAACCTCTATAAGCAAACCCCTCAGCCTCCCCCACTCCATTGAAATCAGTCCCAACCGATCTGGTCTCTCCTTATAATTCAAGCCCTCCAGTCCCAGCAATATCCGAGGTGTATCTTTTCTGCACACCTTTCTAGCTTAATTACATCCTTCCTCTTGCATGGCAAACATAATTGCTCATGATACCCCAAGTGAGGTCTCACCAATGGCTATGTCTAAAGTATTTTTTTGGAAATAGTATCTTCACTACTCCTGCTACTTTTGCCTTCTATCTTCAACCAAACTCTGCCATCCCCATGGCGCCCAAGCTGATACCAATTATTCCTCCCCCGATACTTCAACATAATCCTCAGTGCTAATGCAACCAATGTTCCCATTCCCATCCAACTGAAGCTCTGACCTTCCTTAGCACATATAGGGGAGGAAGGCTGCAGTATGATATGGGGATGCGCTAACCTCTAACCTTGGGCATTATCTTTTCACAATACATTGTTGTCCAGGGGAGAACATTCATAATAGCTTGGTGAACCACTTAGAAGTAAAGTGCAAAAAAATAAGTAAAACATCATACACACAGCCAGTTGTTACTAACTTACCCTTACTCGTGTCTGCAGGAGCGCTTTTGGTACTTGGAATATATTTTATTGAAATTACCAACTCCCCTTTGTAAGGAGGGATATACCCAGACTCTTCATTTGCCTGCATTATAAGAACAGACTTGAAATGTGTAAAGTTACTTTCAAACAATTGCTTTACATTCGTTTTCAATGAGAATCTGGAAAGTTGTAGCAATGACTCATAGCTGACTATAATTAATAACCATCAGAATAAATGTCATAATAAATGAGTTCTAGCCAGTGCCTTCAATCACTCTAAATCCACAACTCTTGGTACTGCTATATCTTTTTAAACTTTGATTATATGTACTGTATGTAATGAAAAGTCTTTACACAAGAAAGATAGTTCATAAGCCCTGACAACCTTTAGTGCGTTTAGGAAATCTAAAATAAATACTGAAAATGCTGGAAATATTCAGGTGCTCTGCAAAAAGATCACTCAATTCGAGTTTGATTTCTCCAAAATAAAGAATGCTTGGAATCTCTTTCCTCTCTGTCATGTTTTATATAGACCAGTTCAATAGAGATAAATTCATGCTAATTCATGCTAATTCATGCTGGTGACTAAATAGAATTGTCCTTTACTATGTTGTTGAATTAATATTGAGAAATAACAATGGAAGAAACTGGAGTACTACATTTTCAGAACTAATCTGATGGTAGAAAAAGAAATTACGTCTTTATAAATTTCCTGTGTGAGGAAACTGAAGTTACAGCTGTGGAGACAAATCAACGTGCACAAACCTTTGAGCAGGAATATCTTTGATGAATTGAATGGCCATTTTTGTACACCTTAAAGAACTCCTGTAACATTGAGTGATTATCCAGGTTTTGTAATAGTTGATTTATCTGTTTAATGAGTTTGGAGACTGAGGGGATTTGGCATATTGTTGAGTACACTATCAAACTTCTGCAAGTGTACGATAGAGGGCATATTGACTTGGTTCAGTAACTTGAATGCCCAGTAACTATGGAGGCTGCAGAAAGTATTAGACATTGCCCAGTCCATCATGGGTCATGAGCTCCCCAACATCAAAGGGATCTCGAGAGGCGCTGTCTTGAAAAGGCAGTTAATGTCAGAGACTTTGGCCATGCTCTCATCTCACTGCTACCATCGGGAAGAAGGCACAAGAAGAACCTGAGAACTGTGACCTTCAGGTTCAAGCAACCCAGCAACCATCCACCTTTTCCCAGCAATCATTAGGTTCTTGAACCACACTGCACAATCTAACCACAATCTTACCTCAGCAATTATTTGCTACGGATTTTGTTTTGGTTCCACAATATACTTCAGTTTTTGCACTATTATGGATTAGTTACCAAGTATTACTGATTAGTAATTTATTGTATTGTTGATTATTGTATACCTATTGTTCCGTTATTGCATCAATGGGCCAGTAAAGCTGTAGAAAGTAAGAATTTGATTGTTTCATTTCCAGTACATATGACAACTAAACACTCTTGACTCCTGATTCCGGAAATAATGCAACTGCAATGTGCTCTTTTGTTTTACTGAATTACACAAGGTCATTGCCTAGTGTGCTCTGGGAACATCTGCAGATGTGCTAATTATCCTAAGGGTAAGTGTAATAGTTATAGCTAGAAAATGGTGAGATGAAACATGTGGCAGTTTACTCCGTACAATTTTCTACCTTCATTCCCCAGTTCATACTATTTTTGGCATACTGTATATTCACTACATGCTGAGGAAACTTTCCTGCGTCCTGGTTGCACAAAGTACCTCAGAGAGCCGCCACTCCACAAACGTAATATTTTTATTTATTTCACTGGCTGTCACCAAGAATGCTAGTGAGGTTATTAGTAATTTATTATTGTGATGCCATACTGTCACATGGAAACTACTCAAATTAAATAGTCTTACAAAAGTCAATCTCACGCCCTTGAGGTACGAGTATGAAAGAACACGTGTCATCTTCTACACATAACCTTTCCTGGAATCTTCCATCCTCCTTCAACGAGTTCATAAGTTCATGTTATGGGAGGGGAATTAAGCCATTCAGCCCATCAAGTCTACGCCATGAAATCATGGCTAATCTATCTTTCCCTCTCAACCCCATTCCCCTGCCTTCTCCCCATAACTCGTGACACCCTTGCTAATCAAGACTCCGCCAATCTGCGCCTTAAAAATACCCTATGACTTGGCCTCCACCGCCATCTGTGGCAATGAATTCTAGATTCTCCAACCTCTGATGAAAGAAATTCCTCATCATCTCCTTTCTAGAGGTGAAGAAGGAAAAGTCTGGACAAATTCTAAACATGGTCTCTGTTATCATATTTAATCTATTTATACTGACCTTCTAAAATCTTAAAAGAGATCTATTATTCTACAGAACATACAGAACATTCCCTTCTGACACTTAATAGCAATGTAAAGAATTTAGACTTTACCGTTTGACTGAGTGAGGTTTCGCAGAATTTCAAACAGATTTGTAAGGAATGCAGACACCAGTCTGCTGCCCTAGTACTGTTTAAACAATGTGTTGAAGGTTAAAAAAGTGTTGCCCTTACCTTGCCGTGAAGAGGAAGTCTCTCCTCTGATTCACTGTTGAATTTCCAAACGTCCAGCGAGAGGTCCACCTCTCCCAGGAAACTATTGCGCCCAAAGCGGTCATGGTGCCATACAGAAAGTTGCAAAGTCCTCATAATTAACTGCGACTCACTGATTTCATACTGGTTAGTGGCGAGAGGAAAGAAAATCCAATGAAAAATCCACTGCAACAACTATAAGAGCTATTTCTGTCCAGCACAGATAGATGAAATGTCATAGTTTCCACCCTGTCCAATTGAGGACTCGCAGGACACACATACCAAAGGATATTTCCACATTTTCACTTTAAAAAAATGAAACCTTACTCCCGATGCATTAGAGGTAATCTTGTTTCCTGCATTGGAGACTAACAATTTAAGGATAGACACAAAATGCTGGAGTAACTCAGCGGGTCAGGCAACATCACTGGAGAAAATGAATAGGTGACATTTCTGGGCGAGAACCTTCTTCAGACTTTTAGTATTTCTACAAAACTTTGGACAACTTTGTGCTGAAAAATCACTCCTTAACACTTTAATCCGACTTCCACCAGCAATGTTTCACCAGTCTGTGCCACTGCCACATTATTTGGTTCTAAATTACTGAAAAATATTTCTGAAGTCTCTTTGGAAGTTCAGATAGCCTTGATCATGTTGCTTCCTGCTGCACTTGCACCTGCAGAATCTTGTAAAATGCATGAATTATAATAAACGGGAACACTTTAGAATATTATGTTCCCTTTCAAATAATCACCCACATTTTATTGAAACGTAAAATTCTGAAAGATCTTAACTGGGTAAACACAAGAGCAACCTGGCTCGGACAAAACTCTGATTATTACTAACCCATTATCTGTTATTTGCACTTTATCAGTTTATTTATTCATGTGTGTATATATTTATATAATGGTATATGGACAAACTGATCTGTTTTGTAGTAAATGCCTACTATGTTCTGTGTGCTGAAGCAAAGCAAGAATGTCATTGTCCTATCAGGGACACATGACAATGAACTCACTTGAACTTGAGGATACTTCCTCATGGGCGAGTCTGCAACTCGGGGTCATGGTTGCACATTTAACACAGCGATTAAATCTTTTTTTCTCTCAGAATGTTTTGCAGGCTGAAAAGTTTAATACCATTAAGATAATCATTAGGTAAATAAATACTTGCTATGCAATGAGGTGACAGGTTACCATGGAGGTGTTGGAATTGAGACAACAAGCTGAGCAACCGTGATCGTAATAACAGCAGAGCAGGTTTGTTGGGACTGCTCTTAATTTATATGTTCATAATAACATACAGTGCCCTCCATAATGTTTGGGACAAAGACCCATCATTTATTTATTTCCCTCTGTACTCCACAATTTGTGATGTGTTATACAAAAAAATCACATGTGGTTAAAGTGCACATTATCAGATTTTAATAAAGACCATTTTTATACAGTTTGGTTTCACCATGTAGAAATTACAGCTGTGTTTATACAGGCCCCCAATTTCAGGGCACAATATTGTTTGGGACGCATGGCTTCACATGCGTTTATAATTGCTCAGTTGTGTTTAATTGCCTCCTTAATGCAGGTATCAGAGAGCTCTCAGCACCTAGTTTTTCCTCCAGTCTTTCCATCAACGTTGGAAAATTTTATTGCTGTTTATCAACACGAGGACCAAAGTTGTGCCAATGAAAGTCAAAGAAGCCATTATGAGACTGAGAAACACGAATAAAACTGGTAAAGACATCAGAAAAACTGTAGGCTTACCAAAATCAACTGTTTGGAACATCTTTAAGAAGAAAGAGAGCACTGGCGAGTTTACTAATCGCAAAGGGACTGGCAGGCCAAGGAAGACCTCCACAGCTGATGACAGAAGAATTCTCTCCATAATAAAGGAAAAAACCCCTAACACCTGTCCGATAGATCAGAAACACTCTTCAGGTGTGGATTTATCAATGATCACTGTCTGCAGAAGACTTGATGAACAGAAATACAGAGGCTATACTGCAAGATGCAAACCGCTGGTTAGCCGCAAAAATAGGATGGCCAGATTACAGTTTGCCAAGAAGTACTTAAAAGAGCAACCGCAGTTTTGGAAAAGGGTCTTGGGGAAAGATGAGATAAAGATTAACTTATATCAGAATGATGGCAAGAGCAAAGTATGGAGGAGAGAAGGAACTGCCCAAGATCCAAAGAATACCACCTCATCTGTGAAACACGGTGGTGGGGGTGTTATGGCCTGAGCATGTATGACTGCTAAAGGTACTGGCTCACTTATCTTCATTGATGATACAACTGCTGATGGTAGTAGCGTAATGAATTTTGACGTGTATAGACACATCCTATCTGCTCAAGTTCAAACAAATGCCTCAAAACACATTGGATGGCCGTTTATTCTACAGCAAGACAATGATCCCAAACATACGACTAAAGCAACAAAGGAGTTTTTCAAAGCAAAAAAAGGTAAATTCTTGAGTGGCCAAGTCAATCACCTGATCTGAACCCGATTGAGCATGCCTTTTATATGCTGAAGAGAAAACAGAAGATGACTAGCCCTGTGCATAGTTCCTTGAAGGTGGAATCTCATATAGATAGGGTGGTAAAGAAAGCTTTTGGTATGCTAGCCTTTCTAAATCAGAGCATTGAGTATAGAACCTGGGATGTAATGTTAAAATTGTACAAGGAATTGGTGAGACCAAATCTGGAGTATGGTGTACAATTTTGGTCGCCCAATTATAGGAAGGATGTCAACAAAATAGAGAGAGTACAGAGGAGATTTACTAGAATGTTGCCTGGGTTTCAACAACTAAGTTACAGAGAAAGGTTGAATAAGTTAGGTCTTTATTCTCTGGAGCGCAGAAGGTTAAGGGGGGACTTGATAGAGGTCTTTAAAATGATGAGAGGGATAGACAGAGTTGATGTGGACAAGCTTTTCCCTTTGAGAATAGGGAAGATTCAAACAAGAGGACATGACTTCAGAATTAAGGGACAGAAGTTTAGGGGTAACATGAGGGGGAACTTCTTTACTCGGAGAGTGGTGGCTGTGTGGAATGAGCTTCCAGTGGAAGTGGTGGAGGCAGGTTCGATGGTATCATTTAAAAATAAATTGGATAGGCATATGGATGAGAAGGGAATGGAGGGTTATGGTAAGAGTGCAGGAAGGTGGGACCAAGGGAAAATAATTGTTCGGCACGGACTTGTAGGGCCGAGATGGCCTGTTTCCGTGCTGTAATTGTTATATGGTTATATGGTTATAAAACAAGCATAAGCTAAAGATGGCTGCAATACAGGCCTGGCAGAGCATCACCAGACAAGACACCCAGCAACTGGTGATGTCCATGAATTGCAGACTTCAGGCAGTCATTGCATGCAAAGGATATGCAACAAAATACTAAACATGACTACTTTCATTTACATGACAATGCTGTGTCCCAAACATTATGGTTGCCCACAAATGGGGGGACTATGTATAAACACTGCTGTAATTTCTACATGGTGAAACCAAAATGTATAAAAATGGCCTTTATTGAAATCTGACAATGTGCACACTGACCACATGTGATTTTTTCTATTACAAATCTCAAATTGTGGAGTACAGAGGCAAATAAATAAATGATGGGTCTTTGTCCAAACATTATGGAGGGCTCAGTATTCTTTTCAGTGCGGATTACAAAGACAAGCATTAGGCCTCTTAAGCCTTACCCGTAAGATTTCATTGTAGATAGGGCTGGTTGTGTTGCGTTTAATTGTAGTCTTGCGTTTACTTTGCCGTGATTTATCTGGTAACAGGTAAGACTTCACATAGCTGCAGAAAAAATATTTTTTTAAATGTGCATATTTTTTATTACATTAGGACAATTAATGAAAATGGATTGAAAGTTTGGATTTGAAGTGTCTCCAAAATCTGGGATGAAAGTCCCTTTCTCTTCTGCCTAGCGGGGGTCCCTTGAGGCATACTCATTTGAGTTCTCTGTGTCCAACTGCACAAACTGTCTTTATGTTGCCAGCAATATGCCACTTCCGCTTGAGCAGAGAAGTGTTAAGAGCCTGTCCCACTTTGCGATTTTTTTCAGCGATTGCGGACGTCAGTGACCGATGCTCTAAAAACCGTCAAGTTGTATGACACCAACACGTCAAGCACATCACTCGCTTTCACACTACAGCGAAGTATAATAATCACATTGGAAATGAACACCTGCTTCCTTGTCAGATTGTCCGCTGCTGGAACAGATAGCACTCTGGGATTTTTAAGTATGAGTCGCTCTCTGCGAGGTCTCTGTTTTGGCCGAGCAGTATCCTGTTTCTATCTCGCCACGCTCCGCTCCCATTCTCCCAGCCGAGTTGGATCTCTGCTGCAAATATCGTTCTGCTTTCAATTCCCGCCATTCGTAAATTCCGCCCCTCTCCCTCTACATTCAGTAACATTTCCCTTGGACATACCAAGGCCAATAATCTTTAAGCAATCGTCGCCCAGTCCCAGTCCCCGAGATCGCCGCTTCTAAGCATTCTCCTCCAGCTTCAATCTAACCAAGCAAGCATGTGTTCGTCCGAGTGGACTGCTCAGACCCCCTCGCTAGTTATTGGGGGTCTCTTTAAATTGCGATATTTTGCACGTGTGTCGATCTTTGTGATTACAACAGCAATGAGGACTACCCTCGCCAGTCATTCTCGCCTTGTGCCGAGATGCGTGTGTATATCTTAAGAAATAAAACAGCAAAGTTGCAGGTGTGGAGCATCCAGGGGCGACAGGGAGACACTGCGCGTCACCCTGCGTCACGCCTCGACCACGCCGCGCCAACCTCTTTTCAGGCTGTCGCCCAAAATGTCGCCTAAATGGGACAAGCCCTTGAGGTTAGTGCAGGAGGGATTTCCCAGGCTGTGGTGAGTCTTATAATTGGGACAAAGATGTCACATCTTGCTGTGCATTCGCACCAGGTGGCGTAATCACAAACACAGGGTAGTTTCAAACTTCGTCCAAAAAAAATGTCATTTTTAGGTCACATAACCAAAATTAAACATTAGTTACAATCTATTTTTAGACAGAAATTTTAATCCATCTAGCAACAGTAGAGTGTAAAGCAGACTGCCAATTATACCTGCACCACAGATGTAATGATGCATTTCCCCAGAAAAGTAGATAGGAGCAGCGCAAAAAATACTCAGATCCAGATTCAGATCCAACAAATACTGTGCTAACCTTCAAGTAAACAATCAAATAATACATGCAATAAATATTGAAAACAAATGCCAATTCCAACTAAATACCAATATCCACATATCCAGTCTACATGGATATTATTATTCAGCATAAGGATTTAAATGAATTATTTAAAGACCTGCATAATGCTGTCAATTCACAGTAGATGGAGTTGCTTCTCAATGCATAGTATGTTTAGAAATACCAGGCATCCCATAAACTGACAAACACACTTACGGGTTTGATTTCTTCTTGTTCTCATCCCCGTAAGCCAGGTTGCAGCATTCCTTCACGTGTACATTAAGTGCTTGTTTCTTTTGGTCATAGCGGAGGAAGAAGATGATCTCCCCTGTGACTGTAACATTGCCAAAGTCACCTGCTTCACTGTAGATGCTGGCCATGCTCCCCATTGTACTCTGAAACAAAGTTAGTTAGTGTCACTGCATAATTAAACAAGAAAGCAATGACTCTCGCTTTGCTAAACTTGTACACTAAGATTTAATCTTATTTAGGTAACCTTCACATAGCTGAAATGATCTTTATCACTTTATGATAGAAATTGGTATAGAGCTACATTTATACCCATTCCAGGTCACAATGAGGAGGTAACCAAACTGGCAGTTACGCTTCAATTACAGATGCTTGATCACGATGTTCTACTCTTCATTTGTTGGTGTAGGTTAACATTCTGTTGCAAATTACTTATTCAGGTATGGTGCCATACTAATTAAGATGTGGCATTTCTAGGCTGGGAAATAATTTCCCATTTTCAATATTGTAGCACAATAAAATACTTGTCAATCATAAATTATCTGACAGGCATAGAACTTCAGATGCAGTCTGTTTATTAATATCCAGTTAAAAGGACAGAAAGACTTGCAGTTAAATTACAGGCAACAGTTTTGAAATGGAGCTACTAATTTACAATAAGATAATTTGTATTCAGCAAGCTCCCATTAGAAGCAGGGGCCACTTAACCTTTTTTTTCTATGTAAAACGTTGATAGAGGAATAAATATTACCTGGATCACATTCTACTTGTTCTTTGAATGCCTTCGTTGGCTGGGGTAGAAGGCTAAATTCAATAGAAGGTATCTCTGGCATAAAAGTCATTGTACAATGATATTTTCTAAAAACTATAATATTTCTCTTCACTCCTCACGATCAGTATATTTTTCCTCTGAGCAAATGAGCCACACAGACTAGGCGGAATGTAGAGTTCAAACCTCAATTTGTGCCCAGTTACTTGGTGGCTGTTTTAGGAGAAAGGTCTTGACTACTCTTAGACTATTACAAAGAACAATGACAACATTTATTTCTTGACAATTACTCAGTATTCCCTGCTGGGGAGGCATGGACACAGAGAAATGTTACGTGAAAACAATAGCAAATTTGTCATAATAATTATATTTGAATAACGGCCACATGATTTGAGTTACAGGAAGTTGGTGACATGCCATGGTAACTTACGACATTGAGAATTAAATGTGCTTAACGGAAGATGGGAACAGACACAGACATTTCTTCCTTATGTAAAACCGATAAATAAAATGTAAATAAATTGGATAAGAACGTATTAGATTTGCCAATAGTAATGAAATCAAGGGCAATATTACTTTGTTTTCCAATGCCATTCAAGTTATAAAATCAGTCACTGAGATAGGAAAAGAGAATGAGCTAAGCCATAGGATAATGAGCATAGCTCCTAGGAAAAAGGAGGACAACATCCCAGAGATGTTAGATTAGGAAGTTAGTCATGCAGTGTACACTTCCACAATCTCTTGGACACAGGATGTGCCCAGTCTGAACTTCAAGTTACACAAAATGAGATATCTCTTGCATCATACTAATCAGCCTTAACCAGTATGATATACCTTACTGTGAATCATCTTGGTGATTTGTGTTTCAATAGGACAATGAACATTATTTTCTCCACATTCAAACAACAAATGCCCAAGATATTTAACTATATATATTTCTATAAACACAAACTGAGGATTTATATATATAAATATAGCGATATAAAAAGACAATATTTTGCTGAGGAACTTACCACAGAACTTCCACTCTTGAGACTATGACGAGGATTTGTCAAACGGTGGATTGTCACCAGTTTATCAATATCCTCTTCCTCCTCATCCTGTCAAAAGATAAAGAGTATAACTAAATCTAAACCTCGGAAAACATTATATCCATAAAGCACCCACGATCAAGTTGCCACTGTAAACTGCACGACTAACTGTTCAAACATTGACTGGCATACAATTTTATCTTTATGTAAAAAAAAATATTTTATTTCCCCACTCCTGATTTTAGAAAATCCAACATCACTCCTGGTGTTGTTCCTAAATCAGACACTCAAAAATGCTTCCGAGCAATCCTGGATCATCCCACTTCCCCATCATTTCACATTTGTTGCTGTGTTTCATTGTATTGCTGTTTACTCTAGGAGCTTCATGCAAACAAGGATTTTCACCCTTGTGAATATACCAATAACATGACTGTTTTTAAAATGCTGATTTGGTACAAAGAGCTGGGTTTCTTTCTTTTTACTCTATCGACCTTTGTGCTTACACACTACAATATGGTACTTCTAAAACAAAATTCCATCAGCATTTCTTCCTTTCTCTTGATTGATTTACTCCCCTCACTTTATTTTTTTTGAACAGTCATTGCAATGTTCTATAAAGTAGGAATGAGGGCATGCTCATCAGATCCAAGTTGTATTGGCACAGGCCCAAGAGAGGGCCATTCATTTATTGGATTGTACTTTTAACCATGTAAATCTAGACCTCAAGCAAATTACATACCGTAGAAGAGGAATTTGTGGAGTGCAGTGTGTCAGGGATGGTTTATTAGAACTGTATGTTACAGAACCTACCCTTGCTGTTTCAGATTTGGTCATCTGTAATGAAGTAGGATTAACAAAAATGTTGCGGTCAAGGATTCTCTAGGAGCAGTGAGCTCAACATAGAATCCTCAATAGTTTGAGGGCAAACGCCCAGCATCTGCAACTAATGTACTCCACCTAATTAAAGGTTATTACAAGGTTCACTGGGTCAGAGAGTAACAGGGCAGTGTATACGCAGTGACATATATTTAAACAGCTAGTTCATAATGCAGCATATAAAGGGTTCCCAGGAGAAACCTCCCATGGTTAACAAAAAGTAAAGCAAAATATAAACTATGTGAGGAGGTGATCAGGCTATGGGGGTAAAGTTCATTTCTAAACTGACCTGTTCCACATTGAGACCTGGAACTGACCGACTGCGGTCTCCCATGGAATCCTCTTTGTTAGCAGAATCCGATACGCGGAGATCCATCACTGATTTACTGTAATCTAATGGGGATTTGAACATAATGTTAATATCACAGAACACAACGCAAGAACACCCTGTTCTTCCAAGATGCCTCTGTTCTTCCAAGTTCCCAGACATTCCAAAAAATGTCACCATGAATTTCCCCGTGAAGTGCGATTATTTGTTTCTTTGTGACCGAGGGATGTACCAGACTTGCTCTGCTCATGTTATTCAGAAGTGCACAATGTGACATGGATTGAAGTTTCATCCTTCTCACCAAATATTTGGCCTCTTCAACTCTGCAAGCAAGAGTGGCCTGTGGAATATTTGCACAATGGTTTGCTGGGCAACCATTGCTGATTAATAGACACAGAATGCTGGAGTAACTCAGCGGGACAGGCAGTATCTCTGGAGAGACGGAATGGATGGCGTTTCGGATTGAGACCCTTCTTCAGACTGATCTCCAGAGATGCTGCCAGTCCAGCTGAGTTACACCAGCATTTTGTGTCTATCTTCGATTTAAACTAGCATCTGCAGTTCCTTCCCATACATTGCTGATTAATGGTGAACCAAACAGATTAACTTGAAAATTATTACACTCATTTTATGAAAACTCTCCATGGTCTGGGTCCTCCCCACCACTGTAATTGCCACAAGCCAATCATAATCCTTATTTTCGCCTTTAAAATGCTTGTCTATGCTAATTTATTTCACCATCCTTTTGTCAGCTGCCCCAGTATCACTTTATATGGTTCTGTGTCATATTAGGATTGATCATTAATTGCTGTGAAATATTTTGCAATAAATGTAGGCTAAGTATACTTTTGACTTAATCCAATTCACTACTAAATCTCACCTGTGGGATTTAGAATAGATTTTGCATTTCTCTTAAACGTGCCTTCTGAAACATTTTCATCCGCTGAAATTCTGCCGTGCATTTTTTTGCGAGTTTCCTATGGAGAAGAAAAGATTATAGACAATAGACAGACAATAGGTGCAGGAGTAGGCCATTCGGCCCTTCGAGCCAGCACCGCCATTCAATGTGATCATGGCTGATCATCCACATTCAGTACCCCGTTCCTGCCTTCTCCCCATATACCCTGACTCCGCTACCTGTAGGAGCCTTATCTAGCTCTCTTTTTAAAGTATCCAGAGAACCGGCCTCCACCGCCTTCTGAGGCATAGAATTCCACAGACTCAAAACTCTCTGTGTGAAAAGTGTTTCCTCATCTCCGATCTAAACGGCTTACCCCTTAATGGCTTTACCTCTTAAACTGTGGTCCCTGGTTCTGGACTCCCCCAATGTCGGGAACATGTTTCCTGCCTCTAGCATGTCCAAACCCTTAATAATCTTATATGTTTCAATAAGAAACCCTCTCATCCTTCAAAATTCCAGAGTATACATGCCCAGCCATTCCATTCTCTCAACAGACCCGCCATCAATTAACCTTGTGAACCTACGCTGCACTCCCTCAATAGCACACAATACTCCAGGTGTGGTCTCACTAGGGCCCTGTACGTATTTTTTAAATAAACTATTTTGAATACATTAGATCTACATCTGAGATCTTTGTTTTAAAGTTAATGTATATTTCAAACATGCCAAGAGGTGTCCTCTTTTGAAATAATATGTTAAAAACTGAAGTGTCAGAAAATATGGAAACACTTCTTGATCCATTGTAGTAAGAAGCGCCTCAGATTATTTCTTCACTCTCCAATTTATTTTGTTTTTATTTGATAGAACTGTGTGGTTTAGTAAGACATTTCAGAAGGGTGTTATGAATCAGACATATTTATGTGGATTTATGTGGAAATTGACGAGGGTAAAGCAGTGGATGTTGTCTATATGGACTTTAGTAAGGCCTTTGACAAGGTTCCTCATGGAAGGTTGGTTAAGAAGGTTCAACTGTTGGGTATAAATGCAGGAGTAGCAAGATGGATTCAACAGTGGCTGAATGGGAGAAGCCAGAGGGTAATGGTGGATGGTTGTTTGTCGGGTTGGAGGCAGGTGACTAGTGGGGTGCCTCAGGGATCGGTGTTGGGTCCTTTGTTGTTTGTCATGTACATCAATGATCTGGATGAAGGTGTGGTAAATTGGATTAGTAAGTATGCAGATGATACCAAGATAGGGGGTGTTGTGGATAATGAAGAGGATTTCCAAAGTCTACAGAGTGATTTAGGCCATTTGGAAGAATGGGCTGAAAGATGGCAGATGGAGTTTAATGCTGATAAATGTGAGGTGCTACACCTTGGCAGGACAAATCAAAATAGGACGTACATGGTAAATGGTAGGGAATTGAAGAATACAGTTGAAGAGAGGGATCTGGGAATAACCGTGCATAGTTCCTTGAAGGTGGAATCTCAAGGGTAGTAAAGAAAGCTTTTGGTATGCTAGTCTTTATAAATCAGAGCATTGAGTATAGAAGCTGGGATGTAATGTTAAAATTGTACAAGGAATTGGTGAGACCAAATCTGGAGTATGGTGTACAAGTTTGGTCGCCCAATTATAGGAAGGATGTCAACAAAATAGAGAGAGTACAAAGGAGATTTACTAGAATGTTGCCTGGGTTTCAACAACTAAGTTACAGAGAAAGGTTGAATAAGTTAGGTCTTTATTCTCTGGAGCGCAGAAGGTTAAGGGGGGACTTGATAGAGGTCTTTAAAATGATGAGTGGGATAGACAGAGTTGATGTGGATCAGCTTTTCCCTTTGAGAATAGGGAAGATTCAAACAAGAGGACGTGACTTCAGAATTAAGGGACAGAAGTTTAGGGGTAACATGAGGGGGAACTTCTTTACTCAGAGAGTGGTAGCGGTATGGAATGAGCTTCCAGTGGAAGTGGTGGAGGCAGGTTCGTTGGTATCATTTAAAAATAAATTGGATAGGCATATGGATGAGAAGGGAATGGAGGGTTATGGTATGAGTGCAGGCAGGTGGGACTAATGGAAAATAATTGTTCGGCACGGACTTGTAGGGCCGAGATGGCCCGTTTCCATGCTGTAATTGTTATATGGTTATATGGTTATTTGGAATCATACATTGATCAGAAAGGGTAAAGCTGACAGGTTTCCTTCCTTACTCTTCAAGGGCTAATAGGGACGTGTACTAAATAATGGAAACATCTACATCCCTTGAGTAAGTAAAAAATAACTGTAGTCTCCTGCCATCCTCGAATGTGATATAATTGCAGGGATCCAGTAGCCCAGACTTTTGTGGACTAATGAAGGAGAAACAGCAAATATTTACTGCTGGATTTCCACGAATTTGTGTATGAATGTGGAACTCATTTATCAGTTTAGTTTATTGTCACGTACTGTACACTGAGGCACAGTGATAAGCTTTTGTTGTGTGCTAACCAGTCAGCGGAGAGACAATGCATGATTACAATCGAGCCAATTGCATAGATACATAATAAAGGAATAACGTTTAGTGCAAGGTAAAGCCAGTAAAGTCTGATCAAAGATATTCAGAGGGTCACCAAGATAGTAGTTCAGGACTGCTCTCTAGTTGTGGTAAGATGCTTCAGTTGCCTGATAACAGCTAGGAAGAAACTCCCTGAATCTGGAGGTGTGCGTTTTCACACTTCTATACCTTCTGCCCAATGGGAGAGGGGAGTAGAGGGAGTGACCAGGGTGCGACTTATCCTTGATTATGCTGCTGGCCTTGCCGAGGCAGCTTGGGGTATAAATGGAGTCAATGGAAGGGAGGTTGGTTTGTGCGATGATCTGGGCTGCATCCACAATTCGCTGCAATTTCTTGCAATCCTGATAAAATGTTTTCTATGGCGCTTCTGGAGGTTGCTGTAATTAGCTGGGAAGCTGGCAGCTCCTTCTCCATAGAGTCCACCTGGAGTTCAGCAAAGGAGCAGGACCCTGGACTAATTTTCTTAATACAGGGTTTACAAACAAGAGAGAAATTTGTACCAGATTCCATCAGAGATAATCTCTTGGTGATTTTCATGGAAATAGCTGCAGGAGCCTTGGATAAGAGGTTGGTAATTATAAAAAACTTCTACATAATTGATCATCTCAAAGGCACTTTATTAAAATATTTTACTTGGAGTTATTTATTGCAGTTTTGTGTGCCAAATAACCTATTTATATCTGCCCCTCTCAAAACCTTTCATGCTTGTTTTGAACCCAAAACGTCCTTGCAAATTCAAATTTGTCAGATGGTTTGCACAATTTGTCATATGCAGCTCCATATATTTTATGTAGTTGGCTCCTCACGTCGCCACTGAGCCATTTCTAAAATAAAACTGAGAGGTAAGCAATAAATAGAACTTTGTCAGATATAAACAATAAATAAGATGAGGCAGGGAGAGTATTTTGCAGTACGTTATCTGAGTCAGCTTTCATGTTGGCTTTGCTGATGGCCATTGGCGTTGACGTGGCTGGAAGAGTCATGTTGCCTATGACGACTCTGGGAATGGGAAGGACAATCCCATTACCGAGGTTACTCTCAGTTAAGGAACTCCGCCTGGAAAAAAATAAAACAGCATATTTACAAAGACCTTTAAAACTCGACATACATGGAAGAAACTGCCCATCACCTGGGATTGTGAGAGTCTTAAAAAACATCCTGAAAGGTTATTTATATTGCTCTTTTGCTGCATTTACAACAAATATGGATTAATTTGCCTCACAATGACATAAAAAATATTTGAAAGAGCACTCAGGATCTACAATGGTCATAACATGATGAAGCTATCGAAATTATATTTCTTATCCCTCTTGATTTTAAAATAACACTGAAAATTCTGATTGATTTACTTGTCTCTGCGATACTTCAGCAGTTTAGAATCTGAACCCATTACTTCAAATTTTGGGTAATATTTTAAGCCATGGCTTAATTCAACGCTAGACATTCTGACAAATGACAACGCTAGACATTCTGACATGATTCCATTTTTAAAGTTCAGTTTCAAACATCTGTTGATTAACATGTTTATTAAGTAGGTGAACTCCAGCAAACAGCATACACAGAGGTATACTTAATCAAACATATTACTGAATAAACATTGTTTGTGGCAGATGCTTTGTGTGACTTTTGATTTTGTTTGCATCTATATTGCTGATAATTTGTCACTCGCCCTTCCCACTGCAGAATCACTGAAAATCATTGAACATGTGTTGTTTGCTTATGTTAGCCGCCAAGAGTGTATATGGCAGCCTTTGGTCGATGGAGGAAACGGATGTTTGGAGATCAATGATCTCAACCTTGGCACAAAAGCCACGGTCTACTGGGCCGCAGTGAAGCTTTCCCCCTTTTAATTTTTGAGATCTGGACTATCTAGAGTCGGCATCTCAATGGAAAAATACTCCAATGATGTGATTCCAAAATTCTTCTAAATTTACTGGAAGGATAAATGAACTCAGTGACCTTTCCCAGGCCACTAATCCCAGCACTAAGACTCTCGATTGGTTACATTGGGCTGGCCATGCCATTCCACTGCCCGACATTAGGCTCCCTGAAAAGAGTCTCTATTCTGAACTCTCCGACCAGAGGTTCCCAGCTTGAAAGAGAAAAACGTTCAAAGAGATGTACAACACTTACTATAGGAAGTGCAATGTAATCAGCAGTAGAGGGTTGAGGAAAAAAAGTTACTACATTTACACCTAAAGAGTAATGAAACTGGTTTGCCTTGACCAACATCTTCAAGGCCTTGAGCATATCTATACTATTTCTAAAAGTCTCACCTTGACCACTTCCTGTCTACGTTGTAAATACATTTTAGAAAAAAAAACACCAGCCTATATCGCTATGATTTTTTCGCCATCTTACTCACCGCCCTCCTCTCCTCCAACTGCCCTGAGGTTTTTTCCGATCGGTGAAATAATAAAAAAGTTATGAATGTTTAAAAAAATCGTGAGATCAGCAGTTTGGTCTTCTAACTTGTCCGTCACCATGATGAAGGTAAAGCCCCTTCCGGAGGGCCAGAGAATAAAGCCCCGAAGGCTGGACACGAGTCAGTCACTCCGGAAGACCGTGAGTGAGAGTTGAGTCCAGAATTGTGAGTCTATGCTGTGAGTGAACTGAACTGTGAGTCTGCACTGTGCTGCCTGAGCTGAATTGAATGGTTGGTCTGCACTGTGCTGCTTGAACTGAATTGAAGGGTTGGTCTGCACTGTGCTGCTTGAACTGAATTGAAGGGTTGGTCTGCACTGTGCTGCTCATTCCGGAAGTCCCGCTCACTGCGGAAGTCCCGCTCAGGGGAGAGGCCACGCTCAACCGCGTGAGTAGATTCAAGACAGTTTTACTGTCATATATATGTTGTGTGTGAATGTGTGTGAGAGATGGTGTGTGTGTGTGAGATGGAGGGTTTAAATGTGTGAGATGGAGTGTATATGTGTGTGTGTGTGTGTGTTGGATTGTGTGTGTCAGGTGGAGTGTGTGTGTGTGTGTGATGGAGGATGTGTGTGTGTGTGTGTGATGGAGGATGTGTGTGTGTGTGTGTGTGTGTGTGTGTGTCTGTGTGCCCACCAGCCGTGAGTGAGTCAACTGCCGGCCCACCAGGCGTGAGTGACTGAGCTGCCAGCCCACCAGGCCGGAGCTGCCAGCCCACCAGGACCGAGTGACTGAGCTGCCAGCCCAAGAATTCATTCGGCCCACAATGTCCATACTAGCCTTTTGGAAACCAGTCCCTTTGGCCCACAACACCCATACCAGCGCTCCAGAAAGCCCACCCCCACAGGCCGCCAATATTGGAATTGGTGGAGAGGTGGAATATTGCGTTGGGGGACCAGCCCTCCCGTGTGAACATGGGACCCATCGTAGTCTAGTATTGAACTAGATGTTTAGTTTAGTTTAGTTTATTGTCATGTGTACCAAGGTACAATGAAAAGCTTTTGTTGCATGCTAACCACTCAGCAGAAAGACTCAGTATAGATACACGATAAGGGAATAAAAGGAATGTGGGGTTAGAGTTCCTGCCGGGGGACTGGGGACAATGCATATAAAAGGACTGCCAGAAACAAACCTAAGTGAGCCATTTCCTGACCCATCAGATAATTGGGATATCTGATTAGTGGAGTTTTATTACAAAACATCTCAGAGGTATGTTATCAAATAAAATATGGTGCATGCCATGTAAGAAGTTAGTCAGTCAATATACCCAAAACTTGGTCAAAAAGCCAGTTTATAAGGAAATAAATTAACCTAAAATTTCTATTTAATCCAACGGATTTCAGGACATCCGTATATCCCTCACCTGGAATTGTTAGGTGTGCTGTGATTTGAGGCAAATTGTGGATTGTTGTGGCTGCCGACACTCACACGCCCAGTGGACTCTGTATCGCTTGGATGATCAGAAGCCTCTCGGGCTTCAGACTGGTCACTATCAAAAGTCACAGATAGATGGATTAATTATTTTACTGTTGATTCAGGGAAACATATTACTCATTTCATTCTTCTCACATGTTTCAAAGTCAAAATAACATTTTGTGAACCAAAAATAACACTGTGGGTAGCCTATCGATTTACTCTTAGTTTACAATAACCAGATTAATTCTACTTATTTGATCCCTCTACTGTTTATAAGTAACTGCAAAGTAAAATTTACAAGGGTTCATTTGATTTTGATCAAGGATAAATATCGCTGCATTGAATACATTGTATGTCTTTGCCTTGTAATTTAGAGGTCAAAGAAAAAAAGGACACAGTTAATAATCTTAAACTGTAAAATTTAGGCTTGTAATAAAATCATGGATCAGACTCTCCAGCTCCAACACATGGAGGAATTGGACCCATAGATATTAAATCCATAATGAAGCCTGCATGCATTGATTTGACATCAAATACAATTGTCTCCCTGAAGCTATAAAGTGCAGCAACTTGAAAGATTGTCCTTTTGCAGTACCAGTAATTAGCATAGATATTTTGCAATCTACTTTCTAAAGCATATCAAAATATCCGCTATGTAAAGGAAATTAGCATGTCACTTTTGCTAGATATTTACTGAATATGGGGTAAAGTTTCCATTGGAAGTCCCCTTGAGATACAGAATGAGATACAACAGAATTATTTTACAATCCTCGTTTTCTCCTCCTCTTCCCATTAATTGCCTTGGTCCTAGTCCAGTTTTATCTACTGATTATTGTAGCCCCCAATGTCCATTCTGAGCTCATGGACCTCCTTTGGCTGAGGGAACCAGGTTTGGCTGGAAAAGCTTCCAAAAAAAGTTTATTTTGAGACAATGTACGACTTTTCATCAGCAACTTTTCACCCTCGCTGAGGCTCAAGAGCATTGGAGATTTCAACAATGCTCCCATTTTTAGTATGTCTTGTATCCTTCGAATAGATGCAAGATTTCTTAACTTTCTTTTCCTTCTAAACCACAAAAAGGAATATCAGGGTAGAAATTCCTTACTATTTTGTAGATACTTAATGTATAACACAATAAAACATATGCAATAACAACGTTATAAAACATGGTTGTGTGAAATACATTGAAACCAAGTTTAGAAACAGATTTGAACGTGTATAATATTCTATACATTGGATTTTTCTTTATGGTTACTTACACATAAACTAAAATAAACAGATCAATGGCAAAATAAATCCTACGTTAATGACTTAAAAAATAACCTCCACCATATCCTAGATAATCGCACTCACCCAGAAACCTTGCCTCCATATTGAGAAATTTTCTGCTGTGCCTTTGCCTCAGTAATTTCCTTTGCCTCAACCGCCAGTGCCTGTTGTAGCAATGCCTGCCCTGCCGTCCCTCGCTTACCATCTGTGAAAAATTGAGAGGTATTTACCAGCTTTTACCATCCATGGTCCCAATTCATAACACCACCCATTCGCTCCCACAGTAAAAAAATAAATGGGATTGCACATTGCGTACAGAATAAAATGCACTCTACTAAAGCAACAGCTTACTTCAGTGTACCACATTTATCATAGTAAAACACCCTAAGAAACTTCACAGGCTTGGTCAGGGATACAAAAAAGACAACATTTGACATCATATTGTATAAGAAATCATTGAGTTATGCTAGATTTTAAGAAAAACCTTAAAGGTACAAGGAGTGATTTGGAAGTGTAGGTGAGAGGAATTATGTGAGTTTAGAGCTGAGGCAACTAACATGGAGCAATCAAGGATGCACAAGAGGCCAGAATTAGAGGATTCCGAAATCTTGAGGAGTTGTAGAAGTTTACCAAAGTTGGATGGAGGGACCTGAAACCAAGGGTGGAATGTGTCAAAAGGATTTAACTGGGATCCAGTGCAAGTCAATGAGCACAGGAGTCGTAGCCAAATACAACTTGGTGCGTGTTAGGACACAGGCAGCAGAGATTTGGACCGGCACCCATTTATGGTTGATGTAGGGTGGGAAGCTAAACTCCAAGGCTCAAGTTTTGAAAAAAGTTGAACATTATGCTTTATATATACATACCCATAACAGGTATTGACAATATGGATGCCTCTGTAACTTACCCCCATGTTTCTTCTTTAGTGATGCTCTTATAATATCACTACCAAAATCAATGCCGTGCTTTTTTGTTCGATTTTCAAAGAACCAATCTCCAGTCTGTTTCTTCAACTTTCTGAAGAACAAATAATTACATTAGCTGTGAACTTCCATTTTATTTGTCTTCAGCTGCGGAGGTGTATGTTAAGGCTTAGTCTAGACTGTACACTGCATTCTGAAAGTATTCAGACCCCTTCACCTTTTCCACATTTTGTTACGTTACAGCCTTATTCTAAAATGGATTAAATTCAGACTTGTCACAAATCCACTCCTGCATTGTCTTGGCTGTGTGCTTAGGCCGTTGTCCTGTTGGAAGGTGAACCTCCGCACCAGTCTGAGGTCCAGGACGCTCTGGAGCAGGTTTTCATGAAGGATCTCTCTGTACATCATTCCCTTCGTCTTTCCCACAACCCTGACTAGTCTCCCAGTTCCTGCCGCTGAAAAACATTCTCACAGCATAATGCTGCCACCACCATGCTTCACCGCAGGTATGGTATTGGCCAGATGATCAGCGGTGCCTGGTTTCCTCCAGACGTGACGTTTGGCATTCAGACCAAAGAGTTCAATCTTGGTTTCATCAGACCAGAGAATCTTGTTTCACATGTCTTTTGGCAAACTCCAAGCGGGCTGTCATGTGCCTTTTACTGAGGAGCGGCTTTCATCTGACCACTCTACCATAAAGGCCTGATTGGTGGAGTGCTGCAGATATAGTTGTCCTTCTGGAAGGTTCTCCCATCTCCACAGAGGAACTCTGGAGCTCTGTCAGAGTGACCATTGGGTTCTTGGTCACCTCCCTGACCAAGGCCCTTCTCCCCCGATTGCTCAGTTTGGCCGGGCGGCCAGCTCTATGAAGAGTCCTGGTGGTTCCAAAGTTCTTCCATTTAAGAATTACGGAGGCAACTGTGCATTTGGGGCCTGCAATGCTGCAGAAATTGTTTTATATCCTGCCTTAGATCTGTTACTCGACACAATCCTGTCTCGGAGGTCTACGGACAATTCCTTCGTCTTCATGGCTTGGTTTTTTCTCTGACATGCAATGTTAATTGTGGGACTTTATATAGACAGGCATGTGCCTTTCCAAATCATGTCCAATCATGATTTAATTTACCACTGGTGGACTCCAATCAAGTTGTAGAAACATCTCAAGTATAATCAATGGGAACAGGATGAACCTAAGCTCAATTTTGAGTGTCATAGCAAAGGGTCTGAATACTTATGGAAATCTCATATTTCAGTTATTTCTTTTTAGTTACTTTGCAAAAAATTCTAAACACCTGTTTTCTCTTCTTCATTCTGGGGTATTGTGTGTAGATCGATGATAAAAAAAAATATTGAATCCATTTTAAAATAAGGCTCTAATGTAACAAAATGTGGAAAAAGTGAAGGGGCCTGAATACTTTCTGAATGCACAGTATTTAGCAAAATGAAATAATTCTTAGCACTTTTGGACTAATTAACATCAACTACCACTTTTAACTCCAAAGTTATTGTTTCAAAGGTTTTGCATGCTTCGATCAAGAGAAATCCAATTAGCTCTCTTGCTGAAGCTTTGCTTAAAATGGCTGCTGGATGCCTAGCTTGTGGAAGGCACCTTATTGAAAAATTACATCAAGGATTATAATTATAATTCTGCAAATAAGTTTCAGAATGCCAGAGGTTTGGTTTTCTGCTACTGAAATTGAGTGAAGGAAATTACGTGATAGATACCTTCCTTTACTTATCACTTGTCAAGTTGGGAAGTGATACTTTAGTTTTTAGTTTTAGAGATACAGCATGGAAACAGGCCCTTCGGCCCACTGAGTCAGCACCGACTAGCGATCCCAGCACTTTAACTCTATTCTTCACACACTAGGGACAATTTACACATACACCAAGCCAATTAACCTACATACTGTAGGTCTTTGAAAGCGAAGATCTCGGAGAAAACCCACACGCGGTCATGGGGAGAACATGCAAACTCCGTACAGACAGCACCCGTAGTCGGGCTAGAACCTGGGTCTCCGCACTGCAAGCGCTGTAAGTCAGCAACTCAACCGCTGATACCACTGTGGCCGCCCCCCCGGTGAATTAGGGTCTATATTCTCAAATTAGTTTAACGATTGCATGTTCCAGACTGTATCTTGCTTCAAGTGGCTCTGAATCTCTAGTAGATGAGTAATTTTGTGATGTATCCCCTTCAACCATTCCCATTCCAGTACTTTGGTTCCTGTACTTTTGGATATCTTTGGAGTGCCATGACATCTTTGTGTCAAAATCAATTGTGACTCTTGATTGGTGGCAACAATGAAATTAAGCCAGGTAATGCAGCATTTTGGGGCAAATGTTAGCATTCCATTTTCAATCAAAGTATTCTCCCTTTGTCTATTGGGAAAAGTATGACCCTTGAAAAATAATAGACGACATAACTCAGTATAAACCTGACATTTTGATCTCCCAAGCATTTACTATTGCATAATCTGAGAGTGTTTTTATTCATTGCAGTGAGAGATCAGATACGTCCAGTTCCAGCTCACCCACCCCATTAATACATGGATTCTGTAGCTACACCACATGCATGAAGTACTCCATTCAGGCATTTTCTATATTTAAACAAAATGCGAGTAAATAAGTACACACTCACGACTCTTTGATGCATACGTTGCATTTCCATATTTGGTTTACACCTTCAGTGCCACACTCCTTGCACACCAGGTGGTTACACTGCTTGCACACACGCCCACTCTTAACAAAGCGACCAAGGCTCTTTTGACAGCGAGCACAAGTCTTGTCACTGTAGTCCAGGCTGCCACGTTTGGCTCCTTTACGCCGAATTTCCAGCAGCTCATTCTTCAACTTTCTTTAGAAAGAGACACAACAGTAAGGAGTGATTACGGGATCATTGAGCACAAACCCCGACATTGCACTGACAGATGACATCAATTATATTATTAACTTTTATTCTACACAACGGCACATCAAATCCAACTGCGCTACTTCAGATATGCTCTCCCGATGTGGATGAATCTCACAAGGTTGCTCTTGCTGTTTATTCCTATGGTGCTCAACATGTGGCCCATTGGTAACTAACACCTGGCCTGAATGAACTGTCTCTGTGGTCCACCCAGGCCTGGTTTTACCCCTCCAGGCTCAGGACACCAGCATCTCCTTTAGCGGCAGCCTGAATGAATGAATACGTTTATTGGCCAAGTATGTACACATACAAGGAATTTGCCTTGGTGCTCCGCTCGCAAGTAACAACACGACATACAGTAAACAATTAAGAATAAAACATTAGAACATTAAGAATAAAACATTATAGTTTAAATATGTGAATGAAATAAAATACCGGAGCAAAAGGAGGCAACAGACCTTTGGTTATTGAATACAGCTACTGCTCGTGGAAAAAAGCTGTTTTTATGTCTGGCTATGGCGGCTTTGACAGTCCAGAGTCGCCTTCCAGAGGGACATGCTTCAAAATGTTTGTTGCCGGGGTGAGAGAGGTCAGAGATTACCTTACCCACTCACTTCCTGGCCTTTGCAGTGTACAGTTCGTCAATGGGGGGGAAGGTTGCAGCCAACAACCTTCTCAGCTGATCGAACGATTCGCTGCAGCCTCCAGATGTTGTGCTTGGTGGCTGAGCCAAAGTCAACATGGGAAGCAAATAGGAACAACTTTGAGGCTGCTACTGAAGAATGTAGAATGGACATGTACACTGGATGTGACACTTGTGGTCAGAAACCCAGGGACCACGTTGGACTGAATTTTTCCAGGTTTGAGCCCAGAACCTTGTCCACATCCAGCTCTAGATCTAGTTTATTCATGGCTGATCATCTAAAATCAGTAACCTGTTTCTGCTTATTCCCCATATCCCTTGATTCTTTTAGCCCTAAGAGCTAAATCTTGAAAACATCCAGTGAATTGACCTCCACTGCCTTCTGTGGCACAGAATTCCACAGATTCACAACTGTCATGGTGAAGACATTTTTCCTTATCTCAGACCTAAATGGCCTACCCCTTATTGTTAAACTGCGACACCTGGTTCTGGACCCCCCAACATTGGGAACATTTTCCTGCATCTAGCCTGTCGAATTCTTCAAGAATTTATATGTTTCTATGATCCCATCTCATCCTTTTAAATTCCAGTGAATACACGCCCAGTCGACCAATTCTTTAATCATATGTCAGTCCCGCTATCCCGGGAATTAACCTGGTGAACCTACGCTGTGCTCCCTCAATAGCAATAATGTCATTCCTCAAATTAAGAGACAAAAATTGCATACAATACTCCAGGTGCGGTTTTACCAGGGCCCTGTACAACTGCAGTGGGACCTCCTTGCTCCTAAACTCAATAATCTCGCAATGAAGGCCAACATGCCATTAGCTTTCTTCATTACCTGCTGTACCTGATGCTTCCTTTCAGTGACTGATGTACAAGCACACCCAAAGATCCTATAGCGGAGCAAGATAGGCTACTCCTGCGAAATGCAATGGGCTGACGTGTAGTACGCTACGGAGGGGATCCTGGGCATTTTTCCCTGCCCATTTTAGTAACCGGAACCTACCCAACCCGACCCGACTCGCAGTGTAATCAACGTTGCGTGGGACCAGTTTGTGTGTGTGATTCTGTCATAATTCTGTCAGTTCATACTTCTGTTAATTATAACCATATAACCATATAACAATCACAGCACGGAAACAGGCCATCTCGACCCTTCTAGTCCGTGCCGAACACATAATCTCCCCTAGTCCCATATACCTACGCTCAGACCATAACCCTCCATTCCCTTCCCATCCATATAACTATCCAATTTATTTTTAAATGATAAAAACGAACCTGCCTCCACCACCTTCACTGGAAGCTCATTCCACACAGCTACCACTCTCTGAGTAAAGAAGTTCCCCCTCATGTTACCCCTAAACTTCAGTCCCTTAATTCTCATGTCATGTCCCCTTGTTTGAATCTTCCCTACTCTCAGTGGGAAAAGCTTTTCCACGTCTACTCTGTCTATCTCCTCTCATCATTTTAAAAACCTCTATCAAGTCCCCCCTTAACCTTCTGCGCTCCAAAGAATAAAGCCCTTTGTTCAACCTTTCTCTGTAACTAAGTTGCTGAAACCCAGGCAACATTCTAGTAAATCTCCTCTGTACTCTCTCTATTTTGTTGACATCCTTCCTATAATTAGGCGACCAAAATTGTACACCATACTCCAGAATTGGCCTCACCAATGCCTTGTACAATTTTAACATTACATCCCAACTTCTATACTCAATGCTCTGATTTATAAAGGCCAGCACACCAAAAGCTTTCTGTCAAGATTCTTGTCAAGAATAAAATTTGACTGGTAATTGTCTTTTTTAATGTTTTTTAAATCATTTCTTCTTAAATAGCTCATAAGCTGTGTTTGAGTTGATTTTGTAGTAACTGGAACCTACCGACCCGACCCGACTCGCAGTTTAATCAACGTTGCGGGGGAACAGCTTTTGTGCGTGATATAGGGTTAGATTCATAATTCTGTTAGTTCATACGTCTTGTTAAAGAATACAATGTTTATAAACACACATACATGAATGTGATATAAATGTATATAATCATATAACACACACAATTATGTTTCTTCTGATTTTTATATCCAATGATGAACTTTATTTCAGACTAGACAAGGGACATTAAATAAAAAACATTGTAAACCTCAACCTGTGGCAGGGAATTCCATAAATTCACAACTCTCTGGGCGAAAAAGTTTTTTCTCATCTCACTCTTAAATGGCCTCCCCTTTATTCTGAGTGTGGCCCCTGGTTCTGGGCTCGCCCAACATTGGGAACATTTTTCCTGCATCTAACTTGTCCAGTCATTTTATAATTTTATATTTTTCTGTAAGATATCCCCTCATCCTTCTAAACTCCAGTGAATACAAGCTTAGTCTTTTCAATCTACAATATATACTAGACTAAGTGCAGACCCGTTGGGTCTGTTCCCCCAACGTGCGGTTGTGTGGGGGGAGGGGGGGGGGGGGGGGGAGGGGGAGGCGGGGGGGGGGGGGGGGGAGGGGGGGAGAGAGGGAGGGAGAGAGAGAGAGGGGGAGAGAGAGAGGGATAGAAAGAGGGAGGGGGGGGGGGGGGAGAGGGGGGGGGAGAGAGAGGGGGAGAGAGAGAGGGGGGAGACAGAGAGAGGGGCAGAGAGAGAGAGGGGGGGAGAGAGAGGGGGGGGAGGGGAGAGGAGAGGGGGGGGAGGGGAGAGGGGGGGAGGGGGGGGGGGAGGGGAGGGGGGGGGAGAGGGGGGGGGGGGAGGGAGGGGGGGGGGGGGGTGAAGGGGGGGGGGGGAGGGGGGGAGGGGGGAGAGGGAAGGGAGAGGGAGAGAGGGGGAGGGGGGGAGAGAGGGGGGGGGGGAGAGGGAGAGGGAGGGGGGGAGAGAGGGAGGGAGGGGGAGAGAGAGAGAGAGAGAGGGGGGGGGAGAGAGGGGGGAGAGAGAGAGAGAAGAAAGGGAGAGAGACAGGAGGAGAGAGGGAAAGAGAGAGACATAGGGAGAGAGTGAGGTGGGGAGAGAGGAGGGGAGAGAGAGAGAGTGCCTTTTAACTTCAACCAAACCCCCCAAACAAGATGCTGCTGCACCCGCTGAGTTTCTCCAGCTTTTTTGTGTACCCCCAAACAACCATTTGCAGGCAGTGCCTTTTTACTTCAAACCAACCATATTTTCATTTTCAAACCACGTTAAGGGCACTCACAGTTGAGTAGACATGTGCTCAGTGTTATTCAGAGCTCTGAGAGACGTGACCTCTATTTTGCAGAGACTGAGTGAGGCACACCACTTCCTGGTTTTATAGTCCCTCCCCCTCCCTCCAGGGGCAGCAGAGAGAATGGTGGATTTTTAAAAAACATTAATATCTCTCTGATTTTTCATCAATGGGAAAAATCCTCTGGTCCAAGAAGGCAAACGTGGGCTCTGAGTGAGGTGGCCAAAAATGATGGCCGTAGGTGGTGGCGTTCTCTCGGAAATCGCAACACAGTGGGCCAAAAGCAGTCAAGATCAGACTTTTAGTAATATAGATTGTAAATTACTGGGGTCCCAGCACCGAACCTTGTGGCACCCCACGAATCACATTCAAGGAATGAATATCCTTGGTAGTTAATCTTTCCAGGTGCAAGAGAAAGAATTGCAGCCTCACAAAAAACAACCTCAGAACTATGTGGGAGGCAAAATTCCCATCAATTTGTAGAAGTGGAAGTTTCTAGTATTCAATAATCAGTTGGTCAGCAGCAGAGCAGAAATGTGCTTCCCTGAAAGATAAAGTATTTCCCTGAAGGATAAAGAAATGAACTGCAAGATTTAATCATAGTTAAAAATCCATCTTTACATCAGCTTTGCTAGGAGAAGAGTTCTGGGAGACAATTTTAAAGTCATGTCTCTTGATCTGTGCTTGTCTTCATTTCCCCAAGTTGTTCTGAAACTAAAGGCTACAGAAATATGTGTGAACTTTGAACTGACATATATATATCAAAACTAAATATTGAAACAGCTTCAATTTTAGTGAATTAAGAGAGTTTATGCAAACAAAAATGCAACTGAGATTGTGTGGACAAACAGAATCATCTGACCCTGATATTTATGAGTCACTGTTGAAATGTCGAGCATAGGTATTTTCATTCTTAAATAGTATAATAATGGAGATTAATCTGAGCAAGTGTGAAGTGTTGCACTTTGAGAGGTTGAATGTAAAGGAAAAGCAGACAGTTAATGGCAAGAGTCAGAACAGGATTGATTTACAGAATTCATAGCTCCCTGAAAGTGGTAAAGAAGGTGATTTATATGCTATTTCATTGGTCAGTGGACTGAGTATATAAATCAGGAAGTCATGTGCTTAATAAAATTCTGGTGAGGCTGCATTTGGAGTAATATGTGCCCCAATATTGGATGAATATCAAGACTTTAGCTGCACAAGACATTTACCAGAATGTTGCCTGGATTAGACGGTATTAGCTATATGGACAGTAGACTCAAGGAACTGCAGATGCTAGAGTAATTCAGTGCACCAGGAAACATCTCTGGAGAACATGGACAGGTGACGTTTCGAGTTGAGTAGGGGTGAGAACGTTGGAAGAGTGATGGGGGCTTGACAAAGCCTGGCACTCGATTGCCAGAGTGAGCCACACACAAACTAGAGGACAGCACCTCATATTATGCTTGGGAAGCTTATACCCCAATGGTATTAACATTGAATTCTACAATTTTGGGAGCAGAATTAGACCATTCGGCCCATCAAGTCAACTCCACCAGTCAGCAGCTTTACCCCAACATCTTCTCTCTCCACAGTACCTTATTCGCTTATCCTCCAGTTTCCTCAACTGCGCATCACGGATGAGAACGTTCATGATTGCTTCATTCTCTTTATCTGTCAGGAATGACAAGTTGATCAACTCCATCTGTTTGGACATTATGCCGCATTCACCAAGAGGGTCACCGACTGCAACAATCTCCTCCTTACGAAGTGTGGGCCACGGAAGGTAATTGCAGAATGTTCAAAACTGAAATTGAATGTTGAGCTATCAATGTAAAGCTTTCAGTGTTTAAATTCTTTCTAAGAAAAAGAATATCAATGTTTGTAGACAATGCTGCGCATTCACTAACCGCAATTATTCTGAGCCGGACTAATTTCTGCATCAAGTCTTCAACTCATGAGGCTACCCAATGTCCGTGTTAAGTCTCCAACTCATGAGAATGTCCACCGATGGTGATCCACTTTGACATCTTGCTGTCCAATCCACTCAGCAAACTCAATTCACAACCTCCAATTTGGTTCCAGTCTTTTAAACATTCCACCAAACTGGACCCTAGAAATGAACAAATCCGGAACAATTATTCGTGCAGAAAATACTCAGACTCACTCCTGCTGTTAACTTCATTATCCTAAAGATGAAGGTGAATGTGTATTGCTCTAGCAAGCGACAGTTAGCATTGTGTACACAAACAATTCACGTACTGTAGTCTTAAACCATCTGAAGACAGGGTGAAATATAAACTATTTCTGCACTAAGTTATACAGACATTACCTTGGACAAGCCTAAATATTGTTGTGGAAGGGTTCATATCTTAAATAAAGTTATTTAATTACTCCATTAATTGATCAGCCCCTGGAATCAATCTTAAATTCACGAAATGACATTTGACCAAATCTTTAACATGCTTTTCTCTAGTTTATAATCTGTAGTTCAGAATATTTTGGGACTAACTTTAATAATACTAAGAGGTTTATTTTACTGAAGAGCTCTATATATTGGGCAACATAACTGTCCTCTCATCAACTAGAGAACAATCCAGACCTCCCATCTACCTCATTGGAGACCATCAAACTATCTTTAATCGGACTTTACTGGTCTTTAGCTTGCACTAATCATTGTACCCTGCATCTGTACACTGTGGATGGCTTGATTGTGTATAGTCTTTTCACTGATTGGAGAGCGCGCAACAAAAAGCTTTTCACTGTACCTGACACATGACAATAATAAAAGAAACAAAAAAAAACCATGAGTCATAATTATCACCTCTACTGTAGTCTTAAACCATCTGAAGACAGGGTGGAACTCCCAGGCTCTGGAACTCCCTCCCCCAACTGATCCGCAATTCTGTGTCCCTCACCATCTTCCAGTCCTGCCTCAAGACCCATCTCTTCACCTCTGCCTATCCTTAGCCCCACGTCCCTCTCCCTTTTCATCTGTGCATTAATTGCCTCATATTGTGTTTTGTATTGAATTCTGTCTTTACTTTGTGTACTATTCGCGTCTCTACTATTTATTTCATTCCCCTTACATGTTTTTCCTCTACCTGCTAAATTTTTGTAAGGTGTCCTTGAGACTCTTGAAAGGCGCCCATAAATAAAATGTATTATTATTATTATTACCCCTCTTCCCATTTTGGTCAGGTATTTCAGCAGTATTTTTAAATTGAACTCTATTTTTGGTGGCACTGACTAGCAACCACAAAATCAACAGAAACTCACTAGCAAGGCAGGGCCATGCCTCGCCCATCAGTCCAAATGCCTTAATTGTTCAGTCATGATAAATATCTGCTTTCTCCGCCAACAAAGGAACTTGATTAATATGTTTGAACAGGGAAGCTGTAACCGTGACAATGATGATGATAGTTGGCCCTCGCTCTGACAAATATTTTATACAGAAGGCAGGAGGCATCGAGATCTGAGCTCCGTGTTGGGAACACATTCCCCATGATCAAATTCACACACCTGATGATATTGGGAGTGAAAAGGATACAAAGTACTGGACTGACTCAGCAGGTCACTCCAGTGACTCAGCAGAACATAGATAGGTAACATTTCAGGCCGAGACCCTTCTTCTACAGACAGAAGAAAGGTCTTTCCCCAAAAAGTGACCATGTTCTCCAGAGATGATGCCTGACCCGCTGAGTTACTTCAGTACTTTGTGTCCTTTTGCGCATTAACAGGCATCGTGTGGTTCTTTGTTTTTAGATATTGGGAGTGAGACTGATTTATCAGCAGGCATCACTAGTATGCGCTAGTTATTAAGAGAAGCCAATTTGTAAAAATCTTTCAAATGGACAGACGAAACTGAAATCTTATTTGCACAAACAACTAAGGAACAGGAAAGGGCCACTTGGCCTTTCAACCCCTCAATCAAGAAGATAATGACATTGTATCTGCCTATCCGTTCATATAATTCAAACACTGCTGCCACCATCCTTGTAGAAAAGGTTTCAAATATTTGCGAGCTTCAGAGAAACTATCTTGCCTATTCTCGGCCATAAATGGATGACCTCTTATTTTTAAACGTTTTTACTCCAGATTCTAGATTCGCCCACAAGAGGAAATGTGGTCTCCACATCCTCTTTGTTGATACCTCTCAGAATCTTACATTTGTACAGAACAAAATAGCTCTGGGCTTCAAGAACTCAGGGTTTAGCGAATTCTGACTGACTTATATCCAAAGATAGACACAAAGCGCTGGAGTAACTCAACGAGACAGGCCGTATCTCTGGAGAGAAGGAAATGGGTGGCATTTCGGGTCGAGACCCTTCTTCAGACTCACCCAGACTTATATCCAAGTTGCAATGACCCTTCTTTGGGGTTGAGTGTGCAGTCATCCTAAAGATAGGTGAATGTCAGGGGCTAATTTTAAAAGCCACAAAAAATAACCTTGCCATTATTCACTATGCAGGAGACATGGCGACACGGCACAGCCTACACATTTTAATGAGCTAGATTGCTCTGTGAACTAGCCGGCAGTTCCACAGCACAGATGAACATAACGCCCTGATTAAATATCCCAGATTAGTTTCAGAGAGGAGGAACCCAGCACCAACTCAGGTCAAAGTTTTGCTCAAAGTTTGGAATATTTCTCTCCAGTGGGGGAACGGTGAGCTGTTCCACTCCTGCACGTGGCCAAAAATCTATCGGACTTGCGCTCAATATGCTCAAAACCGCATTAAATAGCAAATTTCAGTTTATGCAGGAGAGAGAAAGCAAAAAAAAAAGCATTTATAAATTGCCCACTAAGCTATTAATAAGTTTTGAATGCATGACTTCACCTACAGTGAATATAAAAGCATTAAACAATTCAAACAATGTCGTGGCAAATACCTTATTTAGCAGTGTGCAGAGAGTCTCTTTGGGAGAAATTCTGGTGGATTCTGGGCAGTCCAGTTATATTACTTAACCAGGCATATAAATTATATCGGTAAGATGACTCAAGCAGAATATCGACTGTCCAGTCCTAATATTGAAGAGGCTGCCTGACCTGCTGTTACTCTGGCACTCTATGCCCGTTTATGTATTAATCAGCGTCTGCACTTCTTCGTTTCTACTGAAGAAGCTGACAAAAATTTTAAATTATTTTCAATAAACATTTTCTTTTGAAAACAGGGAAGGGTGGCAGAGAGTCTCAGCGGTAGAAATGGTGGTTCACAGAACCAGTTCGATCCTGACCACGGGTGCTGTCTGTATGGAGTTTGCACGTTCGCCCTGTGATGGTGTGGGTTTCCTCCAGGTGCTCCAGTTTCCTTCCACATCCCTAAGATGTGCAGATTTGCAGGTTAATTATCTTCTGTAAATTGTCCTTAGTGTGTGGGATAGAACTAGTATGCAGGTGATCGTTGGATGGCATGGACTCGATGGGCCAAAGGGCCTATTTCCACACTGTATCTCTAAACTAAACTCTAAACTAAACGAGTCAGTGAGTTAGATACGTAGAATGAGAGGCGTGGGTAGATAATGGATTGCATACAATCAGAATCCACCAAATGATTCTACCCTTTTGAAGCAGGATTCAAGTTGCCAGAGGCATATGGCTTCATAACTTTTCTGGATGATAATTTGCATAAATGAAGTACATCTGAATTCCACACCCAAAAACTGAACTCTGCTGTTGAGTCAGACTGCTGCACATTTTCACAGACTAGGAACAGTTGACTAAAAAAACAAAACAAAATTCAGAATCTCTTTAGACAATAGGTGCAGGAGTAGACCATTTGGCCCTTCGAGCCAGCACTGCCATTCAATGTGATCATGGCTGATCATCCCCAACCAGTACCCCGTACCTGCCTTCTCCCCATATCCCCTGACTCCGCTATCTTTAAGAGCCCTATTTAGTTCTCTCTTTAAAGTATCCGGAGAACCGGCCTTCACCGCCCTCTGAGGTGATCAGAAAACATAGGGCAATGTTTACAAATCACCTCAGTATTTATAGGGCAACAACAAAGATGGAAATTGGAGGACCTGAGAGGGGGGAAATTTTAAAAGATGGCAGGAAATCAAAATACTGCACCAATGAGTGTTCATGCTGTTCCCTTGAGTGCAGTAGGTATTAAACAGATCCTGCAATACAAGCAAGGATACAAACCTGTTGTTGTGCTCTAGTAAATCCGATTAGAGGTGGACCAAGAAGGCAGCAGCGTTCCCTGGATGTAATGCGGGGAGTGGTTTAATAATCTAACAAGATTAGTAAAGATGAGTAAATTGTAGCTTCATCGACACCCTGCAGTCCCCAATTTGAGGAGTCAGGAGCACCCATTGCTCTCACCGCATTTCAGCTGATTCCTCGATTTGCCCAGTAGAGGTCATGTGTTTAGGACAGCGGTTCTTAACCTGGGGGTCATGACCCCCATGGGGGTCATTTGGGGTTATTCCAGGGGTCATTAAGGGGTCATAAATAACATATCAATTTGTTGAGCCCATTTTTAGGAACCTAACAAAGGTACATACCACACACAGTAATCTGTTCGCATATGCACGTACGTATACGCACACGAACTGTGCGTGTTGTACAGAGCCCTAGTGAGATTAGACCTGGAGTATTGTGTGCAGTTTTGGTCCCCTAATTTAAGGAAGGACATTCTTGCTATTGAGGGAGTGCAGTGTAGGTTTCCAAGGTTAATTCCCGGGATGGCAGGACAGTCAAATCTGAGAGAATGGAGCAGCTGGGCTAGTACACTCTGGAGTTTAGAAGGATGAGAGGAGATCTCATTGAAACATATAAGATTGTTAAGGGCTTGGACACACAAGAGGCAGGAAACATGTTCCCGATGTTGGGGGAGTGCAGAACCAGGGGCCACAGTTTAAGAATAAGGAGTAAGCCATTT
The DNA here is from genome assembly GCF_028641065.1 of Leucoraja erinaceus. NCBI lineage: Eukaryota > Metazoa > Chordata > Chondrichthyes > Rajiformes > Rajidae > Leucoraja > Leucoraja erinaceus. The sequence continues at coordinate 24,648,867 of NC_073388.1, read as the reverse complement.
AGAACGGAGACGAGGAAACACTTTTCCTCACAGAGAGTGGTGAGTCTGTGGAATTCTCTGCCTCAGAGGGAGGTGGAGGCAGGTTCTATGGATGCTTTCAAGAGAGAGCAAGATAAGGCTCTTAAAAATAGGGGATATGGGGAGAAGGCAGGAATGGGGTACTGATTGGGGATGATCAGCCATGATCACATAGAATGGCAGTGCTGGCTCGAAGGGCCAAATGGCCTACTCCTGCACCTATTGTCTATTGTCTGCCAAGTCTGCCAAGAAGCATATGTATAGTGAAGCATTTCTCAAGTTCGGCTTCACAAGCATTGTTCAAAAATCCACGATCAAGCCGCAATGTGATATCTGTGCCAAGGTTTTGAGCTACGAGAGCATGAAGTGCAGCAAACTGAAGATCCATTTGGAGTCTTGTCACAGTGAACTGACGGGGAAGGGTGTGGACTATTTCAAGCAAAAAGAAGCCGCACTCAAGGGTTCCCGCATCGATTCGACGGGTCACTGTGCTCGTCAAAATGAAGCAGCGCTGGAGGGTTCATACCGGATTGCTTATCGAATCGCACAGACTAAGAAACCTCACACCATCAGTGAAGAGCTTACAAGCCATACCTTCTCGAAGCAGCGAAGTTCTTGCTGGGGGAACAGCAGTCAAACAAGTTCAGGCAGATTTCACTTTCGAATGACACAGTCAAAAGTCGAATCTCGGATATGAGTAATGATATTCTGCTGCAAGTAGTGGGCGCTGTGAAGAGCAGTCCAGTGTATTCACTGCAACTGGACGTGTCAACAGATGTTGCCTCATGTTCCCAACAGCTAGTCTACATTCGTTACCTCAACGGAAAAGCCATGAAGGAGGAGGACCTGTTCTCAGAGCCATTGGCCACCACCACTCGGGGAGAAGATGTGTTCAGAATGCTGGAAGCCTTCCTCATCAAACATGAGCTTGGCTGGGGCCGACTTGTCAGGATGTGTAAAGATGGGGCACCTTCCACGGTCGGATGCAGATAAGGCTTCAAACTTTCATGAAGGATGTCGCTGCCCATGTCTCCTTCACCCACTGCATGATACATCGCGATGCTTTAGCAATGAAGACTCTCCCTCCTGGTCTTTGAGAAGTGCTTTCAGGTGTGGTGAAGATTGTGAACCACATCCGAGGGAGCGCAACAAACTCAAGAATCTTCAAAGCGATATGTGAAGAAATGGACGCCGATTGCACTGTTTTGATATTCCACACAGAGGAGCGCTGGTACCACATTTTGCGTGGTAAAGTTCTCAACTTTATGTGATTCAACTTCAAGAGGAAATAGCGCTGTTCTTGGAGAGAGGGTGTACCGAGAAGGAGAATCAGCTTCATGAACAGATGCAGGATGAACTGTTTGTGATGAAGGTTGCTCTCTCCAATAAATCTGAAGAAATCAGTATATGAGAAAAAACGATTATCCATAGTACCCTACGAATCTGGAAACAAGTGAAGTCAACCCTTACATTGGGAAATTTATATCTTCTCTCACCAATCGCCAACAATCCCTAATTTAAGCCGTCTACTGTAGACAAGGCGTTCACACATTGGGAAAGTTAAGGAATTAAAAAAACTGGGAGATCTTTATGAGATGGGGACTCTCCTCTCATTTCAAGAATTACAGTTGAAATATCACCTGAAAGGTAGCCAATATTTTAGATGTCTTCAAATACGAGACCCAAGACTGTCAATATATGGTTTCAGACATACTAGACGAATGCATGAATAGAAACTCGGATTCAAATAAGTTAATATCGTACCTTTATTATACCCTTTTAAATATTCAAACCCCATAGTCAGAAATAATTAGGCAAGCTTGGGAAGATGAACTGGGCCTAACAATTTTAAAAGATAGATGGGAGGAAAGTCTTCTTTATATATACAACTGTTCTCTTAACGTTAGGCATTTGTTAATACAATTTAAAATACCGCATAGACTTTATTATTCAAAGTCTAAACTGAATAAGATCTTCCCAAATGTCTCCCCTATTTGTGATAAATGTCTCCTTCAGGAAACAACCATAACTCACTCTTTTGCCTCTTGTATAAAGTTACATAATTCCTGGATGGGAATTTTTGAAATGTTTTTTAAAATACTTAAAATAAAATTGGATCCCGACACAGAATTGATTACTCTAGGTACGTCAGAACCCTGTTCTGAGCTAACACAATTTCAAAGACGTTTCCTTAATTATGGCCTGATAATGGCAAAAAAATTAATACTTAAATTTTGGAAACACACATCAGTCCCTACTGTAAAGATGTGGATTACAAACATGTCCGAGACACTACATTTGGAAAATATTAGACTTGTCTTGGCTGAAAAACCAGATCAATTTTTCAAGACATGGACACCCTTCACCGAATTCTTTCAAGGATAGTATGGCGCAACACAACTTTGGATTTAAATCCAACTATGGGTTGGGTGAGGGGGGTGGGGGGGGACGAGAGGCAAGTATATCTCCACTTTTTTGTTTTTTTCCTTTTTTTTTTTCTTTTTTCTGTTTCCTCTCTTATACCTTTACTCACTCTTTGGCCACACTACTTTGGTAGTCTAGGGGTCCTGTCTTTTCACTTTTCACCTTGTCCTTCTCTTGTTCTTTCTCTCTTGTTTTCTCTCAATTTCAGGTTAAAAGGTCAAAATTGAAGTTGTACAATAATTGTATAATTTTACATGCCGAATGTTTTATTCTTGTACAGTTGCTTCTAATAAAAATAATTTAAAAAAATAAAAAAATTAAAATGAAGGTTGCTTACTTTGCTCTTTTCTTCGACGAGGTGAATTCCTTAAACCTCTCAATGCTACACACGGCTCGTGACAAAGTTCAGGAGGAAGATTCACCTTTACCAGAGAAGAGTACAGGATAGTGACACGACAATCTTCCCTGAGATGATGACGCACCTGGATGCTACGCCAAATGCTGAATGCCACTTCCACGAGGAGATCTCAACCCACCTTCTGGCAATCAGTGAAGCCATCGAGCCTTACTTCCCCGGACTGGACAACTGCTCTCGTGATGAGTGGATCATCTGACCCTTTTCCGTTGAAGACGGTGCCATCAGCGATACTGACGTGGCTGTGAAGTTTGAATTTTACCAAATTCGTGAAGATGCGCAGCTCAAGAGTGATTTCATGGAACAAGCTTGACACCTTTTGGCTGAAAGTGAAGGACTGTCCTGTTCTTTTGAAGAGGGCCCTGACCATATTTGTCCAGTCCCCCTCAACCTATTGCTGTGAGGCCGGATTGTCAACCATGGTAACTCTGAAAACGAAGGCACGCAATAGGCTTGTGATCGACGCTGACATGAGATGCTGCCTGTCGAGCATTCGTCCTCGTTTTGATCGCCAGGTGGCTGTGAAATAATTTCAGCCATCCCATTGACTGAGTATTGGCAGACTTTTGTTCATTAATCGGGCTGTTTTCTTTCTTCAATTTTTGTTTTGGGGGTCACGTACTGACCAAGAATGTCTGATGGGGTCGTGGGGCCAAAAAGGTTAAGAACCACGGGTTTAGGAGATGCTGTCAGAGGAGTCTAGATAAGGAACTACATGCATATTGTGGATGCTATCACTGTATCACAGTGCACTGCTGATGGAGGGAATATTTAGGGTGGTGAATGGGATACCAATCACGCAGGCTGCTTTATCATGGATGTTGTCAGGTGTTCTTGTGTTTTGACGAAGTTCAAGTCCAGGCAAGTATCCTGCTGACTCGTGCCTGTGGAAAGACTTTGGGACGTCAGGAGGGGAGTTACCCACCACAGGAGAATCCCAAGTATCTTTGGGATATCCAGCCTCCTCACCTCTGACCCACACTTGTGGCTCCCAGATACACGTGCCCAGGAATAAATCCATCTCACGTGGTGGAGAAACTGAATGTGGGGGAATACCCATGTTATGCCTCCATTGTTGAACTGCCTCAGGTCATGCATTTCATAAAATGAAATCTGCTTTGCTCACAGTTCATCAGCATTAAAATGGTTTGCTAACCTTCAACTTACCTTACTTCCTCTCCTGGATGGTTACTCATATTTACATATTGTTCCTGCTGCATTCCAAGAACCTTAATACAGCGACCACTCTTTAGTTTATACCTGACCATAAATGCTCAGTCAAGACCAATCTAAAGCCACACTTGGCTTTGTAACCTTCTGTCGTTGACATGTAGGCTATCAAACGTCTTCCTCTTCACAGTCAGTCACATCAAAGCCCCAGCAGAAATAACTAGCCTTGCACAATCCATGCATTACAGCCTGCCCTTCTTCAATACGCAAACCAGTAACACAGTTTTAAGGACATTCTTAATCTACAATTGTTCAAGTTATGAATATTTCCTATCTTGCTACCAACTCTTTGGGATATGTGTCTTTGATTTACGAAGTTATGAATAACACATTGTTCACAGTGCACAGGAATATGATGTATTAAAATACATATAATGCACGACTCTCCACTCTCCCCCACCATCCCAGTCTTTTTCATTTACAAAATTTCAATGGCCATGAATGCAATCCTCCCAAGAATCGGGGGATTACTCCATTTCTCACAGGATTAGCAGACGTGCCTAAAAATGATAACTTCCCCCCTGGTGAACCTGTAACACAAAACATTTGTTCGGAACATCAAAATCTGCATCAGGCCAACATTCTGCAGGCTCAATGCAGAAGATGGCCAAATCCTGCTGATATTTCTTATTATTGTTCACCTAATAATCCACTTTGGACTCCACCCAGTGAATATTTGTCTGAAACTCATTCCCTGAACAGAGCGCTGTACAGTTCAGGCAGAACTCCCACTGACTCGGTCCCTTCTGTTTTGGCCAAGTAATTCAGCACTTTAATTATTTTTGTTCTCTCGCACGACACTGTGTTTGGACATTTTGCATGCCATTTCTCATCAATCATCAAAGCTTCCTTGAGCTTCACACTTATTTGGTTGCCTGTTTTTCTTCATTAAATTCCAGGTGCTTCTGGTTCATGCATTTAAATTATTTACAACTCACTTTGTGAATCCCAGTCTGCAAAAAGAAGGATCTGGGAAGATGGAGTTAAAGTACAGAATACAGATTTGAGAGAATGGTAAAACAGACTCTAAAGGCTCATTTTTAATTTCCTTTCCGTGCATCTACAGCGATGATTTTCCCAGGTTTCGCCTGATTGCTATGATAACTTTGATGGACTAGCTGCAGCATCTCTGACAGAAATAGTATTGCCAGGGCTGCAACTATCGTTCCATGCTTTCAGCTGAATCTTTGCCCTGCATCCAACAGATCCCTGTGGAAATTAAATCTCCATCATTAAATAAATGGCTCTTTTGTGTAATCTCACCACTAATCTTTTGGAAGTTTAATTATATTACTAATTTCAGTCCACTTCCTAAAGACTTCACAGTCCCCTTCTATCCAAGGGGACTGTGGAGTCAGGGCCTTCTCCGCATCAATAATGACATTAGTTTATTATCATCCCAGTAACAGTAGTTAACTCAATCTGCTTTGCCATCTTTTTTCCAAACACAGCTGTCCCTGGGTTACAAAAGGATTTGGAACCTGATTTTTTTGTAAATCAGAAATTACCAAAAATAGTGGTGACGCAGTGAAGTGATGCTGTGGCAGATTTGCTGCCTTACAGCGGCAGAGACCCGAGATTGATCCTGACTATGGGTGCTGTCTGTACGCAGTTTGTACTTTCTTCCTATGGCCTCTTGGGGTTTCTCTGGGTGCTCCAGGTTCCTCCCACACTCCAAAGATGTTCAGGTTTATAGGTTAATCGGCTTTGGTAAAATTCCAAATTGTCCCCAGTGTGCGGGAGTGTGCTAGTGTATAGGTTGATCGCTAGTTGGCTCGGTCTCGGTGGGCTGAAGGGCCTGTTTCTGCATTGTATGCCTGACCTCCAAAGAGTGTGTGTGAGAGGATGCAATTGAGGCATTTAACGGACAAACTGGAATTTAAATAACTGGAGAAGGAGTGATACTTCCATCCTTTAGGGGAATTTATAATCAAGGGACTTTACTTTGACATGGATTGAGTTAATGAAAAGCAAAGGCAAATGAACTGTTGAGAAAGGAAATGTATAATGACTTGAGAATTAAAGAATTAGTCTAAATGAACCAGCTCTTCCTGTTCCACCCAGTAGTCAAGTCTTAAATGGCAAGCCCCAGGAGAACTCTATGTTCAGTTTTCAGAACATAGAGGTCGATGGGTACAAGTACAAGTACATAGTTTCCTGAAACTGGTGAAGGAGACATTTTGACATGCTTGGCATTGAATCGAAGAGTTAGGACATCATATACAACTATACAAGATGTTGATGCGACCGCATTTGGAGTATTGTGCAATGCTAGCCACCTAGTTATAGGGAGGATGTCATTAAAATGGAAAGGATGCAGAAAAGATTCACAAGGATATTAGCAGAACTGGAGAGCTCAAGTAATAAGGAACGACTGGTTAAGCTGAGGCACTTTTCCCTGGTGTGGCGGAGGCTGGGGAGTGACATAGTCATCGGGCATAGAGAAGATGAATCATCACAGTGTTTTTCCAAGGTTGGGGATTCTAAAACTAGAACTATTAGGAAATAAGATTTAAGTTGAGAGGCAAAATATTTAAAAGGGACGCAGGTGGAAATTTACCCACACATAAATGGGTATGTGGAACTAACAACCAGTCGAGGTGCTAGTGGCAGGTCCAATCACTAATTTTAAAAGAACAGTTTGACATGTACATGGGTAGGAATGGTTTAATGGAATATAGGCCAAGCACAGGCAAGTGGGACTTGCTTGGACTAGCTTGGGTAAGCAACTTGGTCGGCATGAATAAGTTAGGCCGAAGGGCTTGTTTCCATGTTTTATAAATCTATGATTTTTTTAACATAACCTTTAATGCTGCAATGCACAATTTCTATTCTGTATATTTCAGTCCCATATATTGAATGTCTACAGAATGAAAAAAATACAAGTGACATGACTAAACATAATATATCGTGATATGAGCGGGGGAAGAAGAAAAAAAAAGTTGTCGAAAAATTACGCTGCCATGGGCGATGGATCCAACCTTTTCTGCTCAGTAGTTACAATTCTGTGGCATAACTAAATCTTAGCAAGTATATTTGTATATGAAAAACTCCTTTGCAAAATGAAAGGGTGGACTAGATGACCTTATTTTTTCATCTGAAGGTGGTAGTTTATGATGCAGTGTATCTTTGCAATCAACTGGTCACATCGGACAATATCTCAACAGTGAGATTAATTAGCCTAGATGATACTTCAAATTATGAGCTGCCATCCTTCCACTTGGTCTAAACAGGAGCCACAAGGATATAAAGTGGGTGAGACTTGTCCTTGTTTATGCCGGTGACCTTGCTGAGGCATCGTGAAGTGCAGATGGAATCTACTGGGTGGTACTGGGTGGAATTTAAAAGGATGAGGGGTGGAAGAAATTCATCATCTCCTTTCTCAATGCACATCCTCTAATTTTGAGGCCATGGCCTCTGGTCCTAGAATCTTCCACTAGTGGAACCAATCTCTCCATATTCAGGCCATTCACTATTCGGTAAGTTCCATGAGGTTCCCCTTCATCTTTCCAAACTCCAAAAAGTCAAATATTCTGACTTTTTCTATGGTGAATTTAAATGATCTTTTTTTTTTCCTGTGGTGTCAATGCTTGCAAACTATCAACAATTAGTAGTTTGTAATAACTTTTTGTTGATTTCCCATGTACAGCACTTTGTGGTAACTGATGTTGTCTAAAAGCACTTTATAAATAAAGTTATTATTATTATTATTATTATTAACACTGCTAAAAGTAATGCCCTGACAAAAGACAATCTTGATTAATAGAAACACAAAAATCTCCGGATACTGGAATCTAGAGTCCAAAGGAAAGGCCTCGTCCCTAAACATTGACTGTCCATTTCCCTTCACAGATGTTACTTGACCTGCTGAGTTCCTCCAGCAGTTTGATTAATGGAACATGGGTGTGTGCTTAAGATCCATTAGACATGCTCTCATTTATTTGTGTGCTTGGAATAAATTAATCTCACAGTTCAGCTCGGGGCATTTGGCAAAGTTCAGTTATGAATATTGGACAAAGAACATCTGTGAACTTTTATGTAAGAAGGAACTGCAGATGCTGGTTTAAACCGTAGACATAAAAAGCTGGAGAGCGTGACAGGCAACATCTCCGGAGCGAAAGAATGGGTGATGTTTCGGGTCAAGACCATTCTTCAGACTGGTTGGGGATAAGGGAAACGAGAGATATAGATGGTGATGTGGAGAGGTAAAGAACAATGTATGAAAGATATACAAAAAAGTAACAAAGATAAAGGAAACAGGCCATCATAAGCTGTTTGTAGTGCGAAAATGAGAAGCTCGTGCGACTTGGGTGGTGGAGGGATAGAGAGAGGGAATGCCGGGGCAAATTGATTTCTCTCATTTGCATGACAGAAATCAATATTCATACCACTGGGCTGTAAGCTGCCCAAGCAAAATATGAGATGTTGTTCCTCCAATTTGTGTTTAGCCTCACTCTGACGATGGGGGAGACCAAGGACAGAAAGGTCTATGTTGTAATGGGAAAGAGAATTAAAATGTCCAGCAACCAGGAGATCAGGTTGGTTCAGGTTGGCTGAGTGAAGGTGTCACCGTCTATATCTCTCGTTTTCCATATCCCTAACCAGTCTGAAGTAACGTCTCGACCCGAAACGTCACTCATTCCTTCTCCAGAGATGCTGCCTGGCCCGCAGAGTTACTCCAGCTTTTTGTGTCATCTGTGAACTTTTGCTTGCTAAATGTGGAAGAATTGTTCCAGGGGCCAGTTCAACACAGTCCCTGCTAAAAAAAAAAGCATACCTTTCAGCCCATATTCCAAATGTCATTACGTTCATTCCCAGGTATGCTTTACAGGTTCTGCAATAGTACATTGTTATATAGGCGTCGGTCTGAGAATGTTCCACGTTGAATCAGCAACCCATACAGTGTCATTGGGTTTATTAATGATGGGTGAAGAAACCTTCACATTATCACCCACCCAACTACTGCAGGTGATAATTGCTGCTCCTCTATGTTGAGCATTATTTGGAAGAAGAACTTCGAGTAGCGAGGGTGCAAATTATACTCTGGGATGGGAACTTTATTTTCCATCACGAGGACGACTCAATAAAATCACCGTAAAGTCGAGTAATCCCACAAACACATCAGATCAAGATTTGTCACTCTTGGCACGTCCAGTTCAAGGTGGTGTTTAGGAATTAATTAGCTCACTTACACATTTGGAATGTGAGCCTAATGTTTACATTGTGCACCACTTTTCTTTTACAGCATTTCCTAAACTTACCAGCAGTATCCGTTAGAAAGACCAGTGCCAGAAATACAAAGGAATGTCATTACAAGCAAGTTTCTCTCTATTCTCTTGACTTTAATCACCATTATTTAAGTCTCAATCTGCATTGCACTATGAACATTAACAAACTAAGCTGAGCTAAGGGTGAGAGAGAACATTGTAAAAAGGTATTAACTTTTATCAATTTGGTAATTTATTATGGTCAGCTTGCATTTCAATTTCTGGAGTAAAACAGCTTCATAATACTCTCTTGAACTGCTACAGAGGTACAGGTGCAAGCATATTGACCTGTTGCATCACGGTCTGGTTCGGCAACTTGAACGCCCAGGACCAAAGAAGATTGCGAAAGGTAGTGAACAGTGCCCACCCAGCCAATCACGGGTATGACGGACTCAGATAACCTCCCCATCATCGATGGGATCCACAGGAGCCGCTGTTGCAAAGAGGCAACCAGCATCATCAGAGACCAACACCACCATGGACATGATCTCATTTCACCTGCCATCGGGAAGAAGGCATAGGAGCCTGAAAACTGTAAAGTCCAGGTTCAGGAACAGCTTTTTCCTTACAACCATCAGGCTATTAAACACACCTCCAAATAGGCTCCGAACTATATAGGCGGGAGCATTATTATTTTACTTTGTGCTGTTTTTGTATGTTTATATTTTACAGAATATATATGAACATATGACAATAAAACACTCTTGACTCTTACAAGTTTTTTTAAACATTTAAATAAGACCATTATATCCTTATTGAGCAGTGGTTTATGTTAGTATCCATAGGGATTGGTTTTCAATACGTCTCTCTTGGTGCATTATGTTCATTGCTCCGGTCTAAGTTCACGAGTCGCTCGCTATCTGGGAAGTGCTACAGAAGGAGGAGAGTCTACCACAGATGTTAGGCTTATTGATCTATAGTTCCATGTTTTTTCTTTGCAGCCCTTCATAAACAGTGCAAAACAATAGTCACCTTCCAGTCTCGTGGCACTTCATGTATGTCTAACAATTATTCATACAGTATATATAAGCCAGAGCTCCTGCAATTTCTTCTCTCGTTTCCCACAGTGTCCTTGGATATATCTGGTCAGGCCCAGGTGATTTATCTACCTTCGTACATCATTGGACATCCAGCACTTCCTCGACTATAATGTAGACAGTCCTCAAGACGTTTTAATTTCCTGCCCCAATTCTCTAGTCTTCATGTCCATCTCCACAATAGAAATGGAGGAGAAACACTCATGTGACCCTTGCTCATCTTCTGCTGCTCCACTCATGAATGACCACTTTTGTTTCTGAGGTGCCTTCTTCCGTCTCTGGTTACCTTTCTTCCCTTATTATATTTATAAAATATATTAAGATTCTCCTTAATCTTATCTCTCCCCATTGGATTGCAATGTGGTCGGGGAGCTGAGACTGTGTGTCTCAGTGACCCCGAGAGCTATGCCAGCGGGAGATTCGTCTCCTGTTAGGCTCTCCCGTGCTGGACAGGTCGAAGGGTAGAGACGACACGAAGAGCGATCCACTGGTCCTCCAGGTTGGAGGTTGAGCACAGGGCGAACAACCCTGTCTCGTAAAACAAATATGGTACGGAAACAGCAACTGAAGGAATCAACACTACTGAGTGGAGGACCTTTGTTGCCAGGAGGCATAATGGGCAGTAAGTAAGTAAGTTCATCTTATCTGCCAGAGTTATCTCCTGCCCCTTTTCTGTCCTCCTAATTTTCTTCTTAAGTGTGCTCCTCAAACGTCTATCTCCATGGATTCGCCTAATCTTATGGTTCCTGAACCTAGGGCAATCCTGCTATTAAAGGCGTTGAATGATCAGTTAAATTGATGGCCATCAAAAAAAACAAAAAAATAAATAAACGAGGAAAAGTTATAAACACCAAAATGTAGGCTGGACATGAATTATGGCCTCACCCAGTTAATTGCTGCTTTTCCGACATAAGGTGCAAAAAGTTGTGTCAATGAGGCAAAACCAGTTTTACTTCACTGACAGAAAGCAGCCTCTACATATTATGCAAGATCTTACAATAGCTCACCCCACCCCTTACATTTTCATTGACACTCTGTTTTAATTTAACGGAGTTATGCTCCTACTTCTCTATTTACCCTACGGGCTAATAAAATAGGATGGCCCAACTTTGTCCTGAACAAATTCTATTTATATAATGAACATGCAAATATTTGTTTACACAATATTTAGATAAAATATACCATTTTACATTTGTACTTAAATTATGCAACATGCAAGCTGTGCTCTTCCTTTAAAGACATTTAGTTCTCAAACCAATCTTTATTCCTATTTGCTCCTTTGCCAAAAATAGTGCTACAGCAACAAAAATTATGATCTTAAGGGCCTTTTTGTCTTTAATTGTACTTAGGGTAGGTCCTTGTCTGGAAGAGTTTGGCTATTTCCAATGGTTTATATTTGTTTTCATCATGGAATGTTAATATGTGTCACTCCATCATGTTTAGATTTATGTCACTTTTGCGATAAAACCTTTATTCCAAGCAGGAATCAATTTAGTGAACATAGTTTCTAAGCTTTGAAAACACGGTGAAACCAATAATGATAACACCCCAGTGTGCAATTTGGATCACTGTTGCTTGCATGCATGTCATCAATGTTTGGTTATCTTTTTGTATTATAATCAGCAATCCACCCAAGATCAATTCCAATGCAATTTTAAACCATGTAACCCTTTTGACAAAGAACACAAAGAACACAATGAGATAAATAAGCATGTGTTATACTGACAGTCCACCACCGGAGCAGGGGAAGAAAAACTTGCAGTTGCATAGAATATTTCTTGACTTAGGGAAATTCCAAACTCTTCCAAATTCTTTCTATACTACAGTAACTTATTAACTCAGGACGTCAGACTGAATACAACAAGGTTAAGCAAACAACAGTGAGATGCAAGAAAAGTTTATCTTGCCATGACACTGCTGTGAATTGTGATAGCTTCCAAATTGTTTGTCAAAGTATGAGCAGGAAACACAGGCAAGGTCATAAATTAATACACTGGGACTTTTTTTCTCTCTGGACTGAGAGACATGATGAAGGTTTTCAAAATTATAAAAGGCGAATGTTAATAAACAGCTTCTTCACATCCGTGTAAACTAGAAAGAATAAATAAGATTTTGACAAATTGAGTAAGTATGAATAATTTCTTGCTTAAACAATGATGAGAATAAATGACACAACCACACAGTGTGAATGGATCAAACAGCACTGATGATACATTAAGGTTTGGTGCAGAAAAAGGGAGAAGGTAAGAGAAAGATGTGAGGACAGGGTAGGATGGTATGAATAGAGTAAGGAGCTTGTATGGAATTTCAACACCCTCATGATTTATGTTGTAGAATGGGTCAAACATTTGCATCAATTGTAATATCCTTTTATAGAACATTATCTATTAAATCCGAAACCAGTTCTGGCTTTCAGGTGGTGGGATATGACGTAATTTCCTTTTATAACTTTGCAAAGTCAACTCTGTTCAAGTTGTGCCACAGGCATTGGCAGATATCATGTAATGCCAGTCCAACCAATATGCTGAAGCAAGGCAGAATCTCCTTAGCTGAGTATTGTTAATAATACATTTCAAGAAAGATTCCAAACAAAGGATAGCAATAAACTGTTTTAGAGGTTAAAACAATGTTCAAAGTTGAGACTGCATGTATAAACAAGTTCATCTCCAAATTCGTGGAACGTAGAGATAGCACTCCCCTCTGCAAATGGAGCTTCGGCTTCTTGAACAACTGACCCCAATCAGGTGACAAATCATCCTCCACAATGAGGTACAGAAGTTTGAAAATGCATACCTCTGGATTGAGGGACAGAAGTTTGAAAACGCTTACCTCCAGATTTACGGACAGTTTTTGCCCAGCTGTTATAGGGCAACTGAACCATCCTCTCATCAGTAAAAGTGCGGTCCTGACTTCCCATCTACCCCATTGGAGTCCTTTGAGCTATCTTTAATCGGACTTTATCTTGCACTAAATGTTGTACCTTTTATCTGTGCAGTGTAGATCAAAGATAGACCACTCCTGCTAAATGCAATGGGCTGACGTGCAATGGAGTGGAACGTGGGCCTTTTTTTCATCCATTTCAGTAACCCGAACCGACTCGTAGTGTAATCAACGTTGCGGGGGAAGAGTTTGTGTTAATAAATTATCATTTTGAAAATGGGGAGAAGATTTTTACCAAAGAACTTTTATTTTTACGAGGATGGAGCAAGATAGACCACTCCTGCTAAATGCAATGGGCTGACGTGCAACGGAGTGGAACGTGGGTCTCTTTTTCATCCATTTCAGTAACCCGACCCGACTCGTAGTGTAATCAACATTGCGGGGGAACAGTTTGTGTTAATAAATTATAATTTTGAAAATGAGGAAAAGATTTTTACCAAAGAACTTTTATTTTTACGAGGATGTTTCCGTAACCAGCTTCCGTCTCCGCACTAGTATCTTTGTCATCGTGGGATTTTTGGAGCAGAGAAGGAAGCCGGTTACGGAATGGGGCCGAACATTACCCATGAATCTGCCCATGACCGTACTATGTTTTTTTCATCGAGTGATCTATCTTGCATGCTATAACATTGAAACATAGAAAATAGGTGCAGGAGTAGGCCATTCGGCCCAGCACCGCCATTCAATATGATCATGGCTGATCATCCAACTCGGTATCCTGTACCTGCCTTCTCTCCATACCCCCTGATCCCTTTAGCCACAAGGGCCACATCTAACTCCCTCTTAAATATAGCCAATTAACTGGCTTCAACTACCTTCTGTGGCAGAGAATTCCAGAGATTCACCACTCTTTGTGTGAAACCCCTTGTTCTGGACTTCCCCAACATCGGGAACAATCTTCCTGCATCTAGCCTGTCTCCAGCCGTATTAGGAGGTAGCACAAATAAAACAAATATTGTCTAAGGTGCAAGTTGAAATACATGGACGAGTCTGTTAAAAGTTACACAAGATGAGCAATTGCCAACTTTGTCACCAGATCTTTAAAATCCAAACTGGGGGGCATCGTTACAAAAGTTCTTGGTTTACTTTGTTATTCCTCCTATGCTTTTAAAACGTTCACATAAACTTAATTCAAATATTCAATTTTCCAATATTAATTGCGTTCACGCTGTGGTTTACCTAGACACAACATAATCACTAAAAAATACACGATGCAAGTTTATGAAAAAGTAAATACGAATTTATATCACCGAGTGTAAAAGTTAAACACAATGCTATACACGTCTTTGTTCTGCACACGAAATACAATTCAATCCCCGTTTTGTCATAAGTACCGAGCGGGATCACGGGCCTTGAAAATGACAATTCTTTTGAAAATTCCAATTCTATTGAATTTTCCAAAAGCCTTTAGCGTGCTTTGAAATCGTATTATCCGTGATACAGGTAAATCCCGGGTGACATGCATTTCATTCTGACTCGTCACTTTTATAGGGAATGCCAGCAAGGTGGCAAAATGTACATTTGAAAATCCTCACTCTAAATTCTCGATGTTATAAAATGAATTTACCAATTAGAATAGAAATTAGCTAAAGTGGACGACTTTGATTTCAATGATATGGAAGTTGCAAGTCCAAACGTCGTTTTCTTCAGTGCTGAGATTAAAAGGAGCTGAACGTGTGGTCCCCGCTGGCCTGAACCTCAAGCTGAGAGTGAAAAGTGACAACCCCCAAGCTCTCTCCCTCGGGAGGATTTCCATTGCTCACATTGTTCACCTTTTACGTCTGTTTCAGCGACTGTCCGCACCGAATTATTTACACCAGGAGAGGATCCCACCGCCACAATTAACAACCCAACACTTTAAAATTCACTTACTTTCAGGTGCAGAACACAACTGAATTCCTCTCCCAAGAAGATCTAATCGCCTCGGGTCGGATTCTGACTTTCTTCCGCTGTTTCCGGAAGCGAATTGTTGTTAAAAACTTTTGAGCTGAACACTGGACGAAGCCGCTTGGTGGCGAAAGTACGTCGGAGTCGCGCTCCTCCTGCACAGCGCGGTCTGCGGCAGCCGAGTACTCTCCCGTTGACTCAGCCCAGCCCAGCCCAGCCCGGGGTACATTCGCCGCCCTGCCCTGCCCTGCACGGGGAGAAGGAAGAGAGTCACGGAGCTCAATCTGATCCCTTGAAATATACCCCAGGCGAGTTTATAGTGTTAGACTTCCCTCGCCATGAGCAGAATATCCTGGAGGTACAAGTGCAGTGAATTGAGTAGTTTATTGTCACATGTGACAACTCACAGTGAAATTCTTTGCTTCATACCCAAGGTATGCAAATAGTCGCCATGTAAAGGGCACTTACAAAGTATCCTGTGCCATGTCCTCCCTTGTTCTCCCTCATGCTGGGACCTCCTTTGTTCTCCTTCCCCCTACAACGCCTCAGAGTGTGAACACCATTTGTAAAACCATGGCGGCCAACTTTCACACATTGAGCGTGAGACTCACACATTTCACAAAATTCTCACGCTCTCACACTGATGACAAACGTTCTCACGTGCAAACTTAAAAATATATATATATAAATAAAGTCACACTCCTCCACACTCACTAGTGAGAATAGTTTTCTGTCAGCGGGTTTCCCGTAAAAAACAAGCAATTTAATTGGCTTAAGTCCATCGCACACTATTTAAAAAGGCAATGTAGACAAAAATGCTGGAGAAACTCAGCGGGTGAGGCAGCTTCTATGTTTGAGTTTGACCCTTCTTCAGACTCAAGCATTTCTCCAGCATTTTTGTCTACCTCTCTATAGATGCTGCCTCACCCTCATTCACATTCCCGTGCAGATGGTGTGATAGATGAGACACGGCGGTGGTCCCAGCACCGGCCCCATCCCTCCACACACCCTTACACACACAATATTTAAAGGGATAAGGGCCAAATGTGGTTAAATGGGACTAGCTTAGATGGGGCATCTTGATCTGGATGGACAAGTTAGGATGAAGGGCCTGTTTCCATGCTGTAAGACCATGACACACTGTAGAAAGGGTGTAATTGCTCTGAAGAGGATCCAGGGATGATTTATGAACATGTTGGCAGGGATGGAATTTTTGTTTCACTTTGAAGAAAGATTTGATAACTGGGATTGTATTTTCTGCAGCAACGGAGGTGAAGAAAAGGTTTAGTTGAGGTGAATAATATTATGAGAATAGGACCTGTTTCACTTAACAAAGAATGTACGAAAGAACTGCAGATGGTGGTTTAAACTGAAGATAAACACAAAAAGCTGGAATAACTCAGCAGGACAGGCAGCATCTCTGGAGAGAAAGAATAGGTGATGTTTCAGGTCGAGACCTTCAGACTGAAGAGGTTGAAAACCAGCCATAGAACACAATGACTGGAGGTGTGTTTCCAACTAAGGGCAGAAATCAGAATCATGTGTTCATCTTTATTAACGTGACACCATAATAAATATATTACAGAAAAAAAACCGTAACCGGTGCTGCAGCGGTAGAGTTGATGCGTTACAGCACCCCCGATACAGATTTGATCCTGACTATGGGTGCTGTCTGTATAGTATTTGTACATTCTCCCTATGACCACATGGGTCATATACTAAGGTCATTCATGTGCTGAACCTGTTGATCAGAGCCTGACTCTACTGTGGAATGTAATTAGGAAGGTAATTTAGCCTAACCTTATTCATACCTAATCCAATTTGAAGCATAAATGTTGCATTCAAATGTAAGTTAAAAGAGAAACCAGATTGCACAATTTCAAGCTGAAAAATGCTAAAGCTCCGTACCGTGCTCCACACCCTCCACCCCTCGGTCGCTACGCTCCCTCGCAATTTCTCACTCTCAACTCTCACCCAATGTTGGCAGCCCTGTAAATCTACCCCCGGACTGAGCACCAAGAAAGACTGGATAGACTTGGCTTGTACACACTAGAATTTAGAAGATTGAGGGGGGATCTTATAGAAACGTACAAAATTCTTAATGGGATGGGATACCGAGTTGGATGATCAGCCATGATCATATCGAATGGCGGTGCAGGCTCGAAGGGCCGAATGGCCTACTCCTGCACCTATTTGCTATGTTTCTATGTAAGGGCAAGGACAAACGTCGAGATGTTTGCTGTTACACATGAGACTGCGGATGCTGTCATCTGGACCAAGTGAAAAACAAACTTCTGGGTTGGTAAACTAGTCACATTTGCCCGCGTTAGGCCCATAACTCCTCCAAACCTTTCTATCCATGTGCTTGTCCAAATGCATTTTGAATGCTGTTATTGCACCTGCCACTACTTCCTTGGGCAGCTTGTTCCATATATTCACCACTCTCTGTGGGAATGTGTCCCCCTCTTTCACCTTAAACTTATACCCACCAGTTCTTGATTCCCCTACCCTGAGCAAAAGACTGCATTCACTCTATGTGTTCAACATGATTTTATCCACCTCATAATATTACCCCTTAGCTTCCTGCACTCCAAAGCCCTAGCCAACCTCTCCCTCAAGTCTTGGCAAAATCCTAATAAATATTCTTTGCACTCTTTCCAGCTCAATTATATCATTCCTATTGTAAGATGACGAAAACTGAACATAATACTCCAAGTGCAGCCTCCCCAACATCTTTTACAATTGTAATTTAATGTCCCAACTTCTATACTCAATTACCTGACTGATGAAGGCCAGCATGTCAAAAGCCTGCTTCACCATCTAATCTGCTACCTGCGACACCAATTTCAGGGCACATAGCTTGTACTTCAAGGTCCCGCTGCTCTACAACACTTCCCAGAACCTTCACTGTGAAGGTTCTGTCCTGGTTTGACTTTCCAAAATGCAACACCTTGTATTCTTCTGAATTAAACTCCATTAGCCATTCCTCGGCCGTTTATCCAGCTGATCAATATCCTGGTGTCGTTAATTGCGTACAATACCATTTATTTTAGTATCATCTGCAAACTTACTAATCATGCCTTGTACATACTCCAAAATGTCACTTTCGATAAGAGCAAGAAGCCCAGCGCCAATCCCTGAGGCACACCACTTGTCACAGCCCAAACTTTATTGCCTTCCATCACAGTGAGGAATGCTGATTCCATTGTGGACCCTTGTAAAGCCTTCTTCTATAACTGCCATCCTGGTGAATTCCTGGCCTCGTACCGCCTTTCTCCAGCCCAAAGATTATCTAGGCAGAACCAGGGGACGCTGCGAGATGGCTGCCCTGCTAGCAGCGTGTTCGTTATTTCTATATATATATATTTTTTAAGTGTCCAAATGTTTGTGGTGAGGGCGGGGGAACCGCTTTCGGTCGCCTCCTCCACGGAGAGGCGACATTTTCCATTCGCCTCTCTCGCGGCCTAACAGCATGGATTGGAGGGGCCCTTCTCGTAGTCGGGCCCAAAGTTTCAGCAGCAGGCGCAGCGTGGACTTTTCATCGCGGAGCGGGCAAGCCCTTGCCGGGGTCGCCAGAAGGGAGTGCTCTGATCATTGGCCCACGGACTGTTACATCCGGAAGCCGCGTTCTGCGGAGCTTCTAGACACGGGCGCGAAGTCCGGAGCCCAGGATCCCTCGTTGGGGATCCCCGGAGAAGAGCTCTGATCGCTGGCCCGCGGCCTATAACATCCTGAAGCCGCGGTCTGCGGAGCTTATGGCCGTGGGCGCGGCGTGGGCTTACCATCCGGAAACTGGGTTCCCTCGCCAGGGTCAGCCAGAGAAGAACTCCGACCGCCGTCCTGCGGCCTACAACATCCTGAAACCGCGGTCTCTGGAAGGAAAGTGCCGATTCGACCGTCCCAACGAGAGGGCCTGTACATCCGGCCGCCCTTAGCGGCGACTGTGGAGGTTTATGACCCCGACCACGGATGAGCAATGGAGGACTGACTGTACTTTGTGTCTTCCATCACAGTGAACAATGCTGTGGTGGATGTTTGTGTTAAATCTTATTGTGTATTGGGTGTTCTTTTTTGATTGTAACGCTGCTGGCAAATTAATTTCACTGCACTTATATGTGCATGTGACGAATAAAACTGATTGATTGATTGATTATTTCAGCGTGCTATTTACCTATCATGCTCAGTGCTACCATGACTTCATCATTTCTCCCTGGACCAGTCCCTTTCACTTTTATGACATTTATGATGCCCAATAACCTATTCTCTGGTTTCAACCAACCAATCTCTGAACAAATGTATACTGTATTACACTTCATATCACACAAGGATTGGCTGAGGGTCCCTCACTTCTTCCTTGAACAGAGGCCCAACGTTTCCCTTCACCAATACACTCATTGTAAATATCCATCCATATTTAGAATTTAATATATTTCTTTCCTATCTATAATGCAGACTAAGCTCTTTGTTTGACACGTTATGAATGAAATTAACTTAAATTTTGGCTGATCTAGTAAAAGCTGAATTATAACAGCACCATCTGGTTGCCTCTTATCGAATCAGATGATGCAGTGTTATTGTAAATAGTGTCCAAGCCTGGAAACAGGCCCTTCGGCCCAACTTGCCCACACCAGCCAACATGTCTCAGCTACACTAGTCCCACCTGTCTGCGTTGGACCAATGTTTAAGCCAACAATGTTCTGCTCCGTGAGGTAATACAATTTGCAAGTTTGCTTTTAAAGATTGGCTACACCTTTAAACACTTTATTTAAGGATTTCAGATTTGCATCCTTCATGAAATATTATTTGTATGTGAAGAACCACATCAATTATTATCACATGGTCTACACTCCAAATCCAGTACCACATGGTCAATATACGGGGCATAAGATTTCACATACTCAATATGTAAAATATTTGTAGACCATGGCTTCTTATGGTGAGTTTCCAGTATATTCCTAATTCTTAATGCTGTCGATTCTGCCCAAACTTGCCATTCAGGATTAGTAACTCGCTTCTTTTCACAACAGGTCCCACAATTTGATTCAAATTGTGACTTATTGTCCTTCCATCTCAAATCAGGTGTGTTCTCTTCAATGGCAATGCTTTGTAATGCATATGTGCTTGCTGGAGATGTCATCTCAGAGTTGCTCCTAGCTAGTTCCATTTCTGTTAGATGCTGCTGTTGTTCCTTGCGAGAACGTGCATTGTTATTTTTCTTGTTGACAAGAGAATCTCTCTTCGCAGGAAACAAGCTGACATTATTATGGATATGTAAAATCCCTCCTCTATCCTCTTTCAACAATTTGCAAGCTACAGGCCATCCCTCTTCTGAATTTGGAATTAGACCTAAATTCACTCGGTCTGCCAGGTTCCGTAGAAGAAGCTGCAAAAGACAAAATGGATTATTAATAGAGTTATAAATTTAAATGTCAATCAACCCATTACTTACAAATTATACATCAAGGGTACATTATCACCAATAGGCTCTTATCTGTCTCTCAGTAGCAGACTTTCAATCCAAAGACAGTAACCAATGAACAGTTTTCCTAATGAAAATCAAATACAAAACTGCAGTTGCTGGAAATCTTAAATAAAAACAGAAAATGCAGGGAGCACTCAGGAAGTTAGACAGCATCTGTGGAAAGAGAAAAAGTTGCGGTTTTAGGTCAGAGGCCCCCCCCCCATCAGAAAATGATACCTGTTACTGATTCTGAGACTACAAAAAGGGAAGGAAAAAAATATGTTGCAGATAATGTATATATCCTCTATTTGAATTATTTTGATCTCCCTTGTGGCCATAAAAATATTTTTTAACTTAACCGCCTAATTCTGTATCTCTGCTGTGCTATATTTCTGCTAAACCATGGCTCTGGTAATTGTCTTCTGAACATAGGTGCAATTGCATATTGATGGATGAACATCCCCAACAGTTCATAACAATTTCTGCTGGCATGCACAACTGGAGGCTTTTGTGTGTGTATATTTGATGGCACATTTACAGCCATGCATACAGTCACTGGCACTCTCAAGTCCATATATGTGCAATAATCTAGGCACATGCACAGTTGGCGGTCACTCAGTCTGGACACTTATATGTAGTTTAGTTTAGTTTAGAGATAAAACGCAGAAACAAGCCCTTCGCCCCACTGAATCCGCACCAACCAGTGATCCCTGCACATTAACACTACCCTACACACACTGGGGACAATTCACACTCATACCAAGCCAATTTACCTACAAACCTGTACGTCTTTCGACTGTGGGAGGAAACCGAAGATCTCTGAGAATACCCACACGGTCATGGGGAGAACGTACAAACTCCATACAGACAACACCGGTAGTCGGGATCGAACCCGGGTTGATGTTGATGGCATTCCTATATACCCATGTTCATGCAGGTGATTCAATCCACGTATAGCCTCATCTGCAGTTGATGGTACAAAGTTGAATCCCACTGTCTGATCATTTTGAATATTGCCATCAAATGCTAAGCTATTATGTTCCTCTTGTTCCAGAATGTTTGCTTAGTTTCTAGCAACCCTTATCATGTCCAATCCTAATCTGACACAGATACCACTGCACCCGTCTTAATGTTTCTCACTATTAAATTCACTTCCACTTCTCTTCCACGAATTCCAGCCTGGAAGAAGTTCTCCACTGCTTCCAACTCTCCCTTTTACTTTGTTCACCCTCGGTGGTTTCTCCTTCACTTACAGTCTTCAAGAAGGCGTTGACAAAAAAGCGCTGTACAACCACATCGCTTTCTTAGAAAATCTCTCTAGGTTCAACTCAACTCAGATTTATACTCAAATTTCACCCCGCACAATTTGGAACCGTTCAGGATCTGATGTATGTTAAATCTATCCTCCATTTCTGAAGGCAGCATTCTTATTGCTCTCTAAGTTCTACACTTTATGCCATGTGTTGGCACATGCATGCTCTTGGCATCTCTCTGCAATAACTCCGATACACTTTATCTCAGTGTTGTCACGCTTTTCATATCTACTTTATGCTCTGTTGTATTTGGTGCTCAAACAGGGTTTTTGCCTTTCTGACATTAAAGGTTGAAACTTCAACAGCTCTTGTATTATAATAGTCCTCCTGATCTTTGTCTCCCTTTAAATTCAGTTCCCACCAGAGGCTCAGATTCAACTTCCACTTTGTCGATTATGTCCCCACCGTAATGAATTCTAACACTTCATCTACCACTTCCATGCCTAGCTATTTTGCTGGGACACTTTCTCTTGTCTCCAGAATTCCCAATCTAGCTCTTCCACAGACCTCTTGCATTCTCTTTTTGCTTCTAACTGGCGACAAATTGAAGGGATGGTTAGAACAAAGGAAATAAGTCTTGATAAATTATGTCATCTCAGACTGCAACTATATCTAAGAAGTAAGCTATTCCTCCAAATGTCCCTCCCTTCTGCGGATCAAATATTGAAAGCCATATTAGATTTAAATAGAATGCCATTAATAAGAAATGGTGGGATTTAAGAGTACCTGCTGGTTATCACCACTGTGAACCTTACAGCGATCTGATACTTTATTTAGTTCCAGGTTCTTCATTAGTGCATCAAGTGCATGTGGATTCCACTCACAGGCATGGACATATGCGGCGCCCGCGTGCACCAGAAATGGTAGTGCAAAATATCCAATTCCTACACGGATAGAATTAACCAACGATATTATCATTATCTGTCACATTGGTAATCAACTCATTTCACTGAATTGTCAGTCCGACAGGGCAGCCCGGTGGCACAGCGGTAGAGCTGCTGCATTACAGCGCCAGAGACCCAGGTTCGATCCTCCTGTGTGACTTTCTCCCCGTGACCTGCATAAACTTTCCTGTGTGCTCTGGTTTCCTCCCACATTCCAAAGACGTTAGGTTTGTAGACTAATTGGCTTGGTAACATTCTAAAATGTCCCTAATGCATAGGATAGTGTTAGTGTTTTTGGGGATCACTGATCGGCGTAGACTTGGAATTACATGTTATTTTAATACTAACAGTAAAACCACATTTGATACTCCCTTTATGAGTATACAAACATAGTTATAGTTCGCAATTGTTCCCCCCCCCCCTTATCTCCAAAGTGTTACATAACTGTGTACTTCAAGAATATGGCTGTAATGCACTTTAGGATGTGCTAAGAATGTGGGAGTCACGATATACTGTATATATTTTTCCATAAGACCTAATATTGGTGAGGCAACTTCAAAACAGAATCGTGAAAGGAACTAGTTTACATTGGCCCTTCTGTCAGTAGTTGTAACAGAAACCAAGATAAACAGAAGTGGATTGCCACTGTTGACAGTAAATGTCTCACATGGGTCAATTAAGATTTGTTTCGATTGCTGATTTGCAGGGGCCCAACTTCAGAATTTTTTTCCAAAGGAAACATGTAAAGATATGTCTAAGACAGCCTCACGCGTATTTTTGATCATGTTAAACTGCAATATCAATAGGCTAATTATAATACTATCCACGAGATTTCACACAGGGATCTATTAAGGAGTTATGTAAATATAAATTAACTTTATCCAACCTCCTTCCCCCTCTCTCCCACGTCTTTTTGAATGACAAAGCAGACACAAAGAGGCGATTATCCTAAGCCAGGTTCTACAAGCAGTT
Organism: Leucoraja erinaceus; assembly: GCF_028641065.1. NCBI lineage: Eukaryota > Metazoa > Chordata > Chondrichthyes > Rajiformes > Rajidae > Leucoraja > Leucoraja erinaceus. The sequence continues at coordinate 24,625,019 of NC_073388.1, read as the reverse complement.
CGATTTTATAACATCTATGCATGCCAATATGCCTGTGCAGTTCAATGTGGCTCAGCTGTTAATTCTAAATGTTACCTGCATACAGATCCACAACCACCTCCCCTCTGCAGTCAAAAGAGCTGACACGAAGCTTCTCTGTGATGTTCCCTGAGGAGAACATGCATTTGGTAATGTCAAATGTGTACCTATAAAGGCAAATTATTAGAGACACAGCTCCATTAGTTTTGTGAATGTAATTATCATTCGAAGAAGGAACAACAATTTTAGAAAAAAAATTGAAAGCAATAAACTTTGCTAAATAGTGGCATGGCATATTTAAATTCTAGGGGATTTACTCCTACAATCTGGATGTCTCCGTTTCATATTCACTAACCATACCATAATGCATAGATTACAACTGAGTGTTTCTGCAAATTGCAATTAAATACTTTTGTTAAAATTTGCAATGTAAGTATTTGCTGTGTGACAATCACTGGGTTCTGAGTTCAATTTACAGATACCTTGAAATTATTTATTAAATATTACTGATCCCCTTTATTTTATTTTATTCCAGTTATCGGATTAAACATATTTTAATTGTGGTACAAAAAGCTCTTATACATCCTCTGGAACATAAATGTCTCTTGCAACTAGTCAGAGAGAAGCAGATGTTTCCTTATAGCTGGCATTGGTAGCTCAACTACCATATTCAAAGCCAGATGATCTGGTTGTTATACCATGTTGTATGAAAGTGGCCATTATGCAATGTAATTTTATTTCTCAGTAACACACTGGGATGCTATGAGGACAGGAAAAGCATGTCTTATATTTTTTTCATAATTGCTGAAATAAATTATGCTATATTGTTAAGAATCATTACAACCTATGAACACAAGAAAAGGGAGTAGGTCAGATGACCTTCAAACTTAGTCTGCCATTCATCAGGACCATTGCTGATTTACTTCAATGCCATTTTCCATTAACCTCACAAACCTTACTTCCTTAAACATTCCAAAGTCTATCGATCTGTTTTAAATGAACTCGATGCAAAAAAACCCCTGACTTTTGAGGAAATTGATCATTAAGGACATGACAAGATTGGAGCTGGGAGTAAAAGTTCCTGTCACGTTTACTTACATTCAAAACTCAAGGGTTATTTACTGGGTCTACCTGGTGAGAAGATGAAACATAGATAACATCAGTGGAGATACAGGACACTGCCGAGGCTGGAATCTGGAGTAACAAACAATCTGCTGGAGGAATTTAGTGAGTCGAACAGCAGTTATGAATGGAAAGGAATGTTCGACATTTTGTGTTGAAATCTTGCATCAGGACTGAGATAAGCGAGAGGAGATAGTTAGTATAAAGAGTAGACAGGGACAGAAGTGAGAGGTGATTGGTGGACCAAGGAGGGGTGAAGGATCATGGACATATGCAACCAGGTAGGGGAAGGGGAGGGGAGAGGGAGTGATAGGGGAGGAGTTGGGAAGGTGAGGCAGGTGCCTCATGGATGGACGCATGTATTTACAAAAAAAAACATATTTGGCTAATGAATGTGCCTTACATCATCGATGCTCACAAGAGAGTGGAGTACATAATTTAACCACTCAGCTAATGGAAGTTTTGTACGCAAGTTGAAGCTCAGCCAATTAGAACAAATACATAATTCAGATTTCCAGCATCTGCATTTTAAAACAAAAATCGTCAATACAAAATACAAAATTGCAGTTTGGCCAATTTGATTGCAGTAGCGTGTTCACATGTTGCCGTACTTGTAGTTTTGTTAAAAGATGCCTTTAACCCAGTATGTCAGAAAGAAGGTGAGCAAGGGAATTGCAGGTAAAGCATCAAAAGTATCAAGAAAAAACATCACTTTGGATGTGAAACTGCCAGATCTGGAGTACACCTTGTGGAGGCTTATGACATTGCGACTTCAGTTGGAAGCACAGCAAATTTACAGAAGTCATCTCAAAAACCGAGGAAGTTATGGACCCATTTTCTGAGCACAGCTACTTGTTGAAGGGTTGTGCTCTATTGCACTTCCTGCTTTAGAGACATGTGCTACAAGAAGATGAGATGGAGAAGACAGATAATCCCTGATCTGTTTTTCAAATAAGAAATCACAACCTGCCCCATCTTCCCACTAAGAATGAACCATAGTCTAGTTCATCCTTCCAGCTTTAGCTCCTTTTACTTCATAATCTACTGTGTTCATGAGTCAATTTTTGTCTTTATATTATTTTATCTCATTGTTTAATAAATTATTCTGTAATACCCTATATTTATCCTCAATTATTTGTTATCATACGAGGCAAATAATGCTGTTGGTTATGCATCTTCATGTATAATGGTATAAATATTTACTTTAGAGCTAATTCAATTAGCTCTTGGGAACACATTTTGAGTGCTCAGTAAAGTATTAATGTTTGTAGAAACAAGGAACTGCAGATGCTAGTTTATAAAAACAAACACAAATTGCTGGAGCAACTCAGCGGGTCAGACAGATCTCTGAAGAACATGGATAGGTTACATTTTGGGCTGACTGTGTTGAGGGAGAGAGCTGGAAGAGAGGAGGGGCAGGACACAGCCTGGCAAGTGACAGGTAGATACAGATGAGGAATCATCTTTACCCATAAACAATGTTGCATGCGTTTTCTTGGGTTGCTTGGGAGTTGGTTGTCATTTAAATATGTTTATTTTGCTCTCACCTGATGCCATTGTCAACGTGATGGACCCAAGCATCGTCTCCCAGTAGTAAAGTCACCCTTGGAGTACGAAAGCCATCCGCAGATATTCTGCCTGCCTTTGCAATGCGTCTTACGCCTACTGCGTTAGCAACCACGTGCCACACTTCTGGCTCTGCACAATTGGAACATGATAAAACCAGGACCATTTTAAGTTTGTATTTAAAATGAATAAACATTTCAGCTTATGATTTTCATATTACTTCATTAATTTTGCCTCCCTGATTTTCAGACCAGTCTGTCATTGAATCACACAGCCCTTAGAAGAAGATAGATTAGGTGGTGACCCTTGAAAATGTACTGAACCTTATTACCTAGAATGGATGGGCCGTCTTATGCAGACAAATTGAATAAACTTGATGTGTATTTGCTGCATTTGAGAAGACTGAGAGGTGAGTTGATTGAAACCTGTGTGAAATTGAGGGGTCTTGAGAAGGTGGATCAAGAGAGGGCGTTTCTTCTTGTTGGAGAATCTAGACAGGATGTTTCATATAAAAAATAGGGGTCACCCATTTAAGACAGAGGTTGTGTTTTTTTCCTCTCAAAAGGTTGCACGTCTTTGAAACTGTTCCTCAAAGAACTACGGAGGTAAAGTTTTTGAATATTGCCAAGATCCAGAACTTACCAGCTTTGCAGCTTCCATATTTGAATCAAGAGTTCACCACCATCATACTCTGTGATTTTGAGTGTAATTAATGCAAACTGAGAAATTGAAGTATTTTAAACAGCTAATATTATTAGTTTATCTCTACCATTCAAAAAAAAATGTTGAACACAAAATGTTTTTCCTACAATAGACAGGATTCCCATCTTCCATAAATTCCAACCCTTCAGTTGCCAAATAGTCAACAGTAACTAACAAGTAACTCTGGCTCTGATTTTCTTTCCACTCCTGTGATGAAGCGCAGTGCCATACCTTCCAAATGTCATTACTTTAGGAGAAAAAATGCACATTTAATGTAAAGCAGGAATACTTACCTTCTAACAGAGCTAACTCTGAGTCTTTGGAAATATTTTGAGATTATATCCTGGTACATGCTCTAATTCAAACCACCATTCATGTAGGGGCATTATTTTCATGCATAGTTAGTTGTGCAATGTTACAATCTTGGGGAAACAATTTTCATGGTGCATGAAATGTTTGCAAATCCCTATGCTTACAGGAAAAGATCAAGGTAAGGATGTTCTATATCCTTGAATTTGCTTCCACAGATTGGATACCTACATGATTATTCATTCCTGACCTCCTGTGGAGTGTGGACATCATACACATTTCTTCCTGAAGGAAAATTATATCAGCAGGTTCCAAGTTTGCATTCCAGTGGTCGATTCAAAATGGCTAATGTACATACTATCTGCAAATTTTATCTGGGGAATGTAGCCAAGAGGAAATATATTGAGTTCACAATAGAGTACAGGTGCACAACCTTTTATCCGGTGTTCCGGAAACCGAAAAACTCCGAAAACCGGCCATTTTCCCCCAGGATGTCGTCTGCACACCAAAGCTCGCGTTTGGCGCCAAACTTCACCCGAAACGACCCACGGTCAACCCAGGTCTGTACTACTGTAATGGCTGCCTCCTCCCCGGAGACCGGGGAGACACTTAAACATCTGTAAATCATTGCTTAAATGTTAGTCAGTTAGTTTGGAGGGCTTTTATGTGAAGGGGGGGTTGAAGGGGTAAACTTTAATTCTTAGTCCCCTACCTGGTCGGAGAGGCGGGGAGCGGTCAATGCCTTACCGGGTCGCCGTGCAGTAAACTCCGCAGCTCTGTGGCCGCCAACTCCCAGCAGGGGCTGCGGGCTGCGCCGGTTGTAGCTCCGACCCCGGCAACTCTACCCCTGGCTGCGAGGCGCTCCAAATCCAGCGCCGCGTGCAGCCCCAGCTCCGCAAATGTTGGGAGTCGGCGGCGTCGCAGCGCTGGGATACCAGCGGGGAGCGGGCAATGCCTTACCGGGGCGCTGTGTGGTAAGCTCCAGGGCGCTGAGCCCGCCTTCTCCCAACATTCGCGGAGCTGGGACGGCGGGCGTCCGACCGTGGGCGGCGCTGGATTTGGAGCGCCTCGCAGCCAGGGGAAGAGTTGCCGGGGTCGGAGCTACAACCGGCGCCGCCCGCGGCCGGACGGAGCCCCCAGCTCCGCGGTGTTGGGAGTCGCCGACCAGGTAGGGGACTAAGAATTAAAGTTTCCCCCTTCACCCACCCACCCCACCACCACCACATAAAATCCCTCCAAACTAACTGACTAACATTTATGCAATGATTTACAATGATTCCCCGGTCTCCGGGGAGGAGGCAGTCGCTCCAGACTTTTCAAGCAGCCTGCGCTACCTACCTAATCTACGCTAAAAATCTTCCATTCGGAAATCCGAAAATGTCCGAAATCCGACAAGTGTCTGGTCCCAAGGCTTTCGGATAAAAGGTTGTGCACCTGTATGTGAAACATATGATTCCTATACTTATGCTACATAATTCAAGATTTAAATCTCACCCAAAGTTTTCCAGATTTCTGCCTGGAATGCACTTTCATTCAGAACAATCATGTCTCCATGCCTCTTCCACACTTGAGGTACATCATGACTGAGTTCTTCAGTCCAAAGAACACCACGACATTTCAATAATTCACAGAGTTCTTCCTGCAGCCTTTGGTGACACGATTTTACCAAAGCCTTCTTAGATGAAATTGGATTCTGAAATGTATATTCGTAAAACATTCAGGATTCAGTGTCTAAAAGCAGGCATGCATCAAAATTACAGAAAACCAACAAGTTCGAAATATGGTGCGTAAAGGGTGAGGAAAGAAGTATGTAATGAAAAGATCAATTATTTATTGTAGTGTGCCTGTTTGCTGTTCTTCGGCCACATGTCAGAGTTTGGATCATCCTTATGAGAGGGCCTGTACATCGGGCCGTCCGCAGCGGCGACTGCGGAGGGTTTATGGCCCCAACCACAGGTGAATAAAGGAGGAAGACTGACTGAACTTTGTTGCCTTCCACCACAGTGAAGATCTTACTGTATATTGTGTGTTCTTTTTACATGTATCGCTGCTGGCAAATTCATTTCACTGCACCTTTGGGTGCATGTGACAAATAAAATTGACTTTGACACTTCAAGGTCTTCATTCATTTTACTTTTTGTTAATTAATACTCCATCATGCATTTGAAATAAATGGCACTCGCCACTGTGTCAGACGTTATTTATTCCCTCTACTCATAATTTAGGCAACGTTCTAGTTTCTCATTCATTTGCCTTATATAAGGTAATGGGCTACTGAATAACTCAGTGAATCATGTGCAGTTGATATTGATCATATTCTCATCTGATATTCATACACACAATGGCTTCATCGTATGTTGTCGCATGCTGCAATCAGAAATTCCGAGTCCATCCAAAATGAGTAATTCCTGGACTTCATTGCTACTTCAGCTGATATCAGACAAAAGAGCAAACATCATGATTAACCTGGTCTGTGAAGGTCAATAACACTTGTGTTCACCATGAAGCTGAGCAAGTACAGATGAGACAAATACACAAAAGTACCATTCCTTATTGAGCTGAGTGTTGCAGGAAGGAACTGCAGATACTGGTTTAAACCGAAGGTAGACATAAAATGCTGGAGTAACTCAACAAGACAGACAGCATCGTGTTGAGTTCTGTGGTCTTCCATCACAGAACAGGAGGTTCAGCTTTAGTTTGAAGAAGGGTTTCGGCCCGAAACGTTGCCTATTTCCTTCGCTCCATAGATGCTGCTGCACCCGCTGAGTTTCTCCAGCATTTTTGTGTACCTTCGATTCTTAAACAGTTCAGCTTTACATCCTGGTTGTGCAGCAGTTAGTGCTGCTGCTGCATAGCTCCTGCATCCCAGGTTCAATCCTAACCTAGGATTCTGTCTATGTGGACTTTGTACGTTCTGACCATGGGTGACCATGTAAGGTTCCTCGGGATGCTCTGGTTTCCTCCCACACCCCAGACATGCAGGTTTGTAGGTAACTGACATCTGTATAAATATTATCCCTAATGTGTAGGGAGTGGATGAGAAAGTGGGATAACAGAGTGTGAATAGATGATTGACAGTCGGCGTGAACTCAGTTTGAAGGATTCCATGCTGTATCTCTAAATTAAACGTGCTGGTAGACTAACTGGCTACTGTAAAATATCCCTAGTGTAACAGGAAAATTGGGGGTAGTTATTGGGCATGTGAGGGAGAGTAGCTTGCAGGAAAATAGGCGTTGGAATGGGACTGATAGAAATACTCTATGAGCAATGGACCATGCATCTCATCAAAAAATACGAGAACACAAAATACCTTCCAAACATGAAACTCAGTGAAAGGTAGGTTTCTCTTCATTCTGAATGGTTCACATTCATGCAGTTAAATGGATAATTTACAATTACTGTCTGATGATCAGATATTCTAGTCCTTGCCAAAAGCTTCTGTTAATGTGTGTCCCATCCACAAAAGAAATCTCACCTTCAACAATGTGAAAGTGCATGTACTTCCTGGAGCCACGGTGTCACACAGGTTGAGATGGTCGAGTTGGTTGAGTTTATTGCAAAGCACAGGCAATGCCACTGAGCCATCAGGTTGCTTCTGGAGACGGATGGTTGTGTCTAAGAAGCCATTCTTCTCCAAATACTCTCTGTGGGAAGAAATGAAATTCAAGGACGTAAATATCACTTTCTAATCAATGATTAAGGAAGACTATATTTTCACGGTTCCTTTAAAATTAATTGACAGATCAACAGTACTTTGCAATTATTAAAACTTAATGGGTTTTTTGAATGTTTGATTGCAGGCATGGTGTGAGAAGGGTGGATGGTTGTTGTAGCGGGGGTCATGGGATGAGATGAGTGTCTGAAGAGTAGAGTGAGTGAGTGGGCGGGGGTGTTAGGAAATGGGAGAAGAATTGGAACTTTGGAGCGGGGGCATGGTAAAGAAAGAGGGAAGGGGAGTATTACTTCAAATTGGAGAATTCAATGTTCATACCTTTTTGGAAGGCACCCAAGTGAATAAATTAGAGTGCCACATGCCTATGTGAGAGGGAGGAGGGATGAAGAGAATTGGCAGGGTGGTCTTTTCTTGAAACAATGGAGCTAATGTCACTTTCAGTCTCGGTACTTTGCTCCTGTTACTCTAGTGTATTCATTGCAGTAGCCAGAGTACTCATTCTCTCTTTTAAAAGAGCAATTACTATATAATACTTAACCCTAGAAATCATAAAGTATTGGGAAAATAATAACCCAAATACATATTGTTGGATGTAAGATATTAGGCATTATTGAAAACATTTAAATATTTGAATCAACTGTGGAAATTACATGTAATAATGTCAAAGTAAAATATGCCTGTTTCTCTCTTGACAAAACATGATCAAATAAATAAAGCTCTCCCACGATTCACCTGTATTGTTGCGCAAACTGGGCTTGAGTCACAATTGCATTTCTTTCAGTCTGCATTTTCAGTCTTCCATAACCGCGAGTCTTATATTACCTGAAAAAGCATTAGAATATACTAATTCATTATCCTTTCAAAAATATACTTTACCCTTAAATGTTGTCTTACATAGTATACAGTAAATTTGTTGATCACTTTTCACAGTAAAGGACATTGAATCACAACAGTTACATTACACTGGCGTGATACTTTTTCTTTTACTCAAGTTGCATGAGTGAAAAGTTCAAGGATTTCCAGCCACACAGTGAGCAATGGTGGCAGATACTTACACTGTAACCTGTCACAATGAACCTCAACCACAGCTGCAACAAAGTTCAGTGTGTTCCTTGGCGTGTAATCCTTGATCTCCACATGTAATCCTGGACCTTGGAATGTGCTTGTTTGCAGTAGTCTAGTACGGAGAGTTCCTTTGCACTGGAAGACCAGCTTTGGCACATACGGGAGGTTTCTTTCACTGAACCGATAATCTTCCTACAGCTATTAATAAATTGCCTCAATGTATTGCTCGTAACACCCCTATGAGGCTATGGACCTGTGAATTGCTGCTGATTGAATTGATGCACAAGAAAGATCAATGTTTCTTTTAGAGTCTTACAGCGTGGAAACAGGCCCTTAGGCCCAAGTTGACCACACCGGTCAACATGTCCCATCTACACTCGTCCCACCTGCCTGCATTTGGCCCATATCCCTCTAAACCTGTCCTATCCATGTACCGGTCTAAATGTCTCTTAAACCTTGCAATGGAATCTGCCTCAACAACCTCCACCAGCAGTTTGCTCCATACACTTACCACCCATTGTGTGAAAAAGTTACCCCTCAGGTTCTTTTTTCACTAATGTACAATCCAGAAGAAGATAGATAACCATTTCATCCACTTGCAAGTGTTTTGATGGAATTTATGACGGAATTGTGAATCTGGATGTGGGTAAAGGATCTCACAGAGAGCCCTTGCACAATAGCTGAAAAGGGTTTGGAACCTGATTGAAACTTCTGTGGACGAGGCATTCTTCAAAGCCTTGAGGACGTTAATGCCAGACTATTGCCCGATGGACCTTGTGGTCAAAGGTGTTCTTCTGCACAAACTTTTCTGAACAAGTGCAGCAGTCCAACTAAATGGAACAATTTGCAGCAATGTCTTTAAGGTAATTCTTAGGGACACCAAAAACAGATGGAATTCAGCACAGTGATGTTTTGCCTTTATATTCCCAGGGTCAATGCACACAGGCTGGTGCAACTGCACCTGCAGGTTTCCAACCGCATTGGATATAATTGTCCCCCTTTAGATATTATCTTCAATGCATCAAGTGGCAATAATTACTTTGGAGATACACTTACAAAGAGGCACTGATACTCTCACTCAATAATTTGTTTTGTAGTGAACCATAATATAATAATTCCCAACAAACAAACTAGCCTTGATTCCAGTTATTGTTATGGCTAGGTAACCATTTATACATAAATAGTTAAACACAGTCAAACACTGTGTGCAATACACATGCAAAAATGTCATTATAAATGCAGGAAGAGTAATGTCAACCATTAGTTAAAATTGTACTTTCAACAATTGTTTCGTTTGGGATAAAGCACAATGAAGATCACTGCATTTGTTTCTTGAATATATTAGTTCATGTGTAATCCAAGAGTCAAGTCAAGAGTGTTTTATTGTCACATCGAACAATGAAATTCTTACTAGTGCTGCAGCACAACAATATGTAAACATAGTACACTGTAAACAATAGAGATGGCTAATAATTTCAAGCTCAATGCAAGAGCATTGAGGGCAATGTGCAGTGGTACTCATACTCTGGCCATGGAAGAAGAATCTGGCATGGTACCCCTTCCCATCAGCAGGTAGGAAGGATGATGTGGTTCTTCTTTTACATTAAGCAATCTGAACTGCATGTTGTGTAAAAGGGGAATTTCAACTGTTTGCAATGGGCAACGTTTTCACCACCTTTCCTGAAGGTGTACCATCAAATGGTCAAAGTAGACAATTTATATTGAGTAGATTGGCTGTTGATTAATAGCACATTAAAGCTACTGAGGAAAAAACACATGACAAGGTGGTCACAATTGCTGCATAAAAATGGTCCATCACACGCCAATGCATTTAGTTCTAGGCTGCAACATTTATTATTATCCAGAGGCGGTACCCAGATCCATACATTGAATAACAACCAACACCAGGCTGTTTTTCATGGATTTGGAAGTCAATGTCTGATTTCAACTGAAAGGAGGTGACTGTGGATGAATGTGTATTAACTCAAAAGATCTTCATGACAACCTTCTTCAGACTTAAGAAACAGGATGGTACTCACTTTCTGTCTGAGATATTTAAACATAAAGCATCAATGTACATAATAATTACTATTATTAAAAAAAATAGCCGTAGTATAGTAAAGGACACAGACGTCCCAGAGTAACTCAGCAGATCAGGCAGCATCTAAGGAGAATATTTAGGGTGACGTTTCGGATTGAGACCTTTCTTCAGCCTCTAGTTTCTAGCCTAAATATAGTGTTGTGTAATGGCATAATTATACCAAAGATCTGGCACAGAAACAATAGACCGATTACCTCCTTCTGGTACTATAAAATTCCATAATTACTTGATCATTACTACTAGGATTTATTATTGTGGCTAAACTTTTAAAATAGTTAAAAACGACAACAAAAAAAACTGCAGATGCCAGAAATCTAACCTGACTGCAACCTTATTCTTCCCTCCGCAGATGTCACTTGACGTGCTGGGTATTTGTAGCACCTACAGTTTTTATTTTTTAAATAACTAATTGAATTAGCTGTTCTTTAAGATCTTAGCGATGGCTCTTCCTTGGTCAATGGTTTAAATTGTATTTGTGAAGGTGAGGAAGATGGTCAATGTCTGGACATGTACTCCTACTCAGTCAAAATCTCGCACTTTCTTGTCATGAGAATCATGAGGCTAAGTTTAAGTAATAAATCAAATATGAAGATATTGAACAACCAGAACCATAGGCGCTGAGTTTCTCCAGCATTTTTGTGTCCCTTCGATTTTCCAGCATCTGCAGTTCCTTCTTAAACACTTCGTCCACAAACCCCAATCCCTGACCTGGTCCTGGTCTGGTCTGGTCTGGTCTACATACATCTGGTAGCAAGCATCCCAGTTCGATTTTGCTCCAAAACTCCAAACTGTACTTAGCGTTGCGCGTCCCACGTCCCAGGCTTGAAGTTTTCTTCAGCACCTTTTGATAATCTTCAATCGGTTGTTTTAATAAAACTGCCACTGATCTCAGGTGGACCCGCGTACGGTGCCCAGTCGCTCGCTGCCCGGAACGGAACGGAGTTGCGGGACCAGCGGAGCGATTCTCGCCTTGGCTTCCGTTTCCTAGCGGAAGCGGCGCGGAGAGCGGTGGCTGTCTTTGGTCGCTATGGCGAGTCTGGTGCGGGACCCGGCCATCGACCGCTCGCTGCGCTCCGTCTTCGGTAAGGGCTCGGGCTCGGGCTCGGGCCGGGGCTGCTGCTGCTGCTGCTGCTGCTGCTGCTGCTGCGAGCAAGATTCTGCCAGGCGCCAGGTTGCCTCGGCGGTCAGAGCTTTGGAGGAACAGATTGAACAGAGAGAGAGACATGGCCATGGGGGCAGGGGCATGGCGAGAGAATCTTCCCTGGTACAAGGGGCAGTTGCTTTGTTATGGCCATTGCATATACTCGCCATAACGGTGCAACTGTCCCTTGTGCCAGCGGAGATTCTGTGAGCCGTTGGAGGCTACATTCAGTCCTGTTGCAGGGTCGCGATCCGAACCATCGCTAATTCCCCATCACAATCCCTATTCTGCTCGATCTCCTGATATCTCCACCAGTTTGCCTTTTCCTTGAGCATCAATACCACGAGCTGGTCTAAAAAGTTGAGAATGTATTGAAAGGAAATGTACAATCTACTAACCTCAATCTACTATCTACTAACATAGATAATGTATGAAAATGAATCAAAAAGATTATCTTTATGGGCCTGTCCCATTTACGCGACTTTTTAGGCAACTGCAGGAGAATATGCAGTCGCCTCATGGTCGCCACATGTTCGCGAGAGTTTGCCGGGGAGTCGCCTTCATGGTCGTGAGGAGTTCCCGCATTCTGGGAACTAGTCGCGGCCTCATTATGGTCGCCGTGAAATTTTCAACATGTTGAAAAATTAGCGGCGACTAGATTGAAGCCGCCATGGAGAGTGGCGAGAATCTCGAGCACTAGGTGGGTCGCCAGGTGGTCCATGTGGGTTGCCAGGAGGTCAAAGGTTCTTGCAGGTTGTAGCTGATGCTGACCGAATTTCATTGGCTCATTGGGGAAAGAAAGGTAAGCAGTAGTTTTCAGAACCAAGGATAACCGACCGGTAATGTTAAATGTCCGCCGAGCTTCACAACTGTGTATCTCTGGCTTCTTAAAAGTTGTCTCCACTCCTTCCCCCTCCACTCTCCTCCCCTCTTTTAAAGGATTTACTGTACACTGTACTTTAGCCATCTTTTTACAGCGCCAACCTTCCTGTTCCTCGCGGTGTGCGTCTGTTTCACCTTTGCTTTGCACCGTGTGAATTTTTTGGACAGTGCTCCCCCCGCTTGCCCTGTCCCCCTCCTGCATAATGGACTGGTGAAGGAAGCGATGTGTTTGTGTGTGTGTTCCACTCTGGCAGTCGCCGTTCCAGTTGCCGGTTTTTCAGGTGACTGCCGGCAACTTGACAGTCGCCAGCAGTCCGCTGAAAAATCGCCCAAGTGGGACAGGCCCATAAGACTCTTCGCTTTGGTTAGTGCAGATTTGTATAACAATGAAGAATGTTGATTGTATAGTACCAATCAGTTGCCCTCTAACCCAGAAACAATGCTTGAAGAAATCTAATATATCTGTAAAGTATATAAATAAAAAGTGAGTAATCAAACATGAAATATTGACTCAATTATGAATTCTCCTTTTATGATTTTTCTTGTTTTCAGTTGGAAATATTCCATATGAAGCTACAGAAGAGCAATTGAAGGATATTTTCTCTGAAGTTGGCCCAGTATTGAGTTTCAGGTATCACCTTTGAATGCCATGTACAATTGGTTGTCATTGCGTGCAACATAATTTTTGCATGCAATTAGGAAGGTCTATAAGCATCTGTAGAAATAAGATTGATCTTTTGACTTTTTCTTTTGAGACAAGTTTTGATTTTGCATTTGATGCCAGTTTAGCTTTTGAGACAATTTAAATCCACTTGTCCTCCATTAAAATTTAAGACTGAGCTCTGGCAGGCGCATAAAGTTCCTGGTCCAGGCAGCGTATGATGTCCTGCCCAGCCCATCGAACCTCTTCATCTGGGGCAAAGCAGAATCTCCAGATTGCCCACAATGCTCAGGCAAGGGGACATTGGAACACATCCTGAACTGCTGCCCAAAGGCTCTTGGACAGGTCTGGTACACTTGGCGTCACGACCAGGTTCTTAAACCCATTGCGGAAGCCATCAGCATGGAAATCAGCAGCTGCAGACGAGCACGGCCCACCACCCAGATGATCACCTTCGTGAAGGCCAGAGTGCAGCTGTCAAGAACCACAGCAGCCAGGAATCAGTCAGGAATGCTGGCGACTGTGCAGGACTGGCAGCTTTCCGTAGACCTGGTGAAACAGCTGAAGTTCCCACAGCACATTGCCACAACCATTCTGAGGCTAGACATCCTCCTGGTCCCAGACACGACCAAAAACATCGTCTTGCTGGAACTGACAGTGCCGTGGGAGGACCGTCTGGAGGAGGCCCACGAGAGAAAGAAGACCAAGTATGAAGAGCTGGTCATAGACTGCTGTAAGTAGGGCTGGAAGGCAAGGTGTATACCCATCGAGGTTGGCTGCAGAGGTTTTGCAGGGCAATCGCTCTACAAAGCCTTGAGTGCACTGGGCATCAACGGAATGGCGAGGAGAAGAGCCATCAAGAACACAACAGAGGCAGCGGAGAATGCCTCGAGATGGCTCTGGATCAGGAGAGAAGGCCCATGGGGAAGAGCGAATGCCACCTGAACACAAATCGTGGTCTGATCAACCACGGCTGGGTCGCCTGGGTGAGGGTGTCTGATGTTGAAAGACCCGAAACACCCAATGACACCAGGTTACATCACTGATGATGTGTTCAGGAGCATCAATAGATGTATTTTTTATCAAATGTTTTTGCTTTTGATGCCAGTTTTGCTTTAGAGCCAATTTAACTCAGTTTTGAGACAATCCACTTGTCGTCCATTAAAACTGACATTTGACTGTAATTAAATTCTAAAATTCAGCTCACTACAGGTTTGATAGTTTTGGTAAGCCTCACCCATTTATAACAAACAACAGTCAATACTGGAGAAAATGGAACAAACTATTTATTTAAAACAATATATTTTCTCACAGCATAACATTGTATTTTCTCACATATATTTTCTCACAGTATAAGCATATTTTGAGAATTATGGCGATTGAATATTTTGGGGCACAAAGCATATGTTTTACAGGATTTATTTTGTTGCTTTTGTAAAGTTTTAATGAGTCGTGACTGCCATAGAGGGAGTGCAGAGAAGGTTCACCAGACTGATTCCTGGGATGTCAGGAGAGTCTTATGAAGAAAGACTGGATAGACTTGGTTTATACTCTCTAGAATTTAGGAGATTGAGAGGGGATCTTATAGAAACTTACAAAATTCTTAAGGGGTTGGACAAGCTAGATACAGGAAGATTGTTCCCGATGTTTGGGAAGTCCAGGACAAGGGGTCACAGCTTAAGGATAAGGGGGAAATCCTTTAAAACCGAGATGAGAAGAACTTTTTTCACACAGAGAGTGGTGAATCTCTGGAACTCTCTGCCACAGAGGGTAGTCGAGGCCAGTTCATTGGCTATATTTAAGAGGGAGTTAGATGTGGCCCTTGTGGCTAAGGGGATCAGAGGGTATGGAGAGAAGGCAGGTACGGGATACTGAGTTGGATGATCAGCCATGATCATATTGAATGGCGGTGTAGGCTCGAAGGGCCGAATGGCCTACTCCTGCACCTAATTTCTATGTTTCTATATAATGCCTAAACAATACAATAGTGTAAGATTCATTTCTTTAATCTTATTAAATTTATTTTGGACTTTTTATCTGCACCATTTCGAAGTGGGCAGTTATGAATTCATCATCTCTAAAGTTTATCACATAGGCCAGATCCTCGCCAGGCAGTATGAACACTGAAACACTGATCATGAAATTGATGACTGGAAAAGCTGACAAATTAGCTAATCTGTTTGCTAGCTGAAAGATAAATAGGATGCTTTATGCAGGAAGCTGGAGTCCTAACATTTTGATTTCTGAAAGGGACCCCCTGACTCTTTATTTACTACTTTACTCATCTTGGCAAAACAGTGAAGTTTGTGCTGCTTACACTTAGAATGCATTTTAATCTCTTTTTGTTGAAAGAAGCCTTGAAAGACTAATTAATGCGCATTTTTCTCCTGGTGAATGCAACTGCTGCATCACATTTGTACTACACATTTAGATGGTTTGGACACTCATCACATCATTGGCAATCCTTTGTTATATCCCCCAAAACACATGGCTTTGTTCACTTGTGCATTGTGTAATAGCGTTTTGTGCAAATAGAAGTGGAACATCTTTTAACATTCTGTCTTTCTGTAGGCTTGTGTATGACAGAGAAACTGGTAAACCCAAAGGCTATGGCTTCTGTGAATACCAAGATCAGGAGACAGCACTCAGTGCCATGCGCAATCTCAATGGGAGGGAATTTAATGGAAGGGCACTGCGAGTGGACAATGCTGCTAGCGAAAAGAATAAAGAAGAGCTCAAGAGTGAGTATTAATCCACACCACGTCAGGCAGACCTGGTGTCTATTTTCACAACACAAACGATCAACAAAATGCTTAACTGGCAAAGATTTCCATTTTTATTTATTTTTTTAAATGGGTAGTTCTCTTCAAGATTCAAGATACATTTAATTGTCACCTGTGCCAGATGGCACAGTGAAATGAAATTCCCATACAACCATACAATAAAAATAAAGAACACAACACACTATAGAATTGGACATAAAACATCCCCACACAGCAGAATCAAAGTTTCCCACTGTGTGGGAAGGCACCTAAGCCGGTCTCTTCCTCCACTATTCCTCGTGGTCAGGGCCTCCCCAAGCCCTCCGCAGTTGCAGCTACGGGCGGCCCGATGTTCAGGCCAGCTCGCCGATGTGATACAAGTCGGACGTCGGGGCTGCGGGACGTCCTCAGCGGCGTGGACACCGGAGTCGGCGGCTTCCAAAGTCCGCAGGCCGCGCCGGGTGGAGACTGCTGCTGTAGACCCTCTGCAAGGCGCCCCAGGACTCCACGATGTTGTTCAGCTCCGCCCGCGTTGGAAGCTCTCTGCACCAGAGCTCCACGATGTTGGAGCAGCAGCCCAACGCTCCGGAGCACCAAACGGCGACCCACGTAGTCATCGCCCGCTCCGCGATGACTACAGCACTGCACCGCCGCTGTAGCAGCCCTGGTCCGGTCCCCGGCAGGAAAGGCCGCTCCGATCCAGCTGGTAGGCCGCGAGGTGGTGGGCGAGGACGCGACTCGGAGAAATAGTCGCGTCCCCGCCAGGAAGAGACTGGGAAACGGTTTCCCCCTTACCCTGCCCCCCTCCCCCACATAGAAAAGTTAAAGTTTCCCCCTAAAACAGACTTTGAACTAACTGAAAATTTAAAAAAAGATAGAAATGACACACAGGCTGTAGGTAGAGGCTGCTGCCAGTGCAGCGCCCCTAGCCCCCTCTTGACTTCTATCATATCGTTTGATACTTACAGTGGGGTCTTGATAAATTAAATGTGAAAACAAAAAATGAGAAGTCTGAAAGGAAGACATTGGGTTTCTGCCTTATAAGACAGTTTCAGCTGTTATTTTGTGACTTGGTTAAGAGTCTAGCCTGGATTCTTCAGAGGTGGGCTGCTGATAGTAGTAACAGATACTTAAATTGTAAAGTCACCACCAAAGTAGATCTTTGAATGGTCAGTTGTCAGTCTCATTGTCAATTGAGGATTGCCATTGACTTTTCATTAATATGCAATCCAAGTGCCACAACCCCACAAAATGTTTTTGTGGAAATATGCACATCCTTATTAACAGTGACTCCCTTGTTGAAGTAGGTCATTTAGGAGAAATTATGACCACCAAATACTCCTGTCATTTCTAAATGGGGGGGGGGGGGGGGAAGGGATTGTTTTTGTCTTTGCACTACAATTGTTTATTTGTTTTTATACATACTGAACTTTTTATTGTTTATTAAGGTGCTTATAGAGTACTATGTTCACATACATGTGGTGCTGCTGCAAGTGAGAATTTGATTATTCAGTTTTGGGACGTATGATAACAAAACACCCATGACTCGACTATTTTATGGTGACTTTTCAAATTGGAATGTAATATTGGATGTAATTTGTCTAATCCACTGTATATTTGAAACTTAGGCAGTTGTTTCCACAAATTTAAAATTACTAACGTTGACAGCGTGAAGTTGTAGTTATTGTTCTATTTGGATGACAATATCTCCAGCTAGAATTAAATACCACATATGAATTTCAAAGTATTTATGCAGCTGAATTTTTTCCGAAGTTGATAACTGGCAACTTAGTTTGGAGCTAGAATAAAAACTTTATCTCAAATCATTTCCAGATTAATGACATTTTGTTAATTTACTGTTCTCTATGTTGAAAAAGAAAGCAGGTTTAATGTTCCAGCCAGCTTACATTACAACATGTTTCCAAATAAAACTAAAAATATTCCTCTAGGCATAGGGATATGGAAACATACATTCTTGTCTACCAATTTGAATACTTTTGTATGCCAGGTACGTAGATACAACGTTTCAAAGCCACTTAAGATTGTTATATGTTATATGGTTATATAACTATATAGTGCCTTTAACAATTCATTCAACAATCCATATTTGTGCTTTGTTTCCAGATTTGGGCACTGCAGGTCCTGTCATGGAATCTCCTTATGGAGATCCAGTCTTGCCTGAAGATGCTCCAGAATCCATCAGTCGTGCTGTGGCCAGTCTTCCACCTGAGCAAATGTTTGAACTCATGAAGCAAATGAAGGTTACGACGTTACTCTCTTAATTATAAGCACTTAATTGCTTTTAAGGAGAAATAAGTATTTTTTGCTTTAAATTACATTTAAAACGGAAGGTAAAAGAGGCAAGCAGGAAGCCTGGAGATTTTGCCAGATGTTTCAGACCCACTTTATTAACAATAACGTGATCAGAAAAATCATCACTTTTTGTTGAAAAAAAATTGCAATCTGCCTATTGTGATATATTCAACATTTATAAAATAATGGATATGGCATGTATCTATTTACACATATACTAAGGTGCTGGCCTCTGCTATTCTGTGCAGAACTGTGTTATTCCTCTACAATCTATATGCTCCACTGTGCATCAGGGAAATAATTTAAATAACACTGCTTGCTTGCATCCAACCAACTGTAAAACGGCCTACAGTTCGCATGATTATACAATATATTAATTCTAACAGAGGCAGTGTTAAATTGAAATGTAACAATTGTTATCCACTTTGTATTATTTTTAATGCATATTTTCCATTCATCTCACAAGAATATTTAATAATCTGTTCACAACTACAAGGCAGAGAATCGTTTTTGGGAATATGATTGGGTTCCAGTCACAGACCTTGTTATTCTTGTTTCTCTATTTTGAAGGACAGCCAAAGGATGTAAAACTATTGAAGGTCTTGGAATGAAAATTAGAATCCCTCTGTTGCCACATCCAGTTGGATGTTATATAAACTGCTAGATATCTTTGTTTCAGTGGTATTAGTTTTCCTCAACTGTTTAATTTGCAATTATGCTTTGAGATTTTCATTAGAGTTACAGTGTTATATAGCATGAAACTAGGCCCTTTGGCCTAACTGGGCCATGTATGACCAAGTTGCCAACGAGCTAGTCCCACCTCTCTCCCACTCTACCTCTTCCACTGGCAACCTGTTTGTACATCTGCATCACCCCTCGGTGTGTGGTGGAAAACGTCCCCTATATTTTCCCCATCTCATCTTTATGCAGACAGTCTTTCCTTGTAACTTCACCTTAAGCCCTCGTTATTTTCATTCTTCTAAGGTACCTCTCAGCCTCTTAGCAGAATCTTGTAACTTCATTCTGCACTCTTATGAATCTTTTTGCAGCTTAATCTTTCCCATATCTAGATCAGAAATGCACAAAATACTCCGAGTGCACTCGCCAATGTCTTGTACACTTGTAACACAATGGCCCCAACTCTGGTACTCAGTGACCTGAAAGATGAAGACAAACATGCCTAAAGCTTTCGTCACCACCCTGTCTAACTGTGTCGGCAATTTCAGAAAACTATACATGTACCCCTGGGTGTCTATGTTCCACAACACTATCCGTGCCCACCATTTACTATTGTAAATCCTGCCCTGATTTATCTTGCCAAAATGCATACTTGTTGTCGTAGTACATTGCATAAGATATTAATGCAATTGTACTAAATCGTGCAAACCACAGCAATTAAATTTTCTGCCTCATACAGTGCCCTCCATATGGTTTGGGACAAAGACCCATCATTTATTTATTTGCCTCTGTACTCCACAATCTGAGATTTGTAATAGAAAAAAAATCACATATGGTTAAAGTGCGCAGTCAGATTTTAATAAAGGCCATTTTTATACAATTTGGTTTCACCATGTAGAAATTACAGCAGTTTTTATACATAGTCCCCCCATTTCAGGGCACCATAATTTTTGGGACACAACAATGTAATGTAAATGAAAGTAGTCATGTTTAGTATTTTGTTGCATATCTTTTGCATGCAATGATAATGTCTGCGATTCATGGACATGCTGGGTGTCTTCTCTGGTGATGCTCTGCCAGGCCTGTATTGCAGCCATCTTTAGCTCATGCTTGTTTTGGGGGCTAGTCCCCTTCAGTTTTCTCTTTCAAGCTCAATTGGGTTCAGGTCGGGTGATTGGCTTGACCACTCAAGAATTGACCATTTTTAGCTTTGAAAAACACCTTTGTTGCTTTTGCAGTATGTTTGAGATCATTGTCTTGCTGTGGAATGAACCGCCAGCCACTGAGTTTTGAGGTATTTGTTTGAATTTGAGCAGATAGGATGTGTCTATACACTTCAGAATTCATTATGCTACTACCCTCAGCAGTTGTATCATCAATGAAGATAAGTGAGCCAGTACCTTCAGCAGCCATATATGCCCAGGACATAACACCCCCACCACTGTGTTTCACAGATGAGGTGGTATGCTTTGGATCTTGGGCAGTTCCTTCTCTCCTCCATACTTTGCTCTTGCTATCACTCTGATATCAGTTAATCTTCGTCATTTGTCCACAAGACCTTTTTTCCAGACTGTGGATGCTATTTTAAGTACTTCTTGGCGAACTGTAACCTGGCCATCCTATTTTTGCAATTAACCAGCGGTTTGCATCTTGCAGGTAGCCTCTGCATTTCTGCTCATGAGGTCTTCTGCGGACAGTGATCATTGACAAATCCACACCTGACTCCTGAAGAGTGTTTCAGATCTGTTGGACAGAACCGGGGATTTTTTTTTATTATAGAGAGAATTCTTCTGTCATCAGCTGTGGGGGTCTTGATCTGCCAGTCCCTTTGTGATTAGTAAGCTCACCAGTGCTCTCTTTCTTCTTAATGATGTTCCAAACAGTTGATTTTGGTAAGCCTAATGTTTGGCTGATGTTGAAAAACAGCAATGAAAGTTTCCAGAGGTGATGGAAAGACTGGAGGAAAAACGAGGTGCCGAGAGCTCTCTTATATCTGCATTAAGGAGGCATTTAAACACACCTGAGCAATTACAAACACCTGTGAAGCCATGTGTCCCGAACATTATGGTGCTCTGAAATGAAGGTACTATGTATAAACACAGCTGTAATTTCTACATGGTGAAACCAAAATGTGTAAAAATGGCCTTTAATAAAATCTGACAAAGTGCTCTTCAACCACATGTGATTTTTTTTCTATTACAAATTTCAAATTGTGGAGTACAGAGGCAAATGGATAAATGATGGGTCTTTGTCCCAAACATTATGCAGGGCACTGTAACTCCATCCAGGTTCAATCCTGATCTTAAGTACTGTCTGGTTGGAATTTGCATATTCTCCCTGTGACATGTGGGTTTCCTCCAGGTGCTCCAGATTGTATGTGAGAGAAAAGATTGCCAGGAAATTAGCGAAAGGAGATTGATGCTCCGAGAATCAGCATAGACGCAATGGTTCTTCAATATCTTAAAGAAATATTATTCTGTCGTTTTCAGCTCTGCATTCAGAACAGTCCTCAGGAGGCTCGTAATATGCTTTTACAGAACCCGCAACTGGCATATGCACTCCTACAGGCACAAGTTGTTATGAGAATTGTGGATCCTGAAATTGCAATGGTGAGTGAAAACCTTGACAAACTCTATCAACTGCCATGCACACAAACATAATATTGCTATTGAGTCGTCATGTTAAAAGGTGTGTTCCTGGGAATAGGTTGGCTTGAAAGGCTAAATTTCTAATGAAGCTTTAACCTCTGATCCAAACATTTCTTGTTTGTTAAGGGCCTGGCCCACTTGTGTGTCTTTGGCACGCAAATTACGCGACCTCGTCGTCGCGTTGAGGCGCACGGGCATCATATGGCTGTACGGGGCCAGTCCCACTGAGAAGTGCGGAGGGGTATGTAGTTGTGCGCGGTATCGCGCGCCACTCTGAAATTTTGTAGCGAACAAAATCTTCGCGCACCAACGGCCTGTCGCGTAACTGACAGCCAAAGTGGGACAGGCCCAAGACCCTGGCGCGACGCAACGTCTCACCTCCAACAGCAGCAGAAGCAGGCAAACGATCGCCGAACTCGGCCTGGGGCTCATGGCCGTTGCGGCCCGGATCCGCCCCCACTCGTACTCCCAGAGCGTGGCCAAGAAAATTGAAGATAGACACAAAATGCTGGAGTAACTCAGCGGGTCCGGCAGCATCTCTGGAGAGAAGCAATGGGTGACGTTTTGGGTCAAGACCCTTCTTTCAGTCTGAAGAAGAGTCTCGACACAAAACATCATCCATTCCTTCTCTCCAGAGATGTTGTCGGTCCCGCTGAGTTACTCCAGCTTTGTGTCCATCTTCAAATGACGTCACGCTCTCTAGACGGCTGTGCGGGTGCATGAAATTGCACGCTACCTTCGCGGGATCGTCGCGGCTCAACGTGACCACGAGGTTGCGTAATTAGTGTGCCAAGGACACGTAAGTGCGACAGGGGCTTTAGTCTTTGACTATGTTGAATATATTCTTCACAGGGAAATATTGAAAGTTTACCACAATGTTTTGATCTTTTCAGAAAATGTTACATCGACCTGCCAACGTTACACCACTGATTTCTTCTAGCCAACCTGTGGCAGGCCCAAATGCTCCAGCAGCTCAGGCTGCTACCCCAGTCTCCCAACCACAGCCTATGGTAGGTCCTATTGTTCACAATCCAAACACAATTTATCTTCAATGCAGTTTGATTTTGTTAATGTGCATTACTTGAATACATTGTTTTATTTGGTGTTCAGGATATATGATTATCATGTTAAACTGTAAAATGGTTATTAAACTGATCTATTGCAGTCCTCATACCCCCCCTACCCTCTGACCACCCACTAGCCCCCCACCACTCATCGCCTCATCCTCAGTCCACCCACCTGCCTTCCTCCGACCCCAACCCCCATCCCTGCCAGGTGTTCACCATCCCCCCTTGACTCCCCCTCTCTGACGCCGAACGGTCTGTCCTCAGCAGAGGTCTTACCTTTGTCCCCCTCCGTCCCCACCTCAATGAGTTCCGCGCCCACCACGACTTGGAGCGCTTCTACCGTGGCCTCTGCCTCACAGCGTTCTTCCATGGGAAGGAGTCCTCGCCCCCCATTGACGATTCCTTTTACCGTCTCCCAACGCACCCCCTCCTCGTGGACCTCCCCTCGTGGCCCTCCAGCTTTAGAACTTTTTATCCAAAACTGCTGTCGCAACATCAACCACCTGAACTTCTCCACTCCCCTGTCTCACTCCAATCTCTCCCCCCCTGAACGTACTGCCATCGACTCGCTCCGCAACAACCCAGACTGAACGACATTTTGTTCAGACCAAAAGGTCTGAATGACAAATAAACGATCTAGGTCTAAGTCTAAATTATCAAACCCGCCGACAAGGGAGGTGCCGTGGTAGTCTGGCGCACCAATCTCTACAAGGCTGAGGCCACGGGCCAACTCTCGGACACCTCCTCCTACTTACCGCTGGACCATGACCCCACTGACGAGCACCAGGCCACTATCTCTAGCACCATCACCGACTTCATCAACTCCAATGTCCTGCCCCCCCGAGCCTCCAACCTCATCGTTCCCCAGCCCCGCACGGCCCGATTTTACCTTCTCCCCAAAATCCACAAACCTGACTGTCCCGGTAGACCCATTGTCTCTGCCTGTTCGTGCCCTACCGAACTCATTTCCACATACCTTGACTCCATCCTATCCCCCCTGGTTCAATGCCTCCCTACCTATGTTCAAGACACCTCAGATACTCTCCGTCGTCTTTGCACATTCCATTCTCGAGGCCTCCATCCTCTCATCTTCACCATGGATGTCCAGTCACTCTATACCTCCATCCCCCACCAGGATGGTCTCAAAGCCCTCTGGTTCTTCCTCGACCGGAGAAGCAACCTATACCCGGCCACTGATACTCTCCACCGCCTAGCGGAGCTGGTCCTTACCCTCAATAACTTCTCGTTTGACTCCTCCCATTTCCTCCAAATACAAGGCGTAGCCATGGGCACGCGCATGGGCTCCAGCTACGCCTGCCTCTTTGTCGGATATGTCGAACAATCCTTGTTCAAGGCGTACCAGGGCCCCATCCCCGACCTCTACCTCCGCTACATCGATGACTGCTTTGGTGCTACCTCCTGCACCCACACACAACTGACTGACTTCATCCGCTTCACCACTAACTTCCATCCGGCACTCAAATACACCTGGACCATTTCCGACACTTCCCTACCATTCCTTGACCTCACTATCTCCGTCGCAGGTGATAGACTTCTGACCGACATCCACTATAAACCCACTGACTCCCATGGCTATCTGGACTACACTTCTTCCCACCTTGCTTCCTGTAAGGACTCCATCCCCTACTCCCAATTCCTCCGTCTATGCCGCAACTGCTCCCAGGATGAGGCGTTCCACACCAGCGCATCTGAAATGTCCTCATTCTTCAGGGAACGGGAATTATTTTATTATAGTGACTTTATTATATCTAAAGCTGGATATAAAATTATACCAAATTAGCTGGATGCAATGGATGTTATACTACATTTAAAAATAACAAATAGCTTCAATGATACAAAGCAATTGAAAATGGGTTTACAATTATTGCACATTTTGCGTAATCATAGTCAATTTACTGATCTGAGTGGTGCTATTGGGTATGCAGTGCCGCGATAGGCTCAGAATCCTCTCAAAAGACCGACTAAAGTTAACGGGAAACTTAACCAATCATTGCAAAATGGTGCTGTTGGAAGATCAGTGTTTCTGCCTTTTTGCTGAGAGAGGTTGGGAAAAGGATTGCAATGCTAAT
The DNA here is from genome assembly GCF_028641065.1 of Leucoraja erinaceus. NCBI lineage: Eukaryota > Metazoa > Chordata > Chondrichthyes > Rajiformes > Rajidae > Leucoraja > Leucoraja erinaceus. Next base: position 24,600,221 of record NC_073388.1, on the reverse strand, counting down.
ACCATCTTTCCTGATCCCTTTGTACTGAGTTTAGCTCTGTGATCGATCTACTAATTGAGATGTGGATCTATCCATTCTCCACTGAAGATCAGTGCTTACAGCCCATCATTTAGTAGATGACCGTTTAAAGTCACCATTGATCTTGCTTCAGAAATGAACTGACGCAGATGCCACAAACTACTGAAGAGGTACCAAAATCTCAATTCACTCAATTTGGTGAATCACTTCTCAATATCAAGAAAATGGTTCTCAACAGGATATAAAAGTAGCTTCAGTTTTAGTGATACATTACAGAGCAACGGTTGGTTAGACTTTAAGAACATGTGTGTATTTAATTTGTAATTTTCTGGGTTTTTTTTCTCTTGAATAGAGTGGAATGCATGTGAATGGGGCACCATCCTTAATGCAACCACCAATGCAAACTGCAGTATCTGTTCCTGGACTCGGACCCGTACAAGGACCAGGTGGGCCAGGGCTAGGGCCAGGGCTAGGGCCTGGGCCCGGGCCAGCACCTGGACCAGGACCAGGACCAGGACCCGTTGGACCTGGAGGTATAAAAGTGTTTACAGAAAAATATCAAAGTGTGTTTTGTTTTATCTAATCGAATTTTAATTTCCTGTTTTACTTATTGCCTTTTCTGTATCTCTACTGTACAATCTACTCTTCTGGTGATAGCAACATTTTGAAATTATTTTAATTCAATTCAGCAGAGATTATCAGTGATCTGAGTTGATTCTAATATTGAGTCAGTGGGTCTGTATTACATATCATCATCTTTGGTGAAATTGTCGCTGCATTGTGACAGAGGTGAGGGAAAAGCATAACATGGCTAGTGAGGGTTTGCTTGCTTTTATGAAAAGGAAATTGTGTTTGAAGTTCATTCACGATGTGTGTGACATGGATTGAGTCATAGTCTTACAGCAACAAAAATGGCAGAGAAATGGCACGTGGTGTTTGACCCGACCGAGTGTGGGGTGATGCACTTTGGGAGGATGAATGTAAGGAGGATGTATACAGTTAATGGCAAGACCCTTAACGGCATTAATATGCAGAGGGATCTTGGAGTCCAAATTCATAGCTCAGTGAAAGTGACAGCACATGTAGATAGGGTGGTTAAGAAGACATATGGTATGCATGCCTTCATTGATGCGGGCATTGTATATAAGAGTCAGGAAGTCATGATGCAGCTCCTTTGGATTTTGGTTAGGCAGCATTTGCAGTATTGCATGCCGTTCTGATCGCCCCATTACAGGAAAGATAGGGAGGCTTTGAATAGGGTGCAGAGTATGTTTACCATATTGCTGTCTGGATTAGAGGTTTTCAACTAAAGGGAGAGGTTGATAGTATTGATTTTTTTTCTCTGGATTGTCGGAGGTTGAGGGGAGACGTAAAAGTATATAACATTCTGAGAGGCATTGATAGGGTAGACCTGGGTGAATCTACATCTTCATTCAGTAAAACTGGCTAATCTGAACTCTTTGTGTACCTTTGTTTGCTCCATTTAAAATATATATTCTAGCATTGATCGGACATTGAGTGCAGTAGCAGTCCATTTTCGTTTAGTGCAGTATTAGTCCATTGAAACAGCCAAGTAAGTGTTGCCTCGTTAATTTTGAACACAATTATCTGTGCATCCATTCCAATGCACCGTTGCAATACCCTGTTAATGTCACTAGATGGTAATCAAAGTATGTTGAATCTGCTGACAACAATAACCAGAGAAAGACTAATAGTGTCAGTTTAAAATTATATAAACTGCTTTCCAGTTGATTGTTATCAGCTAGATCAGCTATACATTCAATTTTTTTATTTTTGGCATTATTAGAAGTTCTGAAGAAAATTATGTGTCCGTTAAAGTCAAATGATGATCTCATTGGTTGCATGTTTTTTTTATATTAACCCAGCGGTTTCCATAGCCACTAAGGACACATCTTGGAAAGTAACCTACCATTGGAATGGTGAATGCAGGGGAGGTGGTGAGGAGGGTGGGTGTGTTGACCTCCCATAGACACTTTTTAATAACTTCCTTTCGAATGGAACAACTACAGGTGCATAACCTTTTATCCGAAGATCCAAATAACGAAAAGCTCCGAATAGCGGACATTTTTTCAGTCCTTGAAGAAAGGTCCCTGAAGACGTTTACCGAGGGCGGCCCGCAGAGGTGACAGCGGAACCTCCGGTCGGTCCTCGAAGAAAGGGGAACTAAATCCCCATTCATAAAAAAGGTGAGGGTATATTGCGCGGGAGGGTTAATAATTGACAATCTGCTGCTGCCTGCCCGCTGAGTTAAAAAGTTCCCACGGTAGACTCACGATACACAGTGTATCGTGAGTCTTGCGTGGGAACGTTTTAACTCAGCTGGCAGGCAGCAGCAGATTGTCGCTCCCTTCAGTTTCACCCCACCTACACCCTTCTGCTTCCCGACCATGTGTGTGCCCCCTTCCCTCCTCTCTCCAGTTCCCCGCCCATTGCACCGGCGCGGGGGCTTTGCACTGTCTTCACGTCGGCGAAGCCAGCATACAATGCCAGTCACCGGAGACGTCAGGACCAACCGGACACCGACCCCCAGGCCACTGCAAGCACGGAGATCCCAGAGACCCACAGCCGGCAGCAGCCCAGCCCCGTTCCAACTCCAGAGGAACACGCTTCCCATAGGGACAGAAGCTGATGGTGTGCAAGTTACGTCTTGTTCTTGGGGTTGCAGATGAGGGGGCGCAGCTCGGGCTGTGATGCCTCCGGCCACCCCCCTGTACAGGAGCTGAGACTGGGAACTGTGGGGTTGTTTGCAGTTGCAGAGGGAGGGGGCAAGGGCGGTACAGTTCCCAGTCTCAGCGCCTGTCCAGGGGGGTGGCCGAAGACATCAGGACCACCAGAAGCCACTCCCCGATGGGCCGCTACGGCGACAAGTGGCAGTTCGCCCACAGCCCGAGCTGCGCCCCCTCATCGGGACACCGACCTCCAGGCTCACTGCAAGCACGGAGGTCCCAGATCAGCAACTCCAGCCCAGCCCCGCTCCAACTCCAGAGGAACAAGCTCCCTGTAGGGGCAGAAGCTGATGGTGTGCAAGGTACGTCTTGTTCTTGGGGTGGCGCAGCTCGGGCTGTGGGCGAACTGACACTTGTCGCCGTAGCTGCCCATCGGGGAGCGGATTCCTCTGGAGTTGGAGGGACAGGGAGGCACAGCGGCTTTTGAGAATGGTGGGCAATCACTTCCAAAGTTCTGCCCACACAGTCAGTACACCTCTCCTATACTTGTCTCCCGCACTAAGATTATCTCGCAGAGAATGATCCCAGCCTAACCCTCCCTATTCTCTCCTATTCTGCAAGAAAAAACTACCTTGAAGACTCAAACTCGCGATTGAGTAACTGCCGGGATCGAGGCGCAAATTCGCGACCTTGCGGATATGAGCCGAGCACTCTACCACTGACCCAGCCGTTAAAATCTACGCTAAAAATCTTCCATTCCGAAAGCCGAAAAATTCCGAATTACGAAAAGTGTCTGGTCCCAAGGCTTTCGGATAAAAGGTTGTGCACCTGTATTAAAGTTAAAAATGTAGCATGCTCGAACATTCATTAAGATTATTGATGACCCTACGCTTCAAAGCACTTTCTTGCTGGTTCACTGTTTCAAAGATCTATTGATCTCGGCCATCAATACACCACTCAAATGGACTCAACCCTATGTATACAACAGAAAAAATATTTTCATCTTAGTCTTAAGTGATCCTTGGACTATGCCCTCAAGTTTTAGATTTTGCAATGTGGAGAAACAGCCCTTTTAACAATATATCCTTCTCAATCGCTCTCAAAAGCTGGATTCCCAATGCAATCACCTCCCAGTATTTTAAACTGTATTGAATTTAGATCAAGCTTTTTTCAATCACCTCGGGAATCAATCTTGTAAATATTGCACTGACTATAAGATTCTTCGGGTATATTCATTGAAATGTAGTTGCCAGAGAGCACTAAGAATTTTCAACCTTTTGCTTTTCGATACTTTTGCAATAAAAATTAACTGCCATATTCCTTTGGATTTGCTTGCTAAACCCGCATGTTTACTTTTCTGCATCCTCTGAAATAGCACACCCAGATCCGTCTCTATACATGTGTTTGCTAGTTTCTTTATTTAAAAAATATTCTGTTTTTCTTCGAGTCAAAATGCACAATGTAGATTATTCTCCATTTGCACCACCTTGCCTGTTGACTTAATTTCACTATTCCATTTTGTAGATTTTTTTGTGCCCATCAGAACTTGCTTTCTCACAGATTTGTATCATCAGCAAAGTTGGTTATGGAAAGTCGTTGAACTAATTGTGAATAGTTGAGGGCTCCGTTTTGCTGTTCCCAGATAGAAAAAGAGTCTTTAATTTCTATTTTTTCTGACCTCTAATCAAACCTCCAGCTAACTACTTTGTTACTTTCAATTCTATTTCGACTTTTGGTTTTTACTGTCACTATCATTTGTGTGCCACTTTGTCAAATACATTTTGAAGATCAGTTTATACTACCTCCAATTATTCCCTTTATTCACTATGCTAACTGCATTCACAAATTAAATTATCAAATTTGTCAAACATTTTTTCTATCATAAAGCATGATAACTGTTTTCTGAGAGCCATCTATAGATCCTCAGAAACAGATTCCACTGTTTGTTGACAACTAATGTCAGGCTAATCTCTACTATTTCCTATTTTGTTCCTCATTCTCACTTTTTTGATGATTCTGATATAGATACGTAGAAAATAGGTACAGGGGTAGGCCATTTGGCCCTTTGCGCCAGCACTGCCATTCATTATGATCATGGCTAATCATCTACAATCAGTACCCCACTCCTGCTTTCTCTCCATATCCCTTGATTCATTTAGCCCTAAGAGCTATATCTAACTCTTGAAAACATCCAGCGAATTGGCCTCAACTGCCTTCTGTGGCAGAGAATTCCACAGATTCACAACTTTCTGGGTGAAAGATTTTTGTGCATCCATTCTGTGCATCCATTCCAATGCACCGTTGCAATACCCTGTTAATGTCACTAGATGGTAATCAAAGTATGTTGATATGGAAAAAATGTTCCCAATGTTGGGGAGAGTCCAAAACCAGGGGTCACAGTTTAAAAATATGGGGTAGGCAGATTCACGATATAGATATAGATATGCCATTTATTGTCACTATACATGTACAATGAAATTAAAACATGTACAGTGACAATAAATGGCATATCTATATCTATATCTTGAATCTGCTGACAACAATAACCAGAGCTATATCTAACTCTTGAAAAACATCCAGCGAATTGGCCTCAACTGCCTTCTGTGGCAGAGAATTCCACAGATTCACAACTTTCTGGGTGAAAAAATGTTTCCTCATCTCAGTCCTAAATGGCCTACCCCATATTTTTAAACTGTGACCCCTGGTTTTGGACTCTCCCCAACATTGGGAACATTTTTCCTGCATCTAGCCTGTCCAATCCCTTAAGAATGTTATATATTTCTATAAGATATCCTCTCATCCTTATAAATTCCAGTGAATGTAAGTCTAATCGATCATTCTTTGATGCCTTCCAACTGGTGGGACTATTTCAGAATCCCAGGGATTTTTAAAGGTCAGGTTTAGTGAACAGTTTTCTTGTGTATGCATTTCCGCTCTTGCCCACCTTCACCAAAAATATGATTTGTGTACAGCAGCAATATTCCTTTCCTGATTATATATACTTTATCTGCATGAATTACTTCCCACAGGAAACATGCAGCCTCAGATGGGTCTTGCTCCTTCAGGACTGGTGCCAATGGACAGAGGACAAGGTATTGGGCTTGCTTTTATTAACTTGTTAATTTGGCTTAAGATTGATAAAGATTATTAAAATGATCCAGTATTGGCTCTGTAACTTTTAAAATAATACAGTTTTCTAATGAGAGGGAAGAAACATTGCATTTGAAATTTGAGGGGATACTAATAACAGTTAGGTTCTGTTCATTTTTTTGTTACTTTTCATTGTTGAACACTATTTTCTATAATTTTATACGGATTCCAAATGTTTGGTGTAGTTATTAATTCAGAAAATGAATCGCACCAGATACTGTATATGCAGAAAGATCTAGGCAGTACTTGGCACGGGCGATTGAGTAACAAGTAACCATTCTACCGCACAAGTACAGGGACTGTCCATTTCCAAAACGTCTAACCCATGACTTTTTATGGCATTGCAATTGCTTAGGGTCCATCAGTAATATCTTGGTAAAGGACTGCTCAGCAATAAAACTAAAACCTGACTGATCACTGTCATTCGAAGCTGCCCAGAGCCCAAACCTATGTGATCTGACCCCGAGTCATTTGCGGAAAAGTGGGGAATATTCTTACTCTGTTGCATGTGTGCATTACCTTGGATCAGGTATAGTAGACAAATTGTAAGATGAAAAAATCAACCTGATTTAGATGAAATATTGGGCTATTGTGGCATGGCCAATCTCACTAAAATGAATATTTTAGTAAAATATACACCCAAACCAACTTCATCCCAATATGTAGTTGGCCTTACTAAATCATATGTACTAGGGGGTCATCGTTGATAAGGCCTTCATTGGAATACTGTGTCTATAAGAACCGATCAGAAGTTCATCTGCTGATACCCTGAAGCATTTTTTACCCTTAAGCATTTCTACATTGATGAAATGCTCATCCTACTCCTGAGTAAGTGCAACCTCAACAACTCCAAAAACATAGAATCATCCAGGATAAAGCAACCTTTTTGACTGGTACCCTATCTATTGTCCTGAACATTCATTATTACTAAAACGAGCACTCCTACTGTGCTTTCACCATCCCCCTGACCTCTCTCTCCAATGCTGTACTCAGCAGAGACCTAACATTTCTACCCCTGTGCTAACACCTCAGAATTCCTTGCCCAATCCACACCCCCACCTTCCACCCTAGCGGTTGTGGCCTTATCCATGTATCTCATGTCTCCACTATCCAGCATTTCTGCTCGTATTCACCCCATCCCTCGCTCCCGTGCAACCCTCATGCATAATATGGTAGAGTTACCCCAGTTTTCACCTTACAAACCCAGCTAAGCATCCAAACCATAATTGTCTGACATTTCCACCACCTTCAATGTGACTCCACCAACAGGCATTTCTTCGCATTCTCACCCTTTTTCACTTTCCACTTTCCACAGAGACTTCTCCCTCCAGGAATTCTTGGCTCTGCTCATCCCTTCCAACATAGCCACACCCCTCCCCAAGCACAGTCCTGCAATCGCAGGTTATTGGACATCTGTCCCTACACCTCCCTCACCTCTATTCATGGGCTCCAACAGCCCTTCCTGGAGAGATGCGATTACTTACACCTTGCGTCGACTGGCAACATTTCAACACATGCACTCGGTCCACCAGGGCTTGCTGGAGCTCCTGGTTGCTAGACATTTTAATTCCCTTTCCAATTTCCCTATCAACCTGTCTGTCCTGCCAGAGTGAGGCCAACTCTTCATATTTCCCTTGGGCAGCCGACAACCCATTGCTATGAACATTAAATTCTCAATTAAATTTTTGGTCAATCTCCTCTTCCTTCTCACTACCTATTTCTTCCCATTCCTGATTTAAATGGCATTATTATTACCAAACCTCATATCAAATCTTCCAATTTTCTTGGAAAAGAAGTACAGGACACCTAGTCACAGTTGCCAACCCATCTAATCCATTACAACAATCATGTAGACTTTATCTAACCCAGCATCTGCAGATTAAAAAAAAATCACAAATAATATGTTTGGCTGCGTTGCTAAGTAGAATATTTCTTGCATGTGGTATTGCAATTGTGTGTGTATATGTATGTGTAGGTATGTTTATGTGTGTGTGTGTATATATATATAATATATATACAGGTGCACAACCTTTTATCCGAAAGCCTTGGGACCAGACACTTTTCGTAATTCGGAATTTTTCGGCTTTCGGATTGGAAGATTTTTAGCGTAGATTTTAACGGCTGGGTCAGTGGTAGAGTGCTCGGCTCATATCCGCAAGGTCGCGAGTTTGCGCCTGGATCCCGGCAGTTACTCGAGCGCGAGTTTGAGTCTTCAATGTAGTTTTTTCTTGCAGAATAGGAGAGAATAGGGAGGGTTAGGCTGGGATCATTCTCTGCGAGATAATCTTAGTGCGGGAGACAAGTATAGGAGAGGTGTACTGACTGTGTGGGCAGAACTTTGGAAGTGATTGCCCACCATTCTCAAAAGCCGCTGTGTCTCCCTGTCCCTCCAACTCCAGAGGAATCCGCTCCCCGATGGGCCGCTACGGCGACAAGTGGCAGTTCGCCCACAGCCCGAGCTGCGCCACCCCAAGAACAAGACGTACCTTGCACACCATCAGCTTCTGCCCCTACGGGGAGCGTGTTCCTCTGGAGTTGTAGCGGGGCTGGGCTGGAGTTGCTGATCTGGGATCTCCGTGCTTGCAGTGGGCCTGGGGGTCGGTGTCCCGATGAGGGGGCGCAGCTTGGGCTGTGGGCGAACTGCCACTTGTCGCCGTAGAGGCCCATCGGGGAGCGGCTTCTGGTGGCCCTGACGTCTTCGGCCACCCCCCTGTACAGGAGCTGAGACTGGGATCTGTGCCGCCCTTTCAGGTGAGCAGGAGAGTGGGGTTGTTTGCAGTTGCAGAGGGAGGGGGCAAGGGCGGGACAGTTCCCAGTCTCAGCTCCTGTCCAGGGGGGTGGCCGGAGACGTCAGGACCAATAGGAACCCACTCCCCGATGGGCCACTACAGCGACAAGTGGCAGTTCGACCACAGCCCGAGCTGCGCCCCCTCATCCGCAACCCGGGTTCCTCTGGAGTTGGAACGGGGCTGGGCTAGAGTTGCTGCTGGCTGTGAGTCTCCGGGATCTCCGTGCTTGCAGTCGGTGTCCCGTTGGTCCTGACGTCTCCGGCCACCCCCCTGGACAGGAGCTGAGACTGTGAACTGTACTGCCCTTGCCCCCTCCCTCTGCCACTGCAAACAACCCCACTCTCCTGCTCACCTGCAAGGGCGGTACAGTTCCCAGTCTCAGCTCCTGTACCGGAGACGTCACAGCCCGAGCTGCGCCCCCTCATCTGCAACCCCAAGAAAAAGACGTACCTTGCACACCATCAGCTTCTGTCCCTACGGGAAGCGTGTTCCTCTGGAGTTGGAACGGGTCTGGGCTGCTGCTGGCTGTGGGTCTCTGGGATTTCCGTGCTTGCAGTGGGCCTGGGGGTCGGTGTCCCGTTGGTCCTGACGTCTCCGGTGACTGGCACTGACCTGCTGGCTGGCATCGCCGACGTGAAGACAGTGCAAAGCCCCCGCGCCGGTGCAATGGGCGGGGAACTGGAGAGGGGAGGGAAGGGGTCACACACATGGCCGGGAAGCAGAGGGGTGTAGGTCGGGTGAAACTGAAGGGTGCGACAATCTGCTGCTGCCTGCCCGTTAAAACGTTCCCACGCAAGACTCACGATACACTGTGTATCGTGAGTCTACCGTGGGAACTTTTTAACTCAGCGGGCAAGCAGCAGCAGATTGTCAATTATTAACCCTCCCGCGCAATATACCCTCACCTCTTTTATGAATGGGGATTTAGTTCCCCTTTCTTCGAGGACCAACCGGAGGTTCCGCTGTCACCTCTGCGGGCCGCCCTCGGTGAACGTCTTCAAGGACCTTTCTTCAAGGATTGAAAAAATGTCCGCTATTCGGAGCTTTTCGTTATTTGGATCTTCGGATAAATGGTTGTGCACCTGTATATGTGTGAGTGTGTGACATACATACATACTTAAGAGATGTGGATAAAGATTGTGGCATGACATTTATGATAAGTATCATTTTTACTGTGTCTCATTTTCACTTTGATTTTCCAGCACTATGTAAAACAAATAATCACAACACTCGTCATATCTTCTCTTTGATTTTAGTATTTGTTATTTAGTGCAGCCTTTAAGGGTGGCGTCTAGTGACAAAAAGCTTGTAAAATAATTATATTAAGTGGAGTTAATGAAAGAAGCTTTGCAGTTTAACTCTACCCAATTGTTAACTTCTAAGTCATTCATGAATTGTGGATGATCCAGGTGTGAATCTCCACTTTGACAGAAAGATAATTAAAGTCAATATTCGAATTTAGACAAAAGCACTGATCATTTGGCACATCATTCTGTTATCAGATAAACATTTTACATGCTTAGTGGCCAAGTTATCTATGTTTGTGGAAAGGACTGCAGATGCTGATTTAAATCAAAGGTAGACACAAAATGCTGGAGTAACTCAGCGAGGCAGTCTGCAGAACGGTCTTGACCCGAAACCTCAGCCATTCCTTCTCTCCAGAGATGCTGCCTGTCCCGCTGAGTCATTCCAGCATTTTGTGTCTATCTTTATCACAATTTGCAAGTTTGAGTCCAGAAATAAATTAAATGGTTTTACTAAATAGTTCCATCAGTTTCCTTGATAGAATTAAATGCACTGTATTTATATATTTTTTTAAATACGGATTTATTAACATTCCAAGATATAAATTAGCTATACATAAATTCAAGTTTTCTTAGACTTACTTGGGACTATTCTTATAGCTAATTATTCAGATGAATAAGCGAGTTTGATATTCCGAAAAACGCAAGGAATCATGGGATTTGTCAAAGGTCATTCACCATAAAGAAAAAGCGAACAAAACGCTGGCTGAAGAAACTGTGTATAAATTCTTGTCTTTATTAAAATTTATGTGTAAAAATATATTTGATCTGAGGAACGGGGGTGCCGAATGTGGTCACATTATAGGAAAATTAATGTATTCAAGATTGGAACATAACGATGATAGTTTGTTGAATTTCACTATTCTGCTAATTTCAAGGCATTAGAATTCTTCAGCCTCATCTATGAATACGAATGAGCAATGAAATTCTCGATTCCAGAGAGACTCCCATAAATGGCCAACTCCTTATCTCCCCCACTCCCCAAAGGAAGCGGGAGAGCGTGGTGTAACAGCAAAAGAGAGGGGGCCGATGCGAGTGGGAGGCAGGAGAGAGTGGCACGCAGACCCGCACCTCATCTGCAGCATGGATTGAACCCGGGCCCCCGGCGCCGCAGGCGCTGCCGAACCGGCACTGTCGCATACCCGTCCGGGGGATGCGGCCGGAGACGTCCGAGGTGACACCCGACCGACGTCTCAGGCCCACAGCCAGCGCGGAGAAGAAGCACCAACCCCAGCTCAACTCTGCCTGTCCCGCCGGGCCAACTGACAGCCCCAGACCGACGACACCAGCGGCCCCAGGCCCACAGCCAGCGTGGAGAAGAAGAAGCTCAACTCTGCCTGTCCCGCCGGGCCAACTGACAGCCCCAGACCGACGACACCAGCGGCCCCAGGCCCACAGCCAGCGTGGAGAAGAAGCTCAACTCTGCCTGTCCCGCCGGGCCAACTGACAGCCCCAGACCGACGACACCAGCGGCCCCAGGCCCACAGCCAGCGTGGAGAAGAAGCCCCAACCCCAGCTCAACTCTGCCTGTCCCGCCGGGCCAACCGACAGCCCTGGACCGACGACACCAGCAACCCCAGCCAGCGCAGAGAAGAAGCCCCAACCCCAGCTCAACTCCGCCTGACCCGCCAAGCCACCGCAGCACCCCGTGTGCATCCCCGCCGATGACCGGCACTCAGCCCCCGTCGGCACCGACAGCCACTGGACAAGGAGAGAGGTGCAGCCGACGGTCCCCGGCCCGCCGGGGAACGGTCACCCAGGAGCCGGAGCCAACGCCTCCTCCTCACGCCGGGTATAAGCCCGGCCCGACACCTCCTGCCGCCCTCGGACAGCGACGAGACACCTGGGAGGGGACAGGGATGGCCCAGCAGGAACTCAGCAGTGCCGGAGACTCGACCCCGACCACGGACAAGCACGACCTCGCTCACGCACCAAAGCATAAAGCGATAAAAACAACAAAATAAACTCATCTTTTAACAAAGGAACAATAAATACAACGTTCATAGTTTGAAAGCAGTATTTTCTTCTCTAGAAGAATCAGTTGGAAAACGGGAGAAATTAAGGTATTTTGTCCACAGCGCCATTGCTTTCCAGCAATGTTTATGCATAGTGACCTTTGACCTGGGCATGCGCAGTTGGAATACCAAACTCGTTCATTCTGTAAATTTTGGCGTATTTGGTTTTTGGCACAGAGACTTGCCACTGAATGGTTCCAAATTGAAATAGTCAGAATGCTAACTTGGCATAAAACAAATATTTTGTTGAACGCTTGCTTGATGGTCATTCTCTCATTATATAGCATCTAGCTAAATGTATTTATTTATTTACTTTGCTTTGCTTGTCATTATATATATTTACATTGTGATGGTCATCGTGGAGCTTTACTCCTTCTGTTGTAGGAGATTTTCTTATCATTTATCTCCATCCTGCGCTTTACTCTTCATTGGAAAACGTTGATACTGTGGCATTGAGCGCTTCTTGGAATGCTCTCTGATATACTTTCATTCTTTATGACAGTCTAGTTGTTTAATGATTTTACGCAGTTTCAGAAACAAGTTATTTTATTGCCCCTGGAAGCCTCCGAGTCTTTTCTTGAAGTTAGTTCATGTGCTTCTGTTACTTTTAATGCACAAACTTGAATGTTGCAAAGGACTGGTTATCCATTGCACTGTTCTTTATCTCGTGTTCTCACAGGAAATATGCACTCACCTGTGGCCTCCGCAGGGACTGCACAGATCGAGAGAGGACAAGGTACCATTCTGATTTCAATTTTTAACCTCTGATCTTGTAACTAGTCTGTTACAGAGGTGTAAACCCTTCAGCTTTACTGGATTGTGTTCACTTTAAAAAAGTGTTCATTTTTGATGGAGGAGATGTAACGGTCATTAAAAAAAAAAAGGAATTAATTTCCTGTTGCAGATTTTAGGTCAGAGGTTAAATAGATTTTGGAATTATTGTGATGCACCAATATGTGATAAATTATGCCGGAAATGTATTTTTATCATTTGTAATGCCTGACAATGCAGCAATCCAGTGACTAAAAAACATGAAGAATACGGCTACATTCCAAGGATTTTGGTTAATGGCATTCAAGTTGGGAACATCACAGTGTGCTGACCCCATATTTATATATTTAAGTCTGCAAGCTAAATTTGTTATTTGGACTGATGGGGAAAAATGAGGATGAATTTTCCACCAATATTTTTGACCTACTTTGTAACTGTATATTGTGCAATGTTGAAGTGTTCTATATTTTAATGGGCGCTTGTCAGTTACACATTTTTGAAAAAGATGTGCTATTTTATTTTTAAATTGTTTGATAGGCTAATTATTTGCATTCACATTCGTTTCTTCTTCTGCTAATGCACACAGTATTTTGAAGGTTCCAGCTGCAAATTTATGGGATCAAGTTTGGCTGTTAAACTTTACATTTTCTTCCCGACTCACCGTCTCAGATAAATTTTTGAAATCCCAATTTAGCACACTCTTTGCCCCTTACTTATTTTTGAGCTTTACCCTAAAATAGACAGTGAAGAGTGTTACAAAAAATGTAGCAGAATCTTTCTTAATGGGCTAGGCAAGTGGGCTGAAGAAGAACTAATGGAGTTCAATGCAGGTAAGTGTGAGATGCTGCATTTTGGGATGTCAAAGCAGGGCAGGATCTTCACTGTGAATGGTAGGGCCCTGGGAAACCAGAATTCTTGGGGAGTAGAGGGATGCAGGAGTACAATTGCACAGTTCCCTTAGATAGGTGGTAAATGAATATTTTGGTCCATTGACCTTCATCAATCAGCATGTTGAGTATAGAAGTTAGGATGTTCTGTTACAGTGGAACAATACATTGGCGAGGCTACATTTGGAGTATTGTCTTCAGTTTTGGTCACCCTGCCAATGGAAGGAAGTCATTAAGCAGGAAAGATTTACGGAGTGTTCCAGGACGAGGGCCTAAGCAATGGCAAAGTTAGGGGCGACTATGACTTTATTCATTGGAACGCAGGATTCTACTACAGTGATCTTATGGTGTTTACAATCATGAGGGGAATTGATAGGGTGAATCAAGTACCTTCGGATAGGGGTTTAAGGTGAGGGGAAACGATTTAATAGGAACCCAAGGGGCAAATTGTTCACTCTTGGGGTGATGGGTATATGGAATGAGTTGTCAGAGATAGTAGTTGAGGCAGGTACAAAAGCAGCATTTAAAAGACACTTGAACAACTTGAACAACTTGGGTTGGGAAGTTTAGAATTACAGTGCCCTCCATAATATTTGGGACAAAGACCCATCATATATTTATTTGCCTCTGTACGCCACAATTTGAGATTTGTAAATTAAAAAAAATCATACGTGGTTAAAGTGCACATTGTCAGATTTTAACAAAAGTTATTTATATACATTTTGCTTTCAGCATGTAGGCATTACAGCTGTGTTTATACATAGCCCCCCCCATTTCAGGGCACCATAATGTTTGGGACGCATGGCTTCACAGACATATGTAATTGCTCAGGTGTTTTAAATGCCTCCTTAATGCAGGTATAAGAGAGCTCTCAGCTGGTCTTTCCTCCAGTCTTTCCATCACCTTTGGAAACTTTTACTGCTGTTTTTCAACACGAGGACCAAAGTTGTGCCAATGAAAGTCAAAGAAACCATTATGAGACTGGGAAACAAGAATAAAACTGTTAGAAATATCAGCCAAATCTTAGGCATACCAAAATCAACTGTTTTGAACATCATTAAGAAGAAAGAGAGCACTGGTGAGCTTAATAATCTCAAAGGGACTGGAAGGCCAAGAAATACCTCCACTGTACTTTGCCATGAAGTACTTAAAAGAGCACCCGCAGTTCTGGAAAAAGGTCTTGTAGACAGATGAGATGAAGATTAACATATCAAAGTGATGGCAAGATCAAAGTATGAAGGAGAGAAGGAACTGCCCAAGATCCAAAGCATACCACCTCATCTGTGAAACATGGTGGTGGGAGTGTTATGGCCTGGGCATGTATGGCTGCTGAAGGTACTGGTTCACTTATCTTCATTGATGATACAACTGCTGTTGGTAGTAGCATAATGAATTCTGAAGTGTATAGACACATCCTATCTGCTCAAGTTCAAACAAATGCCTCAAAACTCATTGGCTGTCTGTTCATTCTACAGCAAGACAATGATCCGAAACATACTGCTAAAGTAACTAAGGAGTTTTTCAAATCGAAAAAATGGGAAGTTCTTGAGTGGCCAAGTCAATCACCCGAATTGAACCCAATTGAGCTTGCCTTTTATATGCTGAATTGAAAACTGGATTAGCCCCCAAAACAAGCATAAGCTAAAGGTGGCTGCAATATAAGGCCTGGCAGAGCACAACTAGAGAAGACACCCAACAACTGGTGATGTCCATGAATCGCAGACTTCAAGCAGTCATTACATGCAAAGGATATGCAACAAAATACTAAACATGACTACTTTCATTTACATGACATTGCTGTGTCATAAACATTATAGTGTCCTGAAATTGGGGGACTATGTATAAACACTGCTGTAATTTCTACATGGTGAAACCAAAAAGTACAGAGGCAAATAAATAACTGATGGGTCTTTGTCCCAAACATTATGGAGGGTACTGTATATGGACCAAATGCGGCAAATGGGACTAGTCTTCTCTTTTAAAACCATGTCATAACATCATAGCTCCATGCACTGATGCAGGCCCTCAGTGATACTGCTTACATTGAAATAAACACATCAAAACTATGAGTCTCACCATGTTCATTCATCTGTGTCGCCTGTCCTTCCTTTCAAATTTGCTTATCAAAACCTCTACCTTCCTATCAGTCCCTCTAGCTGCTAACCTACTGTTCTGGTTCTCACAGCACTGTTACTAGTTTAAACCCCCATGAGTAGCAAACTTCCTGGCATAGGATATTGGTTGCCCTCCAGCTCAGTTGCGTCGCAACTCTTGTACGGCTCCCACCTGTCTTGGAAGAGAGCCCATTGATCCACATATCTGAACCCCTTCCTCCTGCACCAGCTTCTTAGCCACCCATTAGATGGCTTCCCATCTCCCACCGGATCACCTACAAAATCCTGATCCTCACCTACAAACCCCCCCACCATCTGCCCCCCCCCCCCCCATATCTCACTGACCTCCTCTCCCCCTACCAACCCTCACGGTCCCCTCGGATCCACATCAGCCGGTCTCCTCTCCATCCACAAGTCCAACCTCCGCAGTTTTGGGGACAGAGCCTTCTCCAGGGCAGCTCCCAGGCTCTGGAACTCCCTCCCCCAACTGATCCGCAATTCCGTGTCCCTCACCATCTTCCAGTCTCGCCTCAAGACCCATCTCTTCACCTCTGCCTATCCTTAGCCGCACGTCCCCCTCCCTTTTCATCTGTGCATTAATTGCCTCATATTGTGTTTTGAATTGTATTCTGTCTTTACTTTGTGTACTAGTCATGTCTCTACTATTTATTTCATTCCCCTTACATGTTTTTCCTCTACCTGCTAAATTTTTGTAAGGTGTCCTTGAGACTCTTGAAAGGTGCCCATAAATAACATTTATTATTATTATATTATTATATTGAATTGCACTATCCTTGAACTTCTTGCCTCACTAACTCGTGGCACAGGTCCTCATCCTGACATCATAACTGCAGAGGCCCTTTTTCAAAATAAATATTTTATCTAACACCTGCAATTGCCTTTGCAAATCCTCATCTCCCTTCCTACTTAATGCCAATGGTACCAACATGGACCATGACCTCTTGTTGCTGACCCTCCTCAGAATGTATTGTGGCCACCTAGAGATGTTCTTCATATCGGCACCAGGGTGGCAAAATACCATCCTGGATTTCGTGCTTGCGGCCACAGAAATGTCTGTATGTACCCTTAAATATTGTGTCTTCGTGCTCCCCTAAACTTAGCCCTACCCTGCTGTTCAAGTGTCGAACGTGATGCCGCAGTTCTGGCTACTGCTGCTCTAGGTCCCTGAGAGACCATTCCCCCAGCAGTATCCAAAATGGTATACTTGTTTGAGAGAGAAGCATAGCCACAAGAGGTTCAGGCAGTATCTGCCTACCTCTCCTGGTGATAACGTTTGCCTACGTATCTGGCTGAACCTTGGGTGGGGTACTTCCCTAAAACTGCTATTTGTAACCTCTCTGTCTCCGGTATGTAGAACTGCTCCAACTGGGACATACGTCCTGTAGACAATTGTTAGGGACACATGAATGCTCACAGATTTCCCAAATCTGAGAGAGGTATGCAGCTCTACTGACTGCTATAACTGCCCCCTTAATACATGCTGAAAAATAATCCAATAGACAAGGGGAAATAAATCTTAGACACGTTGTCCGTACCTTGATTCTGTGTGCCCTCCTTACTATTGTGGTTTCTCTTCATTGCCTGTGTAGCATTCTGTTTTTATCTGTTTCGTATAGATGTCAGTTTCTGCCATTGCTCTTCTCCACTCCAGATTGGTCATGGGCTGCAGAATGGGCTGCACCCCATTGATCATGACCGATTTTTGAGCTACTTTATCCTTTTTAGATCCATCCCATATCAATGATTTGTGTCACTACACAATGTTATACTGCATGATTTCGATTGGAAGACATGATCTTGCATCTGGAAGGAATGTGGTGTCACCAGTTCTAGCAATGTTGCCATGAACCGATGAAGTAAATATGTCCATAGATTTGTATCGCACTTATCTCTCACCACACAAATCGAGCTGGCAGGCAGACAGGTTTGCCACTCCTACGGGTGGTTTTAAACTGAATAAGGCGGGTGGGGTGTCAAATGGGATAGTCAAGGACGGAGTTAAAGGGAAAGAGAGTAAAGGGATAGTTAATGACCCCAGAATTAACGGGAAAGAAAGCTCACAAAGGAATAGGAGAGTATGTCGAAGTGTAATAGGGATTGATGTGAATGGTGAGATGCGTAAGGAATTAAAAGTATTGTATATGAATGCGCAAAGTATAGAGTAAAGTAGATGAGCTTGAGGCTCAGTTAGAGGTTGGTAGATGTGACATTGTGGGGATTACTGAGACGTGGCTGCAGGAGGATCGGGCCTGGGAACTTAAT
Source organism: Leucoraja erinaceus (assembly GCF_028641065.1). Taxonomy (NCBI): domain Eukaryota; kingdom Metazoa; phylum Chordata; class Chondrichthyes; order Rajiformes; family Rajidae; genus Leucoraja; species Leucoraja erinaceus. Next base: position 24,582,203 of record NC_073388.1, on the reverse strand, counting down.
ATTCAGGGTTATGCATCCTATAGAAAGGACAGGCAGGTGGGCAGAGGAGAGGGGTAGCTCTGCTGGCGAGGGATGGAATTCAGTCCCTTGCGAGGGAAGACATAGGGGCTGATGAGGTAGAGTCATGAGAAGATACTAATTGGTGTTATCGACAGACCCCCAAATAGTAGCCCGGATGTAGGGTGTAAATTGCAGCAGTAGTTAAAACTGGCATGTAACAAAGGTAATGCCACTGTAGTGAAGGGGAATTTCAGTATGCAGATGAGTACGAGGGGAAGCTGGCCAGGAATATAACGAAGGACAGTAAAAGCTCCTTTAGATCTGTTAAGGGAAAAAGTGTAGCAAAGTCAAATGTGGGTCCCTTGAAGGCAGACACAGGTGAAATCATTATGGGGTACAAGGAAATGGCAGAAGAGTTGAACAGGTACTTCGGATCTGTCTTCACTAAGGAAGACACAAACAATCTCCAGGAAGTACTAGAGGACAGAGGATCTAAGGGGGTAGAGGAACTGAAATAAAATTTAATTAGGCGAGAAATAGTATTGGGTAGGCTAATGGGACTGAAGGATGATAAATCCCCTGGGCCTGATAGTCTGCATTCCAGGGTCTTCAGGGAGGTGGCTCTAGAAATAGTGGACGCATTGGTGATCATTTTCCAATGTTCAATAGATTCTGGATCAGTTCCTGTGGATTGGAGGATAGCTAATGTTATCCCACTTTTCAAGAAAGGAGCGAGAGAGAAAACAGGGAATTACAGACCAGTTAGCCTGACTTCGGTGGCGGGAAAGATGCTGGAGTCGATTATTAAAGAGGTAATAATGGGGCATTTGGATAGCTGTAAAAGGATTAGTCCAAGCCATCATAGATTTATGAAAGGAAATCATGCTTGACTAATCTTCTGGAATTTTTTGAGGATGACAAGTAAAATGGATGAAGGGGTGCCAGTGGATGTAGTGTATCTAGACTTTCAGAAAGCCTTTGATAAGGTCCCGCACGGGAGACTGGTGACTAGAATTAGAGCACATGGTATTGGGGGTAGGGTGTTCACATGGATAAAAAATTGGTTGGCAGACAGGAAGCAAAGAGTAGGAGTGAACGGTTCCTTTTCAGAATGGCAGGCAGTGCCGAGTGGAGTGCCGCAAGGCTCGGTGTTGGGGCCGCAACTGTTTACCATATATATTAATGATTTGGAAGAGGGAATTAGGAGCAGCACTAGCAAGTTTGCGGATGACATAAAGCTGGGTGGCAGTGTGAAATGTGAAGAGGATGTTAGGAGGTTGCAGGATGACCTGGACAGGTTGAGTGTGGGCAGATGTGTGGCAGAATCAGTATAATATAGATAAATGTGAGGTTATCCACTTTAGCGGCAAAAACAAGGGGGCAGATTATTGTCTCAATGGTGTTAGGTTAGGTAAGGGGGAGGTGCAGCGAGACCTGGGTGTCCTTGTACACCAACCACTGAAAGTTGGCGTGCAGGTACAGCAGGCAGTGAAGAAAGCTAATGGAATGTTGGCCTTCATAACAAGAGGATTTCTGTATAGGAGTACAGAGGTTCTTCTGCACTTGTATCGAGCTCTGGTGAGACCACATCTGGAATATTGTGTACAGTTTTGGTCTCCTAATTTGAGGAAAGACATCCTTGTGATTGAGGCAGTGCAGCATAGGTTCACGAGATTGATCCCTGGGATTGCGGGACTGTCATGAGGAAAGATTGAAAAGACTAGGCTTATAGTCACTGGAGTTTAGAAGAATGAGGGGGGTCTTATCGAAACAAATCTATCTATATTACTAAAAGTCTGATCTTGACCACTTCCTGCTGTTCTGTATACGCTGCCACTTGCGTCTGTGATTTTTGCCATCTTACTCGGAGTCCGCGCCGCTGCGCAGGACAAGAGGATGTTTCCCATCAATTAAAAATAAAACAGTTATTAGTGTTTTAAAAAATGTTGAGATTCTCTCTCCTGAAGGCCACGCCCCTTCCGGTGGGACTATAAATCCCGGAAGCGTTGAGTGCCTCAGTCAGTCTCTGCAAGAAGGGGGACCGAGAGGGTCATGTTTCTCAGACTGAGCTGTGAATAGCACTGAACAGATGTCTACTAAACTGTGAGTGTGGTTTTACTGATCTTGAGTGCCCTTAATGTGGTTTGAAAATGAAAATGTGGTTGGTTTGAAATAAAGCACAGCAAATGGTTGTTGGTGGTGGTGGTCGGTTTGAAATAAAGCACAACAAATGGTTGTTGGTGGTGGTGGTCGGTTAGAAATAAACAATGATTATGAGTCTAAACTTGACAACTTCCTGTTTGCACTTTATATTGATTTTAGATAAAACGTTACCACTTATGGCTGTTAAATTTGGCCATCTTACTCAGTCCCCTCTCTGCTAATCGGGTGCAGAGGATTCTTCCCATCAATGAAAAATAAAAGTGCTATTAGTGTTTAAAAAATATTGAGAATCTCTCTCCTGTCTAAAAAGTATTCACCATGGACATGACTGATTTGTCAGTTGAGGGAAAATGACAAACAGTTATAGATTTCTGTGCCTTTGTTTGTTTTTGTGGAATTGAACTTCAAGGGGTTCAGAATGCAGGATGTGACTTTCCCCCAATTGTTTGGCCTCTAAGATTGAACTTGTGATTGATAACAAGACTAAGAATGACGATCTTTAACTTTATAGCCTTATTGACATTTTGTTATACCGTTTACAAATTCTAATACATCACGTGAGTTATACTCAACTCACAGGCTCCCAACTCAGTTTGTGTATCCTTGCTTCTTGGATACGCGAACCGACTAAATTGATAACCCCACTAACTGCAGTTTTAAATACAGATCCTTCCCAGTTTTTATCATCTTTCCACTGTTACAGATAAATCATCAGCTAGCCGAGTGGTTATTGAAGCAGTGCAGTCTTGATTGAATTGCAAGATGTACTTTCTGTACCAAGTGCTTTTGCTATTACTTCCTCGTGTAGGCTTAGGATGTTGGCTATTGTACAGTTTTTTTCTTGGTTTAAATGGAAATGTAAAATTCTGGAAGGAAATATGTACCAAAGTACACTTAAAAAACAGAACTAGCAAGAATCTTGAATTCTGAATCTGTTACAGCAAGAAGTCGTGCCCAACTTGTGAAGACAGTATAAGCCGGGGTCTCGTGGATTTCTATACTAATATCCAAAAGATAATTTGCTGGGGTCATTGTTAAATACCAGCACCATTCCTTTTTGAACCAAGCTTCTGTTATTACCACCGCATTATATTCCCACGCAATTATCTGTGCCTGAAGTTGACCAAGTTTACCACACATTCACTTACATTCACTTGTGCATTCACTTACAAGCATAACAAATCAAATTTACTTGTTACTTCATTTCCATTGACCCCCGGTAATGTCCATGAACTGACTATATCCATTGTGAATTCTTCCACATTTCCTATCTATCTATATATCTATAAAACTCTGGGGCAATCCGACCGACTGCCGTCCGGCGCCCTTCCTGCCTTTCAATTCGTGCCCGATACTCGCAGATGTCCAATCGGAATGGCCGATGCTCGCAGATGTCCAATCGGAATGGATCCATTTGTATGTACGGCTGCCGGCTGCATTTCTTCCTTTGATTCATTGCCACGCCCAATCCAGACGCTCAATCTCCGAGATCTTTTCCATTTCGCTAGAGATTTCGCTTTTCTTTCTAAGTATCCGCTCCTCATTACATTTCGTCGTGTTGAAGTGCACGTTTTTAATCAAATCCTTCTCCCCCCTCCACACCCAAGTATTTCAAAATTAACTGGCTTCTCCATTTACATGTCAGCTTCCAACACACTTCGAAACAAAGTTGCAAGACAGGAACATTCTGAACCTTTCACTGCTGCAGCAGGCAGGGGAGGTGCCATTGGATTTTTTTTTAAATCCACTGCTGAGGGAGGCAGGGCAGTGCTGGAATCTTACTTTTGGGAACGGCTTCAGTTCCATTGGAGGAGACGGGTGCATGGTGGAATATTGGGTTGGGGGATCACACCATTGGGGGAGACCTGCACTTGGTCTAGTTTCTTTTAAACCTTTAGTAAGTTTTATCTTATTTTTGTTATGCTGCATGATTTCAATTGGAAGACATGATCTTGCATCTGGAAAGAATGTGGTGTCACCAGTTCTAGCAATGTTGCCATGAACCGATGAAGTAAATATGTCCATAGATTTGTATCGCACTTATCTCTCACCACACAAATCGAGCTGGCAGGCAGACAGGTTTGCCACTCCTACGGGTGGTTTTAAACTGAATAAGGCGGGTGGGGTGTCAAATGGGATAGTCAAGGACGGAGTTAAAGGGAAAGAGAGTAAAGAGATAGTTAATGACCCCAGAATTAACAGGAAAGAAAGCTCACCAAGGGATAGGAGAGTATGTCGAAGTGTAATAGGGATTGATGTGAAAGGTGAGATGCGTAAGGAATTAAAAGTATTGTATATGAATGCGTGAAGTATAAAGTAAAGTAGATGAGCTTGAGGCTCAGTTAGAGGTTGGTAGATGTGACATTGTGGGGATTACTGAGACGTGGCTGCAGGAGGATCGGGCCTGGGAACTTAATATTCAGGGTTATGCATCCTATAGAAAGGACAGGCAGGTGGGCAGAGGAGGGGGGTAGCTCTGCTGGCGAGGGATGGAATTCAGTCCCTTGCGAGGGAAGACATAGGGGCTGATGAGGTAGAGTCACGAGAAGATACTAATTGGTGTTATCGACAGACCCCCAAATAGTAGCCCGGATGTAGGGTGTAAATTGCAGCAGTAGTTAAAACTGGCATGTAACAAAGGTAATGCCACTGTGGTGAAGGGGAATTTCAGTATGCAGATGAGTACGAGGGGAAGCTGGCCAGGAATATAACGAAGGACAGTAAAAGCTCCTTTAGATATGTTAAGGGAAAAAGTGTAGCAAAGTCAAATGTGGGTCCCTTGAAAGCAGACACAGGTGAAATCATTATGGGGTACAAGGAAATGGCAGAAGAGTTGAACAGGTACTTCGGATCTGCCTTTACTAAGGAAGACACAAATAATCTCCAGGAAGTACCATTCCTTTTTGAACCAAGCTTCTATTATTGCCACCGCATTATATTCCCACGCAGTTATCTGTGCCTGAAGTTGACCAAGTTTACCACACATTCACTTACACTCACTTGTGCATTCACTTACAAGCATAACAAATCAAATTTACTTGTTACTTCATTTCCATTGACCCCCGGTAATGTCCATAAACTGACTATATCCATTGTGAATTCTTCCACATTTCCTATTTCTTTTAAACCTTTAGTAAGTTTTATCTTATTTTTCATTATTCTGATTCTGTTTACACATGCACTCTTGTGCTAGTACACTGCTCATCTCCCACGCATTGTGGTTATCAGTACCGTTATAGCTCCATTTAAAATAAAAACAATTACTGGAGGAACTTAGTGGATTGGGCAGCATCTGTGGTGGAAAATTTTACAGACAATGTTTCAGGTCAACCGACAGTTTATTTTTTGCTCCGGTTTCCAGCATCTGCAGTCTCTTGTGTCTCCATTACTCTGTATAATTACCTTTGATTTTTTGCTGTTTTTAATATCCCCTTATCTGAGCTTCCAGCTTGGCTTTTCGCCCTTCTGTTTAGGACCCTAGGTTCCCAGCCACACTAGTTGATCCTCCCATGGGGATATTGGTTTAATTCCTGCTGAAGTACAAGCCATAAACTTGCAGCAGCTCAAATTGTCTCCAAAAATGTCTTAATTCCTCAGGGTTCTGAAGCCATTCCTTCTACACCATATCTCCAACTGTTCATTTATCTGCTCTGCGCTCAATAATATGTGGTATTGATATTGAAGCAGAGATTTCTATCTTTTAAGGTACTGATTTGTGGTCCTTTACCGATTTCCTATAGTCTGTCTGTAGGGCCTTATTTGCCTGTGCCATTGACAACAATACTGACTTCAACTTCTTGCTGTTTACTTTTCCTTCTCTTCCTTGATACTCTCATAAAGTTAAGAACTTTTATTTTTCCCAATATTTATTGAAATATTTCAAGATAGTGATTATTGATTAGATCTGGCTTTTTCTAGATGTACAATAAGAGAGCTATAATCTAATTATAACTGGATACTATATTTCTTACAAAAGAATGTGTCAATAAAATTGGAAGTGAGAAACCATTTTCATTTGGGTCAAGATTCTTGAGAGCGTGGAGGACCCCCATGAGGTAGGGGGAAGAACAATGTAAGACTAGGCGTGGGGGGACTGCTGAGAGGGGGGAGGGGAAGAACAATGGAGGACCCGGCGTGGAGAAGATGGGGAGAGACAACGGGGGAGGGAGGGAGAACAACAGACAATGGAGACCTGATCACGGTGGGGGAACCGCTGTTGGGGGAGGGAGGGGGGAGAGAACAAAAGGAGGAGCCGGCGTGCTTTGCAACTTTGTCAATGCTGTAGGTGGCCGCTATTTGTATACATTGGGTATGCAAGCAAAGAATTTCACTGTGCCTAGTCACATGTGATAATAAAGTATTCCATTCCATTCCATGCAGATAGACACTGATAGACAATAAACATCCCATATCTTTCCCTCACAGTCTCATAGAACTTCCACTTGTTGACAAGTATGCTTCATAGGTAAAAACATTTCAAGATTTGCTTATTTTAAGAGACTGCAGCCTCAATTCAAGTTACGTGGTCACTAGACATAGAAAAGGAAGATAGCAATACATAATAGCAATACATACATTCACCGTAATGCTATTTTTACAATGAATTTTAGAAATGGAAAATAGGCAAAATGCTGGAGTACTCAGCAGGACAGGCAGTAATTCTGGATGGAATGAATGGGTGAGGTTTTGGGTCGAGACCCTTCTTCAGGCTGAGTCAGGGGAGACACAGATATGGAAGGGTAGGGTGTGAAAATAAGACCAAAGGGGACGAAGTTTAAAGAAAATGTAGGATAGAATATTGTTAGCTAGTGGAAGGTGACGAACATATATGTTGGAAATGGAAATGCCGGCCGCATGGCTGAATGGCGATGCTTAGAATGCTTAATTTGCTCTTTGAGCTGAATGGTTCATATAAATTTACAATTTAAATGTATTGTTTGAAATAATTCATGTGTTCATAGAACTTTACAGAACATAATCATTTACTCAAATAGCTAACTCAAATAATTGTGCTAACGTAGTCCGCTGTGGCATACCATAAGATACAATGGCATGTGTCGAATGACAGGAAACAGGCATAGGTACCCATAGTTTCCAAAGGTGATGTATCATGGATATCTGTGGTTGAATCATCCTATGCTCTCTCCATGATTCTTTTAAGACTACTTTTTAGAATGATCTAAAAGCTTGGGAGCAGGCCTCATACAGAATGTTCACCATGCAGAAAGTAATCACCTATGCTCTGTGAAGTCAGAAAGAGTTTCAGTTGTCTACTGCCTGAATTTATAAAATATAATTTCATGCACATATTTGACAAATCTTTTGACAGTGGTTCCTTTTCCCTTTCAGTCCCTATGCAGGACCCCCGAGGCAACATGCAACGGGGTCCCCCTGTAGGTGTGCCTCCAGCTCCAAGAGGGTTGCTTGGAGATGCACCAAATGAGGCGTGGATGCAACGGGTCCATCTATAGTTCCAGCTGTCAGGGTTGCTTGGAGATGCACCAAATGAGGGCATGGGGCTTTTGTGGGTTCCTTCCCTATGCAGGACCCCCGAGGCAACATGCAACGGGGTCCCCCTGTAGGTGTGCCTCCAGCTCCAAGAGGGTTGCTTGGAGATGCACCAAATGACCCGCGTGGAGGGACTTTGCTTTCTGTCACTGGGGAGGTGGAACCAAGGTAAGTGACAAACTATAAAGTATTTGGTTGTCTCCTGTCAAGTATTTCCTTATATAATTCTGAGTTGATCCCAGACTTTAATCCAAGATATTTTTACAATCAATTATTTCTCAAGTGTGGCTATGCTGGTGTTAATACCATAGTCAGAGGGTGGTGAACCTGTGGAATTCTTTGCCACGGAAGGCTGTGGAAGCCGTCAGTGGATATTTTTTAAGGCAAAGATAGATAGATTCTTGATTAGTACAGGTGTGAGAGGTTATGGAGAGAAGGCAGGAGCATGGGGTTAGGAGAGAAATGTCAGCCATGATTGAATGGCGGAGTAGACTTGATGGGTCAAATGGCCTAATTCTACTCCTGTTCCTTATGACCATATGACCTAATTTTTGTAGATGCTATTTTATCGTTCAGATGTAATGTATTGCTCTGCCTGGATGACCATATTTTAAGCAACAAGCACTGGAAAAGAAAACGTTGTTCATGCACTAATTTGTTGCATGGATTATAATGGGGTGGGGAAGGGATTGTGTTACTGTATCGTTCTTTATAATACTTTATACTCCATAATATTTATATGAGAGGCTATGACACAACCGAGCAATTACTCAGCTAGATAAATTTACTATTTTTAATTAAAGGCGCTATATGATATTATAATAGGAGACAATTAGTGGTTTCCGTGAAGTGACAGATTATTTCCAGCCTGCCTTTTAAGAAATGCTTCCCATATGTAGTAACAACTGCAGATGCTGGTTTACATAAGAGACACAAAGTGCAACAATAACTCGGGGAACATCCACAGCAAACATGGATGGATCATATTCTCATATTATCAGTCTAATCAGCACAAATTGACATTGGAGATCTCAGTAATAACATTTTCAGCCATGATAAACTGATTTAAACTTGTGAACTGGTCACATCAATTCTTGAGTTTTTTTCAAGAAGTATTGCTAATAATCACAGTTGATTCCATGTTCATTGACTTGATTTACTTTTTATAATGCGGTGCTGGCTTAAAGGGCCGAATGGCCTACTCCTATTGTCTAAAAGACGCCGCGAATTAGTAACCCAAGCTACAAAAGGTAGCGGATACCCGGAAACCCAGGCTCCAAAAGGCAGCAAGCTCCCCTGCCTCTGTGTCCCTCTCTGTGTCCCTGTCTATGCCTCTGTGTCCCTCTCTGTGCCTATGTCCCTCTCTGTGTCCCTCTCTGTGCCTCTGTATAATATCATTGGGGTGGTTAGTGTGTGTGTGGTGGTTAGTGTGTGTGACGCCGCAGGCCGCCCCCTCCCCTCGCAACCGCATGTTGAGGTGACGGGACCCAATTGGTCCCACTTGGTCTAGTTACTTATATATTTGTGTAATTTTGTCTTCTGTGTTTCAGGGGGTATATTGGGCAACCACATCAGGGACCACCCATACACCATGTTCCTGGCCATGATGGTAGAGGACCTCCAGAACTTAGAAATGCCCATGAACCACGGGGCATGCAACATGACATGAGACCAGGGCCAATGGGAGAACAGAGGGGACCCATTGGTGAACCAAGGGGCCCCATGGGTGAACCACGTGGGCCACTTGTTGAACCAAGGGGGCCAATGGGTGATCCAAGAGGGATGATGGGAGATCCAAGGGGCCCAATGATGGATCAGCGTGGACCTCCTCATGAATCTAGAGGCAAGTTAGTGCAAAGCAGAGGAAAATTAAGATAATTTGGAAAATGACAGAGATAACTAAATGTGATTAACCGATTAACTTTTGTGCTATTACCAGTATTTTATATTTGACTTTTCAGTGTACATATAATTGACAATCTTTGCTGGAGAGCAGAAACATTTTTCAGTAAATATAAAATATTTACTTAATTCAGTGGGCACATTTCAATTAGTCTCTATATCGAGAATAATTGCCACTGCTTTTAAATGGGCATTATCAAATACTGTTGGTTTTGAACCTTTAAATAATCAGTTTTGAAATGAAATGTATCTTTCTCCATAGCATTCAGTTCTAAGAACAGTACAAAACAACCATTATTTTATTTCAGGATTGTCTGTGGGCTTCATTGTTCTCGCATAAGTGAAATACTTTACAGGATAGTTGATGGGGAGAATGAGAAAAAAATCCACTGATGTTGGCTCAAAGTAGATCTTCAGCCTGGTAAATCACGGAAGCCTTTGGTATTGTGTTTATCAGGACACCTATTAGGCAGTTAAACCTATTGAGGAAAATTGCTGTAAAATAGGAAGAATCCTCAAGTTGGGTGGTTTGGGGAAAAAATATATAGGTGTAAAAGAACATGCAAAATAATTCCTCTGTGAAAGGAAACGGATTGCTGTATTTTATTGCACATCTTGGATGTATCCAGAGAAGTTGGTCAGTGAACAAGTGTTTCTCGTGTTCTCGACCTAAAACTTCTTATTCATACTTCAGTCTTCCTTGGGCTTTCATCCATCCAAACGGGACATGCGACTGAAGGATGATAAACAATGACTCTTCAAAGGAGGTTATTCCCTCCAAAACCAAACCTTCATGAAAGCTATGCCTACTATCAACTGATAGTCACACTTGTGTTCAGTAGGACATATAGACGAGTTTTCACATGGTGTTCCACAGGCCAGAGATATGTGCTTGGTATGGAGACTGGAATAATAGTGGTAAGTCTGCATCGTGAGGCACGGAATCCTGCAGACTCTTAGCTGGTTATACGTGCTTCACTGCAGTCTAGGTCATTCAGGAACCGAGTTCTTCTTAAGCAGCAGCAGCAACAGAGGATATTTTAATGTTTCCCAGTGCAATTATATGTGCTCTTACAGGGAGTGGCCAAGCCCATAGAAGGCCAAGCACAACAATCCAATGATATACTCAAAGGGCATTTACGGTATGATTGCCAACGTTAATAGGATAATTAATGATGTTGCCTTGGGTTTGTGCTTTTTTTGAAGTGCTCTTAACTTTTTGCTGGCAGAACCATGCAAAAGAATAACAAGAGTGATAATGATGAGGCGCACATTAGAAGTGAGAGTTCTGATAGGAGAGGGAGGGTGGGAGAGGGAAAGAGGGTGGGTGAGGGAGAGAGGGTGGGGGGGGGAGGGAGAGAGGGGGGGGGGAGGGAGAGAGGGTGGGTGAGGGAGAGAGGGAGGGAGGGAGAGGGAGGGAAAGAGAGGAAGGAGGGAGAGAGAGGAAGGCTTCCAAAATGGCTTCCACAACATCAACTGGTGCTGAAAGCCAGAAGCAGCTGTTCAAACAGCAGTATCCAAAGAGATGACAATAAATGCACTGTCAAGTAAGGTGCATAGAAGACATGTCAATTGGTAGCAAAATTATGCATTCTTGCACTCTTACATGTGTATGACCGCACATAAAAATGGCACATTGTAAAAAATACTGATTTCCTCAGCAAAATACTGATTTTCAGGTATTAGAATACTGAAATGCTCTGACAAAACTTGGCATCTCTGATATCTGCACAGACCCATAAAGCCCAGTATATCAGGGAGCAAACTCCTACAATGTTGCTCTGTATATAGCATGTATTTTAGATCAGAAATAAGTATTTTAATCTGTGAGAATTGGAAATTCATGGTCTTGTCAAAACTAAAGAATACATGTACATGGGTGACTTATTTGTGTTGGCGCTAGGTGGGAAGGAACTAAGAATTGCATAGAGGTTCAAATGGAGGTTTTGTTGTAATCTAACTGAATCTTGCAGCTATAAATGCATCCCATGTAACATTGTATTCTATTACTCCAGCACTTATTCAGCATTTATTCAGAAACAGGAGGAAGTGTGTTTCATGGCATGTGTCATATTTGTAGTTGGAACAAAAAGACCACCATAATTCTTTACTGCCTGGCACGTTGTAGAGCTTCTCATAGTTCACAGATTTTCTAACATTCTTATGGCTTGTCCATTCACATTTCTGGGTGATAGTTAAACAGATTGGTTTGCTCATGAAACACCTGTTTTTTGGGCTCATCACTTGAGACATGGGGCATCCTGTGAAATCTTAATTTGTTCCCAATCCATGATTTCTCTAAATATGAATTCCCCATTGAGATTGAATCATGGCAGTTGCCTGGATATCTATCCCATGGCAGAAGATGGATTATCCTGTGGTTGCAGAATAATGAACATAATTCCTTTATGACTGATAAATAGTCCACAAGAAGATAGTTAGTGACCTCCATTCACAAAGCTGATGTACATGCCAGCCTTTGCAAGCTATCATCATCTTGATATACTTATGGATATATTATGGATTGCAGTGTCCATCAATACTTAGATATATCTCCTTCAAAGCCTCGGAAGGATCCAAAATTTGGAAGTTGAAGCAATCGGTCATTTCACCACTAAGAAAATGTTAGCAGGTATTTTCCGAAGGGCTGCAAAGATCTGACACCATGTGTCATGTGTGTACACACCATGTGTGCATCTCCTGAGATACTGATGTCCACAAATTTGATGGAAGTTGTACCCGCCTACATATATTTGTGTGTTTGTAATTTCTCCATAGTACATGGCTACAGGTGGGTCAATAAAACCTGTTGTTGATATCGAGACTGAACTTGTAAGTAGAATGTTATCCTCTCTAATCTAACAGCCGTATTTCAGTGAAACCACTCAGTTGTAGCTGTGAGTTCATTTATCACTCCAGAGGATATAGACTCTGGGTAGTATATAAGCACTGAGGCAATGCTACCAGTTGGTGATACAGTTTATTGGGTGAAATGGTGAGGTCGTATCTTCCCTCTGACGTGGTTGTAAAAGATCACATGCAAATTGCCCAGCAGATTTCTGAAACTGCACCAATCTTTATTCTTTAAAGTACTTTATTATTTGTTAAATGTAATGGGATACCCTCAGGTGGGGGGGGGGGGGGGGGGGGGGGGGGGGGGGGGAGCCAAGTAAGTGCACATTAATTCAAATGCAAATGCTCTTTATTCAGTTAAATAGACCTTTATTACATTCAACAATACTAGTCATGAATTTGACTGGGAGAAACTGGAGTAATATCAGTGTTGAAGGCTATTCTTTATGCATATCCACACCTTTAGCATATATTTTCATTTTCATAAATGGAGTCATTAATGTTTTGAGCGCATTAAAATTGAACTGAAAGCATTAGTTAAGTGCAGTTGAACTGATTTTTGATTGGAGGCCTGCGGGGAACAGGGAAAACATGGATATATGCCAAATATGACACAAATATATTAAGCCAACTGGGATCTCTGCATTTTATAGGAAGAAATCAAATCTGGGTTTACTTTTCAAGAACTGTTCACCATCAGATATTGACACGGTTTTGTCTGATATTCCCTTTATGCCTATCAGCATAGTACGTTTAATCAGAAATGGCATAAAGCTACAATTTCCACTAAAGTAGAGACTAAAGGATGAGAGGGAATCTTATTGAAACCTAAGATTATTAAGGGTTTGGATAAGCTAGAGGCAGGAAACATGTTTCCGATGTTGGGCGAGTCCAGAACCAGGGGCTACAGTTTAAGAATAAGAGGTAAGCCATTTGGGACTTAGATGAGGAAATACTTTTTCACACAGAAGAATGTTGCAATAAATAATAATTTGACTCGCTGGTTAGAACCATGCAGATCCTCTTCAATTTTTTTTGTATCTGAACACCAGGGTTGATATCGCTGTCTCATTTACATTGAATAGTATTTATTGGCTAATAGGAAATTATTTTAAAAGGCATCATACTCTTAAAAGTTACTATTGCTGATCAACAAAATCCAATCTATGATTGATTAAGTTATTCTTCTGGGGAGAATATGAAATTGTTGTCAAGGATCGTGGGTTAATGTTGATAACAAATGCAGCTTTAAAACAAATCACCTTTGCTTGCTTGTGCACCTCCCTGTTCTCTTTTTTTTTTCCCCCTAGTCTTCTCACTCCCCGCCATCACTAGTAGTTATTTGCTTCCTAGGTACATTTGATCCCCGCAGCATCCCACCTCACGATTCTCGACATGGACCTCAGCATGATCCACGCTCCCAACCTCATATTGCTCAGCAAGACCCTCGTGGAGGGTCTTATCCGAATGCACATCAACTAAATGCACCCATGGGTGAGAAAAAACGAGTCCAGCTGCCCTCTTAATTCTGTAGGTTGGCTCACAGTTTCTGCATGGGACATCTTTCACAATGCTGCTAAAAAGCACATTTTCACATTTAACGAAAATACTGGAACGGTACATTGGTGAAATATTGATCTAACTTCCTTTAGCAATGCATTACTAAAATAGGTAAGTGCAGATTATTTTAAATACATTTTTAAATAGAAAACACGATAAGTGTTTGCTATAAGGTTTGCTTGTAAGGCCGTTGGATTTTTTTTTGCCAGATTTTAGGGCAGAATTCACTTCCACGTGGTTTGTCACTATCGTTTTGGATTCTTTGAGCCAACCTAGACTCCCTATAATTTGTTATTATTTTACTCTTTACAGCTTTTTTTTTGTAGGACTAAGTGATTTATTATTGTTTGAGCATTTTTGTTCTGAATGCTAACAGTGTTAATTTAACACTTTATTGGATGTTCTAAATTACTGAGGTTACTAACACTTTTATTGTTGATGTACTCATTACTGAAAATATTGTTGCACAAAGAACTTGAGGTTTTTTTAATCAGTAAAACCCACAAATTTGCATGAAAGTGTGTGGAATATCCTCAGAAGGTTACACGCACAATTGTAGATGGTTTTATTTTTGAAATGATATCCCGCAAGTGGTGCAAAATTGATTTTTTTTCTTGGCTGTTGACAATTTGCATATTGAGCTTTGGGGACCCAGAACCCCCAGGGTTATGAGCTGAAAATAAGACTTTGGAAGCAAGTAGAATGCCCTTTCAAAGGGTCTGCATTTATATGATTGGCTGAGTGTACTTGTTCGGTTTTGTATATTTCTAAATGTATGATATCATGATAAAGAAAACTGATTCAAATGTTAATGCATTTGTCTGCATTTAAACGACTTCAGGAATTAAATATATACCAGAGTAATTTAAGTGTGAATCAAAAGAATTATTGTATCAACTATCCCTTACTTGAACATGTGCAGATAACATGGAACTATGGATCTATTAACCCAAACCTTAGGAGACTAGATTTACAAGGCATATTTACATATGCATTTGTTCATATTGTTGTAATAGGAATTTTCCATCTACAAATGGGTTAGTACAAAAAAAGACAATTATTGGAGGCACCAGGTATTGCAGATGCTGGAATCTTGAGCAAAACCCAAAGTGCTAGAGGAACTCAATAGCTGAAGGAGCCACTGGTGAGGGAATGGACAGATTACATCTGACCCGAAACAGATGACCAGATGCTTTCTGACCTGCTGAGTTCCTCCAGCACCCTGAATTTTCCTCAAGAGACAATTGTTTACTGGATTCGTGTTAAGGGCCTGTCCCACTTTCACGACCTAAGTCACGACCCCTGCCGAGTTTGCCCTTGACTCGTACTCGCAGCATGGTCGTCGAGGTCATAGGAGGTCGTAGGTAGGTCGTGATGCCAGTTGTAGGTAATCGTGGCATCAAGTAGGTCGGGGCGTTTTTTCTAGCCTGATGAAAAATGTCCACGAGTAAAAAAGTTTGTGAATTAGGTTGTGAAAGTGGGACAGGCCCTTTAGGTTCCCAGGTGGTCGTTGCAGTGGTCATTTAATGTCTGTTGATGTGCTGAACAGAAAAGTCGCTGTCTTCTTTCTTTCATTTCTCCTCAAAGCACGGAATCTAAAGAATCCTTATATGTTGTTTTATGGAATTGACAACTTTATTAAGATGCTGCAAAGGAAACTAAATATGATGAATAGCCATACATGGTCGGTCCAGTGACTTAATTTTACGATTGCCACTCGTTAAAGCTGGATTTATAGTCAACAGTTTATTGTAGCAACGTTGCTGCATATCAGGAAACCTGTTCCATTTTAGGCTTAATCATACCGAATGAAGTAAAAAAAATTCTCCTTGCTGACTGTATCTGTTGTTATGCAAATCAGTTGTTGTATCTTCGGTGAGCTGGATTTAATATCTCTTTATTTTTGGTTTGCCACAAAGGGATAGTGGCCCAGATGTTGAACAAATCTTTCTTTCATTGGGGTAGATGCAGCCTTACATTCTAACCTCTTTTTCACTCATTGATATCACCTTCCTCTGAGTTCTCAATTAAGTATCGATGATCAGCCATGATCATATTGAATGGTGGTGCAGGCTCGAAGGGCCGAATGGCCTACTTCTGCACCTAATTTCTATGTTTCTATGAACAAATATTTAAAGTAGTATGTATGCAAAGCAACAAGATTCGTAATTGACAGAATTTGCAATGCTAATGTTATATGGACAAAATCATCAATTTGCCAAAGCACTTTTGAGTAACATGCAGATGTTCATCCCATGATTCTGAGTAACGTAAGCAATTCCAAATAGAGAATGTAAGCAATTGAATGCCAATTGGATCATGTGCAGAGCTGCACAACTTCTGTGCACTTGTTCCTAAATTGTATGGTGCTGGATCAGACCAAACAATGTCAAGTTTTGAGGCAAGTACCACTTAATGGTCTTGACTTGTTGCCGAACGTCATCCAAAACTCCAAGGAACATGCCCTTGCTCAATATGTTGCTGTCGTGTGGATAGGCCAGAAAAACCCTACCAATAAACAGTAGAGAAAAATGAATAGTTGAAGCAAGGAACTGCAGATGCTGGTTTACAAAAGAAGACCTATAGTGTTGAAGTAGCTCAGGGGGACAGGCAGTGTCTCTGGAGAACATGGAAAGATGACATTTCAAGTTGGGACAATTCTTCAGAACAATGGATAGCTGCCCAAGCCATACACCCAGGATTTTTTAGCAACCTGTTAAGATCCATAAATGCTTCGGATGGCCTCAAGCATTCAAAATAATTAAAAAAAAACCAGTGAAACAATCACAAAAGGTAATCAAAAAATCATAATATTCAAAGCATTTAACTATCAATTAATTCAGAGGAAAAAAATAAATTAACTGATTCTTATGTTTAATCCTTGCAACTGCCCTGCTTCTTTATGGACATTCTTGCTTTATATCTAATCTTTCATAGGTTTATTTGGCGAATTTCCCACAGTAAGTGCAGGGAAATTACAGCAACACACTGTCCTTGGACTCCCAGAGTTGAATGACAGACCATTGGTGACAACACCCCAGCAAAGGGAAGTTAGTGAGTTTGCAATAATGTTTGTTCAGAAATAAACTTAGACGTGCATACACTGAGAAATGTCAGCAGTTCAGCAATTTTCAAGCTGTTGAATTTGGAGTTGAATATTTGAACTGGGTCATACTTTTTTTTTATAGGAAAAAAAAGAGGGCCTTGAATCCATAATCTGGAGTTATCTTTCCTCAGATGGATTTTAACCCCTACCTTTTAAACTACTTTTGGACATCCAATGTGATGTCCTCTGAATCTTTGGAACTGAGGTTGTTCCGTGCAGTTTGTCAACAGGATACCTGTAAGAGTGAGCTTGGCTCGGTTAATAATATGACATGGTTGAAAGTCTTGTTTTAGAATGTAGGTCAATACCATAGTGCAGCATTGAGGTAGTGTAATATTGTCAGGGTAGATTATTTGATTTGATGCAGATGGACAAAAAAATTACGACATTATTTAGAAGAATGCAAATAATTACAGATATTGCTTTTGTTGGGGGAAAAGTCTTTAAAAACATATATAACACTTTGCTATTGCTTGACAGATTTCAGTGCTTTTTCTCTCTCTATTAAATGCTTGTTTCATTAAGGAAACAAATTAGAATTGGACATTGCTGCTTCTTTATGATTGTAATTAAAAACAAAATGCAGGAGATACTCAGCAGGTCAAGCATTGTCTGCAGAAAGAGAAAAAGGTAATGATTCATGTCAGTGATCTTTAATTTGAATTTCATTTCCATTATCTCAACAACACAAGGTAAATGATGAACAAATTTAACGTGGAAAGCTTACTTTGAATATGGAAATAAAACTTGAATTATACATAGGTTTATGATGGTGTTGAATACCATAGCTATCAAGACTCTCAAACTATAAAGAGTAACACAAAACTTCTAATTTATGCCTAGGTGCAAGAGATCCCAGAGGTATTGATTCGAGAGGTATTGACACCAGAGGACTAGGGCCTGGACCAGGACCAGGACCAGGACCAGGACCAGGACCAGGTCCAGGTCCAGGTCCAGGTCCAGGTCCTGGACCAAGCCAGGGCCCAGTCCCAAATCCAAGGGGACCAATAGCAGGAGGACTACAAGTTCAAGGTCCAGGTACCCATCAGATAGGGCAAGGTGGCCCTCAAGGATCACAGCAACCTGTTCCACCTCGACAGGTAAGAGAATTGGTGGTGAATAGCAATTTCAGCTATTTATTGTGTTAAGTGGTGCTAGTTATGCTGAAATGTAAAGAAAATATTGCTCAGATTGATCATAGTCAAACAGCATGGAAACAGGCCTTTTGGCTCATGCTGACCAAGATGCCCCATCTACAGTGCATTCAGAAAGTATTCAGACCCCTTCACCTTTTCCACATTTTGTTACGTTACAGCCTTATTCTAAAATTAATTCAATTCATTTTTTTTGTCATCAATCTACCCACAATATCCCATCATAAAAAAGCAAAAACAGGTGTTTAGAACTTTTTGCAAAGTAATTAAAAAGAAATTACTGACATATCACATTCACATAAGTATTCAGACCCTTTACTCAGTACTTTGTTGAGGCACCTTTGGCAGCAATTACAGCCTCAAGTCTTCTTGGGTATGACGCTACAAGCTTGGCACACCTGTATTTGGATAATTTTTCCCATTCTTCTCTGCAGATCCTCTAAAGCTCTTTCAGGTTGGATGGGGAGCGTTGATGCACAGCCATTTTCAGGTCCCTCCAGATATGTTCAATGGTGTTCAAATCCGGACTCTGGCTGGGCCACTCAAGGACATTCACAGACTTGTCACGATGCCATTCCTGCGTGGTCTTGGCCGTGTGCTAGGGGTCGTTGTCCTGTTGGAACCTTCACCAGTCTGGTGAACCTTCTCGGTACTCCCTCTATGGCAAGAATGTCTTTCCTCAGATTAGGAGACCAAAACTGTACACAATACTCCAGGTGTGGTCTCACCAAGGCCCTGTACAACTGCAGTAGAACCTCCCTGCTCCTATACTCAAATCCTTTTGCTATGAATGCTAACATACCATTCGCTTTCTTCACTGCCTGCTGCACCTGCATCCAATGACTGGTGTACCATGACACCCAGGTCTCGTTGCATCTCCCCTTTTCCTCTCTAATTCTCTCTATCTCTCTCTCTCTCTCTCTCTCTCTCTCTCTCTCTCTCTCTCTCTCTCTCTCTCTCTCTCTCTCTCTCTCTCTCTCTCTCTCTCTCTCTCTCTCTCTCTCTCTCTCTCTCTCTCTCTCTCTCTCTCTCTCTCTCTCTCTCTCTCTCTCTCTCTCTCTCTCTCTCTCTCTCTCTCTCTCTCTCTCTCTCTCTCTCTCTCTCTCTCTCTCTCTCTCTCTCTCTCTCTCTCTCTCTCTCTCTCTCTCTCTCTCTCTCTTCTCTCTCTCTCTATCTCTCTATCTATCTCTCTAATTCTATCTATCTTTCTAATTCTATCTATCTCTCTATCTCTCTAATTCTATCTATCTCTCTAATTCTATCTATCTCTCTATCTCTCTCTATCTCTCTCTCTCTCTCTCTATCTCTCTCTATCTCTCTCTATCTCTCTATCTATCTCTCTCTATCTCTCTATCTCTCTAATTCTATCTCTCTCTATCTCTCTAATTCTATCTCTCTCTATCTCTCTAATTTTATCTATCTCTCTCTATCTCTCTAATTTTATCTATCTCTCTATCTCTCTAATTTTATCTATCTCTCTATCTCTCTAATTTTATCTATCTCTCTATCTCTCTAATTTTATCTATCTCTATCTCTCTAATTTTTCTATCTCTCTGTCTCTATAATTTTATCTATCTCTATTCTATTCTATAAAAGTCTGTGGCTGCCGCCTGCCGTCCGTCCGGCTGCCGGCTGCCTTTCTGCCCTTTGATTCGTTCCATCGTGTGATGTCACAATGCCCAATGCTCTCAGATGTCCAATCGGAATGGATTCATTTACATATGCCTTTGCAGGAGCACAAGCACCTGGTGAATGTTCCATTGTGTGATGTCACAATGCCCGATGCCCAAAGGCATTGTTGCCATAGATTCCTGGGATGTCAGGACTTTCTTATGAAGAAAGACTGGATAGACTGGGCTTGTACTCGCTAGATTTTAGAAGATTGAGGGAGGATCTTATAGAAACTCCTGATTACATTTTGTCGTGTTTATGTACACATTTTTAATCAAATCCTTCTTCCCCCGCCACTCCCCAATATTAAAAAAAAAAACTGGCTTCTCACCCATAGAAGCAGCCACAGCCCCAGCCCCAGCCCCTGGTGAACATTCCATTGTGTGATGTCACAATGCCCAATGCTCAAAGACATTGTTGCCATAGAGGGAGTACAGAGAAGGTTCACCAGACTGATTCCTGGGATGGCAGGATTTTCATATGAAAAAAGACTGGATACTCAGCTTGTACACGCTAGAATTTAGAAGATTGAGGGCGGATCTTATAGAAACGTACAAAATTCTTAAGGGGTTGGACAGGCTAAATGCAGGAAGATTGTTCCAGACGTTGGGGAAGTCCAGAACAAGGGGTCACAGTTTAAAGATAAGGGGGAAATCCTTTAGGACAGAGATGATAAAAACATTTTTCACACAGAGAGTGGTGAATCTCTGGAATTCTCTGCCACAGAAGGTAGTTGAGGCCAGTTCATTGGCTATATTTAAGAGGGAGTTAGATGTGGCCCTTGTGGCTAAAGGGATCAGGGGGTATGGAGAGAAGGCAGGTACAGGATACTGAGTTGGATGATCAGCCACGATCATATTGAATGGTGGTGCAGGCTTGAAGGGCCGAATGGCCTACTCCTGCACTTAATTTCTATGGTTCTATGTTTCCCTCTCCTCACCCCTCTCCCTCTTCCACCCATCCCTCTCTCCCCCATCCCCCTTCCCTCTCTACGCCACCCCCTTCCATCTCTCCACCCGCCCCCTTCCTCCTACCACTCTGTCCCTCTTTCATCACTCCCCCTACCCCTCTCCTCCTCCCTCCCCACTCTTCCACCTCTCCCCTTTCCCCTTCCACTCTCTCTCCCCACTCTTTTTCCTCTCCCCCCCCACCCCATCCTCCCCCTCCCCCACATCTCTCTCCCCATCCCCCCCTCTCTCACCCCCTACCCCGCTCTCCTTTCCCTCCCAAATCTGTCCCGTTTCCTCTCCTCCTCTCCCCTCCCTCCCCTCTTCTCCCCCCACCTGTGTGTTTGGGGGGTGGTTAATTTGAGTTCGATGCCGCAGCCCCCCCCCCCCCTCGCAAACGCCGTTGGGGAAACAGACCCAACGGGTCTGCATTTGGTCTAGTATATAATTAAAAGTTGGGGGGAGAGAGAGGTCGCAATTCTCAGTCTGAGCTGTGAATAACACTGAAACACATGTCTACTAAACTGTGAGTGGTTTTCTGACCTGTCAGTACCCTTAATGTGGTTTGAAAATGCAAAAGTGTGTTTTGGTTTGAAAGTGCTCAAGCTGTGTTGCCTCTGGTTTTGAAAGTGCTAAAGCGAGCTGCCTTGCATTTGGTTTTGAAAGTGCTAAAGCGAGCTGCCTTGCCTAATTAGAGCTGCCTTGCCTAATTAGAGCTGCCTTGCCTAATTAGAGCTGCCTTGCTTAATGAAAGCTGCTTTAATTAAAGTTATTAGTGTTTAAAAAATATTGTGATTCTCTCTCCTGTCAATCAAGCCATGAAGGCCACGCCCCTTCTGGTGGGAGGGGGGAGGGACTATAAAACCCGGAAGTGTGGACTCTGCAATATGGGGGCTGGAGAGGTCACGACTCGCTGTCTTTAGTGGCCTTGCACCCTGCTTGAAATGGTATGAAACTGCACTTGAATTTGTGCCCTTGCACCCTGTTTGAAATGGCATTTCAAGGAATAGCCGTGAGTCAACTGCGAGCCCACCAGCCGTGAGTGAGTGAGCTGCCAGCACAACAGGCTTGAGTGACTGAGCCGCCAGCCCAAGAATCCATGCGACCCACAATGTTCATACTAGCCCTCTGGAAACCAGTCCCTTCAACGCACAACACCCATACTAGCGCTCCAGAAAGCCCCCCCCCCCCCCCCCCCCCCCCCCCACTGGCCACCAATATTGGAATTAGCAGAGAGGTGGAATATTGCGTTGGGGGACCAACCCTCCCATGGGATGCTGGGACCCAACGGGTCCCACTTAGTCTAGTAATCTTATATGTTTCAATAAGATTCCCTCCCATCCTAAATTCTAGAGTATACAAGCCCAGCCGCTCCATTCTATCAACATATGACAGTCCTGCCATCCTGGGAATTAACCTTGTGAACCTACGCTGCACTCTCTCTAGCAAGAATGTCCTTCCTCAAATTTGGAGACCAAAACTGCACACAGTACTCCAGGTGTGGTCTCACTAGGGCCCTGTACAACTGCAGAAGGACCTCTTTGCTCCTATCCTCAACTCCTCTTGTTATGAAGGCCAACATACCATTCGCTTTCTTCACTACCTGTTGTAACTGCATGCTTACTTTCGGTGACTGATGAACAAGGACCCACCCCCAGATCCCGTTCTACTTCCCCTTTTCCCAACTTGACACCATTTAGATAATAATCTGCTTTCCTGTTTTTGCCACCAAAGTGGATAACCTCACATTTATCCACATTAAACTGCATCTGCCATGCTGCCCACTCACCCAACCTGTCCGTCATTCTGCATCCTCATAGCATCCTCCTCACAGTTCACACTGCCACCCAGCTTTGTATCTGGTCTCCATGGAATCCATTTCTTTGATCTTCTTTGATCTCCATGGAACTGCAATATTTCAATTCTAAATGTAGGGGTTGTACCAGTGATTTGTGTTGCTCAGAATGTGTTCTGTTGGTGTAGATAATGATGCCACCTAGGCTGATTAGGCAGCGCATGAGACTCTTGCTTGTGTCTGCTGGACATTGTGCTAAGAAATGACTGAAAATACCTTCCAACCAAATGCTGATGCTCTTCTGTTGATGACCTGCATTTATTGCACTTTGTCAGGGCCTTGCTCACCCGGTGGCTGCAAGTCAACCTGGAGGATTCAGTCCTGCTCAGACTCAAGTGACACCACAAGACCATGAAAAGGTTTGGAAATTAAAGTAGTACACTGCAGAAATGATGTTGCTTTAATTTCCACAAACAAGTTTCAGTATTAAATTAATAACCAGTAATTCTTAGATCAAAGCTGTTACCACTTTTGTCCAAAATGTGCTGCATTCTGTTTCATTTCGATTCAATTTTTCCGATCTGTGGATACAAGCGAATTTGTAAATTAAAAATTTGAAGGACGAGAAGTGGGATAAGCAAATTTCTATATCATAGGTTCATACAGAATGGAAACCACCCCTTTTGCCCATAACTCTAAACCTTTCCTATCCTATGTGTGGAGAGAAGATAGAGGCTGAAGTATACTGGACTATTCTTCAAAGATGGATTTATAATTAAGACAGATATTGATTGAAAAAAATACTGTAACCATTTTGGTACTTTTTGCAAACTGGGCATAAAATACCCGTGAATTATGATTCATATTCCTTTCAGCTTCCTGCATTGAACACTACCTTGAACAGTGTTAAAAACATGACAGGTCTGTACCCACTAGTACTGTAGACTAGTGTTATATAGCCACATACAGTCCATTATGTTGGGGACAAAGACCCATCATTTATATATTTGCCTCTGTACTCCACAATTTGAGATTTGTAAGAGAAAAAATCACGTGGTTAAAGTGCACATTGTCAGATTTTAATAAAGGCCATTTTTATACATTTTGGTTTCACCATGTAGAAATTACAGCAGTGTTTATACATAGTCCCCCCCCCCCCCCCCCATTTCAGGGCACCATAATTTTTGGGACACAGCAATGTCATGTAAATGAAAGTAGTCATGTTTAGTATTTTGTTGCATATCCTTTGCATGCAATGAGTGCTTGATGCCTGTGATTCATGGACATCACGAGTTGCTGGGTGTCTTCTCTGGTGATGCTCTGCCAGGCCTGTATTGCAGCCCTTTAGCTTATTGGTTGTTTTGGGGGCTAGTCCCCTTCAGTTTTCTCTTCAGCATATAAAAGGCATGCTAAATTGGGTTCAGATCGGGTGACTGACATGGCCACTCAAGAATTGACCATTTTTTAGCTTTGAAAAACTCCTTTGTTACTTTAGCAGTATGTTTGGGATTATTGTCTTGCTGTAGAATGAACTGCCGGCCAATGAGTTTTGAGGCATTTGTTTGAACTTGAGCAGATAGGATGTGTCTATACACTTCAGAATTCATTATGCCACTACCATGAGCAGTTGTATCATCAATGAAGATAAGTGAGCCAGTACCTTCAACAGCCATACATGCTCAGGCCATAACACCACTGTGTTTCACAGACAAGGTGGTATGCTTTGGATCTTGGGCAGTTCTCTATACTTTGCTCTTGCCATCACTCTGATATGTTAATCTTCATCTTATCTGTCCACAAGACATTTTTCCAGAACTGTGGTTGCTCTTTTAAGTACTTCTTGGCAAACTAACCTGGCCATCCTATTTTTGCGGCTAACTAGTGGTTTGCATCTTGCAGTGTAGCCCCTGTATTTCTATTCATGAAGTCTTCTGCAGACAGTGGTCATTGACAAATCCACACCAGATTTATTCATTTCACTGTACTTTATTGTGTACGTGACGAATAAATCTGACTTTTGACGATTGACTATTGACTCCTGAAGAGTGTTTCTGATCTGTTGGACAGGTGTTTGGGGTTTTTGCTTTATTATAGGGAGAATTATTCTGTCATCAGCTGTGGAGATCTTCCTTGGCCTGCCAGTCCCTTTGGGATTAGTAAACTCACCAGTGCTCTCTTTCTTCTTAATGATATTCCAAACAGTTGATTTTGGTAAGCATAAAGTTTGGCTGATGTCTCCACCAGTTTTATTCTTGTTTCTCTGTCTCATAATGGCTTCTTTGACTTTCATTGGCGCAACTTTCCTCGTGTTGATAAACAGCAATAAAAGTTCCCAAAGGTGATGGAAAGACTGGAGGAAAGACTAGG
The DNA here is from genome assembly GCF_028641065.1 of Leucoraja erinaceus. Lineage (NCBI taxonomy): Eukaryota > Metazoa > Chordata > Chondrichthyes > Rajiformes > Rajidae > Leucoraja > Leucoraja erinaceus. The sequence goes on along the minus strand of NC_073388.1, from coordinate 24,557,177 downwards.
TGCTGAGAGCTCTCTTATACCTGCATTAAGGAGGCAATTAACAGATCTGAGCAATTACAACACCCGTGAAGCCATGTGCCCCAAACATTATGGTGCCCTGAAATGGGGGGGGACTATATATAAACACAGCTGTAATTTCTATATGGTGAAACCAAAATGTATAAAAATTGCCTTTATTAAAATCTGACAATGTGCATTTTAACCACGTGATTGTTTTTAATAACAAATCTCAAATTGTAGCGTACAGAGGTAAATAAATAAATGATGGGTCTTTGTCCCAAACATTATGGAGGGTACTATACTTGTACCCTCCAATATTATATCCATTTGTACTGGATGTTTAGACATATATTTGACATTTACAAACGGATGTCTGCCAATACAGTACATCTAGGCAGAAAGATCGATGTGAACCTTGATTTGGATTGTTGTCCAGTTTATTAGATTGGCCTAACATGGCCCCTTCACTTGTGGTCCCTACACATATATGGGTCTCTGGTCCAGAGTGGACCGTAAGGCCCATGTGTATAAGCTAGCCTGTGAGTTTAATGATCATCAAACCCAGAGTCAGTTCAATAGATTGTATTATTGAAAGTAAGATTTCATATTTCTTTTTCCATAGTAAGGTATTTAAAAATATTTCTAAATAGCAATATTTATTTTTATGTTTGCTGCAATATGGTTCATGGGCTTTGCAATTATTTTTAGACATTCTTCAAAATGTTTGGGCTTGAAATGCCATATCTTTTTGTTTCTTCATTCATTACGTTCAGTATAATTAAAGAAGCTATGACATAGAAGTATTCGCTTGTTTCCTTTTGACACGGTTTCTACTTCTGTTTGGTCCAGGCTGCATTGATCATGCAGGTTCTCCAGTTAACTCCGGAACAGATCGCCATGCTACCGCCAGAACAGAGACAGAGCATCCTTATCCTGAAAGAACAGATTCAAAAATCTGCAGGAGCTCCTTGAGGTAAATTTGAGAAGTCACTGAACATTTGGCTATGCTCAACTTTGTATGTTATGCCCCTGTCCTACTTAGGAAACCTGAAGGGAAACCTCTGGAGACCTTGCGCCCCACCCAAGGTTTCCATGAGTCGCCAGGGGTTTTGGTCACTCGCCTAGAAAGCCTCGACCGAGGCGTGAGCTGCATCTACTGACCTACAGGATCTTTGCTACCGACCGCGCGCGCACACACACACACACACACACACACACCACACACACACGCACACACCTACTCCTCTGACATAGACAGTGGTTAGAGGCTTGAGGAAGGAAAGAGAAGGATTCAACACAATTTCTGGACAAACAAACATGATTGTCTTTCCTTGTCAGTAATGTCGGTGCCTCAGGGCACCTCGGATCAGTTGTTAAGATACAGTTCTGAAGGGGCACAGTTTTCTGTGTTTTGTTGAAATGAAGGTTAAAGGGAAAAGAAAGATGAATTTGAAATCAATGATGATTTTAGAAGGAGTTGCAGGTGGGTTTAATGTGGATAATTAATGAGGTATTGGGAGGTCAAATGTAAGATGAAATTATACAGTTATTGACAGGACATTTAACAGCTTGGGTTGTACAGAGAGACCTTGGGGTCGAAATCCACAACTCCCTCGAAATCGCAACACAAGTAGATAGGGTGGTAAAGAAGGCGTATGGCATGTTTGCCTTCATTGTTCAAGGCATTGAGGATAAAAATTAGGAAGTCGTGTTGCAGCCTTATAAAACTATTGGTTGGGCTGCATTTAGTATTGTGAGTGATTTTGGTCACCTCTTTTGAGGAAGAATGTGGAGGTTTTGGGGAGGTTACAAACAATTTATCAGGATGCTGCCTGGATTAGAGGGTAGTAATGTGGAGAGATTGGACAAATTTGGATTTTATTTCCTGTGCTGTGTTGTAGATTAAGTTGAGACGTAATAGAAGTTAAGTGTATTAAATTATGATAATGCAGATAGTCAGAATCTTTACCCCAGGGTGGAAATGTCAAATACTTGAGCACCTAGCTCTAAGGTGAGGTTGGGAAAGTTCAATGTAGATGTGGTGGTCAAGTTATTTTTACACACAGAGTGGTACGTGCTTAGATCATGATTCTGGGTGTGGTGGTGGAAGCAGATACGATAATGGCATTTAAGATGCTCATAGACAGGCACAGATAAGTGCATGGAATGGAGGAATTTGGCATTGAGTTCAACAGGCGTAGAACAGCCTGTTCCTGTGTTGTACTGTTGTAACTCCACCCTGATTCTCCACCAACAATAGGGGCAATGTTAACCCACCAGCCAGCACATCCTGTCACAAGGAGCACATGTAAACTCTACGTGACACTGGAGGTCAAGATTGAACCTGGGTCACTGTAAGCCAGCCCCATATTTACTGAGCTTATTTGGTTTAGGTGTTGCTACTGCAATTTCATTTAACCAAATACAATTTGAATGTATTTCATCTGTAATCAACTTTACTGAAATCTTTTTGCAAGTCAATTTGCTTTTCAAAATAAATAATTATACAACTGATGTGGTATTGGCTGTTAATTCATGCCAACATTATATATCCTTTTGATACCAGAAGAAAAGTTGGGCTAGTATCCCCTTTTCAGGATATCCTGCAGTTGTAACGGGACATGTGCTGGTCTTTGATTATTTGAAATGGATCGCTACACCATATTGATCCATCAAGCAATGTGTAACATTTTTATTGATGTGGCTGTTACTATTTTAACCAGGTGGTGCCTTTCCCATATACCTGTCTTGTTTGTTCTCCACATCACCTCACTGAATGCTTCTCTTTGCACCACACAAGACTTGCATATATACTAGCAGCCTAAAAGGGCATTGTGATTTAAGCAGCTTTCTTTATGTAAGTTAACAAATATAATTAAACATCCAACCATGTGGAATACATGCCCCAGCATAATTCTTGGGTCCTGAGCACGATTATAGGATTTTACTTCAAAAACAATGAGGTTTGTCGTTGTTTATTGTTGTTCATGGTGAGTTGATCACCTGTGTCATTTGATGTATGCTGATGAAATAATAACCTGGCAATGATAAGTAACAACAAGTGCTTTTACAGTGCTTCAAAGAGGTGGCCTTGTTATATTTGCAATACTGTTCTTTGCAATAAATGTTTCCTAAATGCTCAAACACCTAGTTACATAGCCTCCAAATGTATATTTTATTATGCTATCCACTGTGAATTAGAACAGTTGGTCATTATTTGTTTTCTCTTAAAATTTTAATTTTATCTAGATGTCATATTGCGGTGAAATTTTCTAAACTACTTGCATATCCACATACCTCGATTCCATCCCAATCCCTCCCTATCTATGTTCAAGACACCTCACACGCTCTTTGTTTTCTAAGCCCCCATTCCCTCATCTTCACCATGGATGTCCAGTCACTCTACACCTCCATCCATCTTAAAGCCCTCCCGTTTCTTCCTCGACCGCAGAACCAACCAATCCCAGTCTTCCTATACTCTCCTCCGCCTAGTAGAGCTGGTCTTTACCCTCAACAACTTTTCATTTGACTCCTCCCATTTCCTCCAAATACAAGGTGTAGCTATGGGCACGCGCATGGGCTCAAGCTATGCCTGCCTCTTTGTCGGGTACGTCGAACATTCCTTGTTTGAGGTGTACCGTGGCCCTACCCGAACTCTACCTCCGCTACATCGACGACTGCATTGGTGCTACCTCCTGCACCCACACACAACTCACTGACTTCATCCATTTCACCACTAACTTCCATCCAGCACTCAAATTCACCTGGACCATTTCCGACATTTCCCTACCATTTCTAGACCTCACTATCTCCATCGCAGTTGACAGACTACTGACTGACATCTACTATAAACCCATTGACTCCCATGGCTATCTGGACTGCACTTCTTCCCACCCTGCTTCCTGTAAGGACTCTATCCCATACTCCCAATTCCTCCATCTATGCCGCATCTGCATTCAGGATGAGGTGTTCCAAACCAGGGCATCGGAGATGTCCTCATTCTTTAGGGAATGTGGGTTCCCCTCTTTGACGAAGAATGAGGCTCGCACCAGGGTCTCTTCTATATTCTGTAACTCTGCTCTCACTCCCCATCCCCCCCCCCTCCCCCCACTCGTAACAAGGGTAGAGTCCCCCTTGTCCTCACCTTCCACCCTACCAGCCGTCACATACAACAAATAATCCTCCGACATTTTCGCTACCTCCAACGGGATCCCACCACTGGCCACATCTTCCCATCTCCTCCCCTTTTGGCTTTCCGCAGAGACTGCTCCCTCCGTAACTCCCTTCCCACCCAAACCACCCCTCCCTTAGTATTTTCCCTTGCAACCGCAGGAAATGCTACACTTGTCACTTTACCTTCCCCCTTGACTCCATCCAAGGACCTAAGCAATCTTTCCAGGTGCGGCAGAGGTTCACCTGCACCACCTCCAACCTCATCTATTGCATCCGCTGCTCTGGATGTCAGCTGCTCTACATCGGTGAGACAATAACCAACCTGATCTCTCTGTGGCTCAGCACTTCAACTCCCCCTCCCATTTCGAATCCGACCTTTCTGTGCTGGGCCTCCTCCATGGCCATAGCGAGTCCCACTGTAAATTGGAGGAGCAGCACCTCATATTTGGCTTGGGTAGTTTACACCCCAGCGGTGTGAACATTAACTTCTCCAATTTCAGGTAGTCCTTGCTTTCTCCCTCTTCTCCCCCCACCTTCCCAGCTCTCCCACAGCCCACTGTCTGCGCCTCTTCCTTTCTTCTTCCCGCCCCCACCACCCCCACATCAGTCTGAAGAAGAGTCTCGACCCGAAACGTCACCTATTCCTTCGCTCCATAGATGCTGCCTCACCCGCTGAGTTTCTCCAGCTTTTTTATCTACCTTTGCATATTTGTAATGGATATTTGCAGAGGGTGGTGAAAACTGCCCAACGTATCACCGGTTCCTCACTCCCCTCCATTGAGTCTGTCCAGAGCAAGCGATGTCTGCGAAGGGCGCGCAGCATCGTTAAGGACTGCTACAGATCTCTCCGTTGCCGGACCAGCAGGTTCAGGAACAGCTTCTTCCCTGCGGCTGTTACACAACTTAACTCTGCACCTTGGTGATTGCCAGTCACCCCCCCCCCCCCCACTCGGACACTCCTTCCCCCAGAAAAATTGCACTACTGCTACTGTATGGACATATATTTTACTGTTCCATTATTCTATGTTCACTCTTCTAGGTGAGATGCTGACTGCATTTCGTTGTCTCTGCACTGTACACTGTACAATGACAATAAAGATTGAATCTGAATCTGAATCGGACAAGCTTAACTAAATGCAATTTGCATCTCAGACATACACAGATTTGCAGACCCCATTATAGGATTGAATTTTTGTGAAAATTAAATTATCAATTTTATGGGGGGGGGGGTTTCTCTCCATGATTAGGTGTTTCAGTCTTAAAATCCAACTTTTAGCTGCACTCTTTCATGGGCAAAGACTAAAGGAATTCTTTGGTTGTCCAGTTGGTTTGGCAGTACTTGGATGGTGGAAGGGAAACATTTATGAAAATAGATCAAGGTTTTGAAGTCATGTTAATGGTATACACTTACGACTTTTTATTAATGTATGTTTAGGAATTCCAATGTTTGATCAAAAATGATTAACTAAATTGATCAAGATTCATGATCGTAGGAATTAAGAGCTTGGAGATCATATTTTTAGATGTAACATCAGGCTAGAATTTTTATGTTTCACCTCTGAAGAACATAATTGAGTGGTAAACATAGAAACATAGAAAATAGGTGCAGGAGTAGGCCATTCGGCCCTTCGAGCCTGCACCGCCATTCAATATGATCATGGCTGATCTTCCAACTCAGTATCCTGTACCTGCCTTCTCTCCATACCCCTGATCCCTTTAGCCACAAGGGCCACATCTAACTCCCTCTTAAATATAGCCAATGAACTGGCCTCAACTACCTTCTGCAGGAGAGAATTCCAGAGATTCACCACTCTCTGTGTGAAAAAAGTTTTCCTCTTCTCGGTCCTAAAATATTTCCCCCTTATCCTTAAACTATGACCCCTTGTTCTGGACTTCCCCAACATCGGGAACAATCTTCCTGCATCTAGCCTGTCCAACCCCTTAAGAATTTTGTAAGTTTCTATAAGATCCCCCCTCAATCTTCTAAATTCTAGCGAGTACAAACCGAGTCTATCCAGTCTTTCTTCATATGAAAGTCCTGACATCCCAGGAATTAGTCTGGTGAACCTTCTCTGTACTCCCTCTATGGCAAGAATGTCTTTCCTCAGATTAGGAGACCAAAACTGTACGCAATACTCCAGGTGTGGTCTCACCAAGACCCTGTACAACTACAGTAGAACCTCCCTGCTCCTATACTCAAATCCTTTTGCTATGAATGCTAACATACCATTCGCCTTCTTCACTGCCTGCTGCACCTACATGCCTACTTTTAATGACTGGTGTACCATGACACCCAGGTCTCGTTGCATCTCCCCCTTTTCTAATCGGCCACCATTCAGATAATAATCTGCTTTCCTGTTTTTGCCACCAAAGTGGATAACCTCACATTTATCCACATTATACTGCATTTGCCATGCATTTGCCCACTCACCCAGCCTATCCAAGTCACCTTGCAGCCTCCTAGCATCCTCCTCACAGCTAACACTGCCCCCCAGTTTCGTGTCATCCGCAAACTTGGAGATGTTGCATTCAATTCCCTCGTCCAAATCATTAATATATATCGTAAATAGCTGGGGTCCCAAAACTGAGCCTTGCGGTACCTCACTGGTCACTGCCTGCCATTGTGAAAAGGACCCGTTTACTACTACTCTTTGCTTCCTGTTTGCCAGCCAGTTCTCTATCCACATCACTACTGAACCCCCAATACCGTGTGCTTTAAGTTTGTATACTAATCTCTTATGTGGGACCTTGTCGAAAGCCTTCTGAAAGTCCAGATACTGGTTCTCCCTTATCCACTCTACTAGTTACATCCTCGAAAAATTCTATAAGATTCGTCAGACATGATTTACCTTTCATAAATACATGCTGACTTTGTCCAATGATTTCACCACTTCCCAAATGTGCTGCTATCCCATCTTTAATAACTGACTCTAGCATTTTCCCCACTACCGATGTTAGATTAACTGGTCTGTAATTCCCCGTTTTCTCTCTCCCTTTTTAAAAAGTATGGTTACATTAGCTACCCTCCAATCCTCAGGAACTACTCCAGAATCTAAAGAGTTTTGAAAAATTATCACTAATGCATCCACTATTTCTGGGGCTACTTCCTTAAGCACTCTGGGATGCAGCCTATCTGGTCCTGGGGATTTATCGGCCTTTAATCCATTCAATTTACCTAACACGACTTCCCGACTAACCTGGATTTCACTCAGTTCCTCCATCTCATTTGACCCCCGGTCCCCTGCTATTTCTGGCAGATTATTTATGTCTTCCTTAGTGAAGACAGAACCAAAGTAGTTATTCAATTGGTCTGCCATGTCCTTGTTCCCCATGATCAATTCACCCATTTCTGACTGCAAGGGACCTACATTTGTTTTAACTAATCATTTTCTCTTCACATAGCTATAAAAGCTTTTGCAGTCAGTTTTTATGTTCCCTGCCAGTTTTCTTTCATAATCTATTTTCCCTTTCCTAATTAAGCCTTTTGTCCTCCTCTGCTGGTCTCTGAATTTCTCCGTCCTCTGGTAGGCTGCTTTTTCTGGCTAATTTGTACGCTACATCTTTTGTTTTGATACTATCGCTGATTTCCCTTGTTATCCACGGATGCACTACCTTCCCTGATTTTTTTTTTTGCCAAACTGAGATGAACAATTGTTGTAGTTCATCCATGCAGTCTTTAAATGCCTTCCATTGCATATCCACCGTCAACCCATTAAGAATCAATCGCCAGTCTCTCTTGGCCAATTCGCGTCTCATACCTTCAAAGTTACCTTTCTTTAAGTTCAGGGCCCTTGTTTCTGAATTAACGATGTCACTCTCCATCCTAATGAAGAACTCAACCATATTACAGTCACCCTTGCCCAAGGGGCCACGCACAACAAGACTGCTAACTAACCCTTCCTCATTACTCAATACCAAGTCTAGAATAGCCTGCTCTCTCGTTGGTTCCTCTACATGTTGGTTTAGAAAACTATCCTGCATACATTCCAAGAAATCCTCTTCCTCAGCACCCTTGCCAATTTGATTCACCCAACCTATATGTAGATTGAAGTCGCCCATTATAACTGTTTTACCTTTGTTGCACGCATTTCTAATTTCCTGTTTGATGCCATCCCCAACTCCACTACTACTGTTAGGTGGCCTGTACACAACTCCCACTAGCGTTTTCTGCCCCTTAGTGTTTCGCAGCTCTACCCATATCGATTCCACATTTTCAAAGCTAATTCTTCCTTTCTATTTGCGTTAATCTGCTCTCTAACCAGCAACGTTACCCCACCTCCTTTCCCTTTCTGTCTATCCCTCCTGAATATTGAATATCCCTGGATGTTCAGCTCCCAGCCTTGGTCACCCTGGAGCCATGTCTCCGTGATCCCAACTATATCATAGTCATTAATAGCTATCTGCACATTCAACTCATCCACCTTATTACGAATGCTCCTTGCATTAAGACACAAAGCCTTCAGGCTTGTTTTTACAACACTCTTACCCCTTATACTATTATGCTGAAAAGTGGCCCTTTTTGATTTTTGCCCTGGATTTGCCGTCCTGCCACTTTTACTTTTCACCTTGCTACCTATTGCTTCTACCCTCATTTTACACCCCTCTGTCTCTAAGCTCACACATTTAAGAAACCCTTTCCCTTTAACTCCATCCTCCACTATCCCATTCGACACCCCACCCCCCTTATTCAGTTTAAAACCACCCGTGTAGCAGTGGCAAACCTGCCTGCCAGAATGCTGGTCCCACACCTGTTAAGATGCAATTGGTCCCTTTTGTACAATTCCCCCTTACCCCAAAACAGATCCAAGTGATCTAAGAATCTAAATCCCTGCCCCGTGCACCAGTTCCTCAGCCACACGTTCAGGTCCCATATCTCCCTGTTCCTGCTCTCGCCAGCACGAGGAACTGGAAGCAAACCGGAGATAACAACCCTGGAGGTCCTGCTTTTCAGCATTTTTCCGAGCTCTCTAAAGTCACGCTGCAGAATATTCATCCCCTTCTTTCCGACATCGTTTGTGCCGACATGCACTACCACTTCCGGATGTTCACCTTCGCCCTTGAGGATTTTCTGCACTCTGTCCGTGACATCCTGGATCCTGGCACCAGGAAGGCAGCACACCATCCTCGCATCCCGTATGTTGCCGCAGAAACCCCTGTCCGTACCTCTCACAATGGAGTCTCCCACTACAATGGCGTTGCCTGCCTTAGGCCTTTTTGGTTTTGGCTCAACAGCCCTATTCGCATCGCAAGCCAGTCCACCGCTCAGTGTAAACGCGTCTTCTGTCCCGACAGCTTCTAAGTGGGTGAACCTGTTCACAAGAGGTGGGTGAGCGGCCTTGTGGAGTGAGTGAGCGGCCTTGTGAGGGAAGTGCCCTGTGAGTAAAGTATGAGTCTTTGGCTCAAGAGTCTTCGGTGAGGAAGCTGAGGGGAGGAGACTACGCAATAACCTTGAGAGGGAGAGACGAAAGAAGGAGATGTCAGGCAAGCTGATTCAGTGCGATGCTTGCAGTATGTGGGAGGTCAAGGACACTGCTGGTGCCTCTGGCTGCTACAAATGCGAGAAGTGCATCCAGGTAGAGCTCCTGAAGGACCGTGTTGGGGAACTGGAGAAGCAAGCGGATGACCTCCGGTTCGTCCGAGAAACGGAGTCATTCCTCGAAAAGTCCTACAGTAAGATTGTTACACCTAAGGTACTGGAAGAGAGAAGGTGGGAGACAGTGAGAAAGGGAGTGAAGCATGGAATGCCAACGTTCCCGGGTGTTGTATCTCTAACATTGGAGTAGAAAAAAACCAGTGCCGTTTTTCCTGTCATCAGTCTAGCTCGGTTTAATTTTTTTGTGATGAAAACAAGTTTCCAGTCTGTGTTTTCAGTTGTAATTATAAGAATTCCATGACTCTAGCCATTTTTGTCTTTCAGAATGGATATTTTGTGGACTGTCAACTTCTCAAGGAAGATTATTTCTCTGGTTACCTATTACATTGGCAGTGTAAAATGCGGAGTTGTCCTTTGCTCCAACTCATTGAAGGAGAGAAAATCCTAAACATACTTCATGATATGGTTACACTTATTCTCCGAATGTGTTTCCTTTACCCTTTTTGTTAAGAAAATCGTCACAAAGCTTTGATGCATTGAATATATGGGACGAGAGAAAGACATTTGAAAAACTAACAGGAATGTTTTGTGGGTATATTAGGGGTTTAAAGAATTTTTTAGGAAAAAAATGAATGTACGTACTTCATGTAATGTTAGATGTGGTATTACATTGGGTTAAAAAATGGAAAATGGAGCACGTGCAGATTTTTGTGTGTTTTCTGGATATATTAAATCTTTACATTTGCCCACCATAAAAACATGCTCCATTTATCCACAAGGTAGCAGTTTTACCACTGAACTGATGCTTTCTGTTTTTCATAATGTTATGTTTATTTCTGACCCACCCCTCTTGAAAACAGGTTGCAGCTAAAGCCATTGAGATTTTTTTATGATAATTAGCATTAAGGTTCAGTTCTGTTCTTGGTTGCTATTGAATATGTTGGAGAAATGTGACACTCTTGCAAATTAAAAAAAAACGGAAATAAAATTCATCTCCATGTCCATACTCAGTTTTGTATCTTTATTTATTGCAAGTTGTGTAAACATAAAAATTATATACTTTACAGTTAATTCAATGTGTACACCTTAGGGATTCCACAATAGCCTAATTAACAGTGCCCAGAAATATATGGAAAATGATTTGAACTTTAACCATGTTGCATGTGTTCTGAGAGGTACCAGTATGGTCCTAAAATTCTAAATATTGTATCCCACCCCCCCCACCCCCAAGTCAATGAATAATTAGAACTGTTGTTTGAGCATCACTCCACTGGCAGTCTGAATCTACTTCTGGCAGGATTAGAAAAGCAGCTCTTAGCATTCCGGATATTTTTTTTGGAGTTGATGGATGTATGATTTGGGAGCAGTTTGACCAGCAGAGTGCCCACCAAGCGGACAACTGTTTTGAATATTCTATTCTCTGACTGACACAGGTGGACAAATTTTATAAATTTAAGTCAGACTTGTGTATTTTGTTCTGCTTTGTGGGTTTAAGGTTATATTGATCAACAATATTCTGTAGACATGGTACTGGAATCTTGCATAGAACACAAAGTGCTGGAGTATCTCAGAAGGTCAGACAGCATCTCTGGATGACATAATAGGGGACGTTTCAGTTGGGAATCTTCTTTAAACATGTTCTCCTTAAACATTTCTCTGAATCTCAGCCATTGTCTGTTGCTCCCAATTACAATCTACCCCGCAGCCATCACCTAACCTTGTCGCTCACTATTGCCAGTCATGTTTTCACTATCATGTCATGACCTCTGGAATTCCCTCCTATACCTCTTTACCACTTCACATTGTTACTCCCTTAAAGGACCGCTTAACCTACCCAAGGTCACAAAGGATGAGGTAGAACATGTATGCTAGTTTCTTTTTTGAGTATGGCAGTGGGATTCTAAATTGCAATAAAGGTGGGTTTGGAGCAGAATAAAATAAATCTTATACGTGTGTAATTGACAGAACATAAAACAGTACAGCGCAAGAACAGGCTCTTTGGATCACAATGTATGTGCCGAACATGATGCCAAGATCATCTCTTGTATAACTGCACACAACCCATATCCTTCCATTCCCTGCATATGCAAACACCTATCCAAAAGTCTTTTAAAAGCCAGCAATTATTTTAAATGCCTTTAAACTTTGCCCTCTCACATAAAACTATGCCCTCTATTATTTGATTTACCGGCCCAAGCTCCGCTCTAAGATCTTTGGGCCCAAGCACAGATCCCTGCGGAACTCCATTGGTTACAGACCTCCAGCCTGAATGGTGTCTTTCCTCCACCACCCTCTGCTATCAGTAAGACAGTTCAGAATCCATATGACCAAGTCGCTATCTATGCATTTCATTCATGGTTAATATAGCTTAAACATTTTGTCCCAACAAACAATAACATAATTGGTAGAAATCATGTTCACCCCCAACACTCTTTATAGTATTACTTACTTATGCTTTAGCCATATTGTCTTATGAGTTCTTATAAAAGTTTAACCTTTCATATTAAAAAATCTTAGGCTGTTGAGCTAGGGGAATATTAAATAACTATATCCTTCCTAAAAACATTAAATTGCTATATAATTTACAGACAAGACCTTGAGCCCATGGGGCCAATATATTTGAGTAGTTTGACGCTTAAATGTATGCAACAGTAAAGGTTGATTATGTTCATAACTCGTGCAATTATCAAACATTACTTAAATGTTACCATTCACCTTTTTGATTCGTACTACAAGTGAGCAATGAGTTTCAATGTAAAAAATGCTGGAAATCCCAGCAGATGAGACAACATTTGTGGAGAAAACAAAACAAAAGTTGATGTTCTAAGGCCTTGGGTAGAGAATTAACCATTGTTTTATTGAATGGTGCAATGATTCTGAGGAGCCGATGCACACCAAACATAGACAGTCTATACTTTGACATCGATTAAAATGGGGAGAAAATAGCCGTCTGAATTGTAAGCTTCACAGAAATGTGTTTCAAGTCATTGTGCTTCTATGAAATCAGAATTTTAAAGTTTGTGAGAAGAGAGGGAAGCTGGATCCCATAAAATTAGAATTCTTCCTTGTGTGTTTTTTTTTTTTGCCAGGTATTTCCCCTGAAAACTAGAAGTTCTCCTTGTTGAAATGGAAGTGAACACCCAAGGGGTTGATCTCAGAGTACTTGTTTGTGCATTGTTCTAAAGCTTTAGCCAAAGGTTGTGGTCCACACAAGAAGACTCCAATTGTTGTCCTGAAAAGGTTAAAAAGTCAAGTTACTCATTTCAGAATTTTTTATACATAGTCTCTAGTTTCTATAAATTGGATGTTCTCTATATTACTAAAACTCTCATCTTGTTTGTTTGCCCGGTTTGTATTCGCACAATACCGGTACACGATAACGCTACCATTTTTGCCACCACCTTCCTCACCAATGAGATGGGAAGATGTGGCCAGAAGTAGAATTCTGTTGGAGGTGGCGAAAATGTCAGAGGATTATGTGCTGTATGTGACGGTTGATGGGGTGGAAGGTGAGGGCAAGGGGGACTATTGACTAAAGTTAGGAAACAGCTAGTGATCCATCTCTTCTTGACACTATCTGCATTGATATTGAGCCTTTGATGACCTACCCATTGGGTAGGATTAAATTAGAGAGATGCAGCATGGAAACAGGCCCTGTGGCCCACTGCGTCGACATCCACCATTGATCATCCATTCACATTAGTTCTACGTTATTCCACTTTGGTATCCACTTCCCTAAGCACCAAAGGCAATTTACAGAGGCCAATTAAGCTACCAACCCGCACATCTTTGGGATGTGGGGGGAAACGAGCACCTGGAGGGAACATACACAGTCACAGGGAAAATGTGCAAACTCCACACAGACAACACCCAGGCGCAGTGGTAGCAGCACTGGCACCAGCAGCGGTACCTTACGCCACTGTGCTTGCATTTTATTGTGCAGCACATTAGAGAATGTAAACAAATATAAATCAAAGCTAAATTTGGGAATGATTCTCTGAGTGATTCATTTTGGTGATGGTCCAAGGTGTTTGTCAGATTGGAAAAGATGATGTACAGCGTTTCATGTTCTTCCCCGTATTTTTCTTTCTTTGTCACATGCTGATCATATACATTGTATGTCCCATTGATCGATGAATTCTGCATTGTGACTCTACAGCCAGCAGAGGGAAGTGGTTAAGGAGGATCTTCATGACTTCCCCTATGGTGGACAGCAGGGAGTCCATTCTGTAATAATTGCATTTGGACTTCTCTTATTTTTGAAAATGATCGTGATTATGAATTTACTTTTGCTACTGTTAACAGGATGATTATTCTCTCAGAAACTGCAGTCTTCTTGCAAAATCTCATCAAGCTTGTTGTAATATTGCTGCGTTAAGCAAAGTCCTCCTCATTTTCAGAGGGAATGTTCCCACTAGAATTCATGTCAGTTCAAAAGTTCACTGTTTCCCATGCAACTGCATGCAATACAAAACTTGTTTACCACCCAATTAATTTCCATTGGTGCAAATTCTAGACTTACCTTAGTACCGGACAAAGAATTATCACAAAAAATGTTGACTTTGCTGTTTCCACTTACTTGGGGTGTGCTTGTGCAATCAAATGAAACTCTTTGTCCCAGTTGGGTCTACCATAGTGTGTTTTCTGTTTGAGTCCAGTCACTACATCAGTCTCTTTATCAAAGTGCACCTTGAAGTGAACAGCCTGCAAGCACAAAGAGAAGTCTCACAATGAGAAACAGCATTAGTCTGAGGATATTGAATGGACTTCCCTTTATTGTCAATATTAAAAGTGGCTCCCACAGCTTCTTTGCACTTTAGCATGCCAGCGTTTTGAAGGGTTGTGTAAAGTGGTGCAGGCTTGCATAAATATCTTTTGTTAAAAAAAATACTTTGTACTTTGAAGTTAACTCATCACCTGAGAACATTCAAAGTCTATTCACGGATTTGGCTCTTATATCCACTCTATCTCTATCTTCTGCTCGTCAATGAAAAGTGAGAAAACAAGGCAACCAAAGAGGTTATTATTCGTAACTCAAGAGCACAGGTTCCAACCCCAATTGCAAGTAAATGTCATGCTTCATGTTTGATTATCTCGGCATTACGTCCACCAGTTTAGTTCCATATTCCCAGACAGTGTAATACGTGGCCATTAGTAACTAATTATGGTTACATCGGAAGGCACAGTATAGGTTTACTATTTGGTGCCATGGTGTATTTTTAGACTCTTTACCTGTGCAGAATCCCAGCCGGTCAGGAAAAGCTTGTAGTTGAGAAAATCGGGTTTGCCCAATTGCTCCATGTTGCTCTCAAGTGATCGGAGTAAGTCAGAGAACCATTCAAACGCCTGAGTCTCTCGACAGATCCAGAAGAAGTAAATCTACCAATAGATAAAGGATAAATTGTTGCTCATAGTGCTGCCAAAATATTTCAGGGGTTTACATATGTATCCATATTTATCTAATTCTATCTATGAACAATGCTTTTATCATAATTCTTCTTTGAGTAAGGGTGAGGAATTACATGGCCTATTTAAATAATTAAATTCCTAGATGTAGAAGATTGGGATGTTGAATTGATATTATTATTCATGCTGTTGGAGGAACATTCGTAAGAGTAATCTGACCACCAGTAGAATATTTCATAACCGAAGTGAAAGAGAGATACGCCAACTCAAATCAAATTGTGGTCATTTGACAGGAGGAATAAAAAGATCTATTACAATGTGCTTTCAGGATAACTTGGCTTTCGATGCAAACAAGTTAGAGTGAAAATGAGGAAGTTTAGGAGCACAAGTTTTTTTCAAGGAACAACGCACCTTCTTGGTTTTCAGTCCAGCGTCAGAGTTCTCATATTTGTACCAGATAGATTTGAGAACAGATGCGAATGGCGTCACTCCAATGCCGGCTCCAATTAGAACACTGACCTCATAATGGAAGGCATCTTCACTAGCCGTACCAAAAGGACCATCCACTGAAATCCTGGGAGATCACAAGGAAAGGGATTTACAGTGAAGACCAGTTATAAAACAGAAAATTACATACAAAAACCATTTTGTTCATGGGAATTATTTTCAGACTAAATTAGATACCCTAAATTAGCAAATTATTTTATATTTGTCTTGCTGTAATTGTTGACTATTTCCAATATTAATTTCCAACATTAATAATTTTTGCCATTTAATACAAACCAAGTCATTCAGCAGCCCAAGGTGTCTTTTAATATTGAAGATAGACACAAAATGCTGGAGTAACTCTGTGGGACAGGCAGCATCTCTGGAGAAGGAATGGGTGATGTTTCGGATCGAGATCCTTCTGACGCTTTTCGCATATAATATTCTTCATTAATTAATATTTAATTTTCTGCTCTTCTACTTGACATACCTTGGTTGAATTTGTTTTAGTCTCTCAAATTTATCTCCTCCGAATGTTTCGAACATGCTATCTGTCCAGTCACCAGCTGATCGAATATGTACACTGAAACAATCATCTTCTGGAGCAGAGGTCAGAGTGAAGGGATGCCACTCCAGTTGTGAGATGGATGGACAGTTGATGAAGATGTATTGTCCCACTTCCATTTTAAAATTCTTCATCTGCAACTGAAGTTCAAGGACTTTTGACGGATGAACAACAGTCTGGAGAACAAGTTATGGAGAGTTTAGGCGTGTTATGGCTTTCCATATAATATATAATTCACGATAAATGAGATAAGATAGATTATCATCATGCCAAATTTTAATAACATCATTGTGATCATGTTTTAGAGGCAGGAAATATGTTAGACATCTAATTAAGATTTTGCTTTCATTTCAGGCCAGAAAGTGTGTGGACTGGCAGACTCCCAGTAATTTGTCAGGCTGTAACATTGCCAGCAACTAACCACCTCCTCTTATAGTTATAATCAAATGCTAAGCGATGAAACAAAAAAAGAATTGCATGACTAGTTCAGATCAATGAATAATCCTGCCACTTGGCTTTGATGGCATGGCAACCAGGCTTGATGGAGCTGACTGAGGCAGAATTGATGGAGGTAGATCTAGGTGCAAATGAAGGACAAGGCAAGAAGCACTGTCGAACACAGCAAGATGCATGAAATAGATGGTACAATTGCAGCCCATTTCAGAGTGATTTTCCAAGGTACCTCACCAATTGAACCCATTTTGTAAATAGTCCAGTCACTGTTGACATAGAGTGATATAGTGTGGAAACAGACCCTTCGGCCCAACTTGTCCACGCCAGCCAACATGTCCCATCTACACTAGTCCCACCTGCCCTCGTTTAGGCCATACCCCTCCAAACCCGTCTTCTCCATAGAAACATAGAAACATAGAAATTAGGTGCAGGAGTAGGCCATTCGGCCCTTCGAGCCTGCACCACCATTCAATATGATCATGGCTGATCATCCAACTCAGTATCCCGTACCTGCCTTCTCTCCATACCCCCTGATCCCCTTAGCCACAAGGGCTACATCTAACTCCCTCTTAAATATAGCCAATGAACTGGCCTCAACTACCCTCTGTGACAGAGAGTTCCAGAGATTCACCACTCTCTGTGTGAAAAAAGTTCTTCTCATCTCGGTTTTAAAGGATTTCCCCTTTATCCTTAAGTTGTGACCCCTTGTACCCCATGTACCTGTCTAACTGTTTCTTAAATGTTGGGATAGTCCCAGCCTCAACTACCTTTTCCGGCAGCTCGTTCCAAACACCCACCACCCTTTGTGTGAGAAAGTTACCCCTCAGATTCATATTAAATCCTTTCTCCTTCAACTTAAACCTATGTTCTCCAGTCCTCGATTCACCAACTCTGGGCAAGAGACACTGCGTCTACCCAATCTATTCCTCTCCTGATTTTGTACACCTCTATAAGATCACCCCTCATCCTCCTGCATTAGATGGAATAGAGTCCCAGCCTACTCAACCTCTCCCTATAGCTCAGACTGTCTAGTCCTGGCAACATCCTTATGAATCTTCTCTGTACTCTTTCTAGCTTGACAACATCTTTCCTAGAACATGGTACCCAGATCTGAGCACAGTACTCTAAATGCGGCCTTACCAACGTCTTATACAACTGCAACATGACCTCCCAACTTCTATACATGACCTCCCACTTCTAACATGGTACGATTTGGCTGGGTAGCGAGTAAAGCAAAGATTTTCACTGTCTCTCGGTATCTGTGTCCGTAACAACTCTCATCAACTCCTACAGATGCGCTGCAGTAAACATTTTTATCAGAAATAGACACAAAAATGCTGGAGTAACGCATCTCTGGAGAGAAGGAATGGGTGATGTTTCAGATTGAGATTCTAGCCTGCCCATTCTATCACTATAGCTCAGACGTAGTACTTAGTTCCACTGTCCTCCCGATTAAATATTACTGATGTATGCCATCAGGGCTGGCACATCAGTATAGAGGGTCCACAAATATATCAGCTTTTGGTGAAAGATTAAATTATTTTCAAATGAGCAAACTCAATCCTGTGGCAATAAGCAACAGTACCTCAGTGATCCTGATCAACAATTCTTCTTCAGCCAACACCAGCTGAAACAACTGAGTAGTTAACTCATCATGTTTACTAATGCTGAACTTTCAGTGTGGGAATTGGGTGCTGAATATGCCCACAGTGCAGTTGGTTCATGTGACATTGATACATGGGAGATGTCTGAGACTTGTTATAGCAACATTCCACTTCTTTTTACCTTGGTGATAACAACACTCTGTTGTGATCGATACAGTCGTAGTAGTCTCTCAAAGACGTACAAGATCATTGGGGCAAGCACCCACTTCCAAGTCTGCAACAGAAGAGCACATTATAAGGAGATCAGAGAACATCTTAAGAGTCTTGTCAACAAATTATGGAATGCCCATAATAACTGAAAGTTGTGGTCAGGGCACAATACCAAAGATGAGGCAATTCATATTAAGAATTACTATCTCTGTGTCCAATCCTGGAACCATCTGCCCAGCAGCACTGTGGAAGTACCTCACTAGAAGGATTGCAGTGGTTTGAGAAGGTGGCTCATCACCGATACCTCAAGGGAAATCAGGGTGATAGGTAATAAATACCAGTCTTACAATGCCCAGATCCTGAAAATAATTTTTAAATAATTTATGCAATATATTTCTAAACGCATGGAATTATCGACTTTGGTGTGTTGCGTTTATCAGAAATCAATTCCACGCCTGTGAATTTTACACCTTTTATCAGCCATGATGAAGAAACGTTAAGGTCAATATTCATAGGTAGACAAAAATGCTGGAGAAACTCAGCGGGGGAGGCAGCATCTATGGAGCGAAGGAAATAGGCAACGTTTCGGGCTGAAACCCTTCTTCAGTCAGGTTGTGAAAGGTACAATATAAATGTTATATGTTATCAAGTGGAAAGTAGAGATAATCCAGGAAATGATAGGCTGGTGAGTTTCATGTCAGTGGAAGGGAAGCTGTTGGGGAGGATTCTTTTGATCTCTAACTGACCTTGGCAATCTTTACTCTCAATACTGACGTGATGCTGACAGCTTTCTTGTTAAAAGGGAAAAGATGGTGAATTTATAAATTTATATGAGGGTTGATCATTCGGGACTGAGGAGGTAAGAAGAAATGTCTTCACCCAAGTGATAATGAATGTTTGGAGTTCCCTGTGCAAGGTCATTATTGAGCTCAGGTCTAGGAGTTTATTCAAGATACAGATCAATATATAGTGCCATGACAAATGTAAGTCACAGTCTTTTGAACAGAAGAGCAAGCGCAAAGGATAAAGTTCCAACCCCTGCTTTTATTTGTTATTATAGGCTGTTACTGCTGCCTTTGTCAGCCATATATTTTAATTTTTTTAGAGATATGGCATAGAAACAAACCCTTCAGCCCACAGAATCCATGCCAACCATCGATCACCCATTCTCACTAGTTCTATGCTATCCCACTTTATCACTCCACTTGTGACACATGAGGGGCAATTTTTCAGAAGCCAATTAACCTTCAAACCCAGACACCTTTGGGATGTGGGAAGAAACTGCAGCACCCGGAGAGAACCCATGCGGATGCAGGGGAAAATGTTCAAACTACACTGACAGCACCAGACATGCCACAGGACATGCCACAGCCACTGGCATATTAGTGAATGCCAACATTAGATTGTTAACCTGTTTTCTAAACCATGAAATGGTTACATTCTAGAGAGTGAGTAAAACATGCAGAGGGAATGAATAATTCATTATGAAATACTCACCATAGGAGCTCCTCCCCTGAAAGTAGGGATTGGACATTCAGCGATGCTCCCCCAGTCTGCAGTACGATTTTGACAGAACAGGAAGTCATGTACCTCCATGCTCTCCTCGGTCTGTTGACGAACAATGCGGCTGAAGGAAACAAAGAGGGTTTTCGTTCAAAGGGGCAGTTTGATGGTATTAGTGAATTAGGCAGGTCCACAGATTGAATCAGATTTACACACAGATTGGATTGATGGCGGAGCTCCAAGTATTATCATCAGAACAACAACTTTTTAAGATGTATTTGTTGTGTTCATGTGTATTTGTGTTAGTAGAACAGTAATTCTGATGAAAGATCATTGGCCTTCAATGTTAATTTTGTTTCTCTCTCCACAGATGCTCCCTGAATATTTCCAGGATGCTTTGTTTTATTACAAAAACACATTTTATGGCACTTTGGTTGTTTTTGCTGCTATTACATAAAAATTGTGACGTTTGCTATAAAATTGTTTTGCATCCTAAGGTTGTGAAAGGAGCAATATAAATTTGATATGGTATCGTGCGAAGTGTAGATAATCCAGGAAATTATAGGCTGCTGTCATGTCAGTGGAAGGGCAGCTATTAGAGAGAATTCTTTGAGCATTTTACTTCCAAAGGCCCCATCTGATTTAATCTTTCTAAATCTGACATTCACTTGTTCTGTGTTAACTACTGTACATTTGGTTGTTAAATGAAGACGTTTGAAAATTTATTTGAACAATTAAGTGAGCAGCTGCACAAAGACCTGTGCATACACACAACATCGTTAAGTATCCTAAAATAAAACTCTCATTTAAAATGGCCTTTTAAAGCTTAATATCTATGTTACAGCTTCCCAATCAAATATTCGATCCTTGCATCTGTTTTTTAGTAAGGTATCGTCATACATACCCAATTCCATGGATGACAAGTCCAGCAAAAAATATGACAAAGAGATGGTGTGTGAACCAGAAGACCTCAAAATATGACCTCCGAATGGTGTCTGTTGAGGATGTGATCATGACGATGAGGGCAAGCGTGATGATAACTCCAGTTAATCCAGCTATGGTGGTGAATGTAATATAGGAGGGGGTCTGAGGAAGAAATCAACATGTAAACAAAAGCAGCATTCAGCAAAAAGTAAGGATACTGACTTTGAAAAGATTTAGGATTCCTTTGTAAAGCATGCCTTGATAATTTTTGTGCCATTGGTATCAAATCAATATATTTCCTTTTCTATTGTAGAGGTCTGATGACGATTACATAATTAAGCACACACACACGTGAATGCACACACACACAAATACACGCATTTATTCAAGTCTTAAGATACTGTCGCAATATTTACCCCATCTGTTAAAACTTTATAAACATTTTATGAGTTCTCAATCATTTTTTAATACTGAATAGTTAGCCGAGTCAGATGTTAATAGTTATATCCACATTTCCTTGCTTTTTAGAGATTAATTCCTTCACTTTAATTACTCTCCCCCTTCAATGTACAATCTTGCCAGATCTAGGAGATATGTATTCACCCACTCCACATATAAACAAGAAATACTTGTGAATCGTCCCTCAAGTTTTCTAAGTGTTTAGAGTGAATGTGCCTTGGAGATCTTTCTGTTTTTGAGGAAGTTCAATTTAATTCTCATTGCAAAATGCCTTCTTCCCGTCAATGTGCCGTGTGCTTTTTGAAGGAGTTTCTCAATGCTATCTGCTTTCAGTGGTTGGGAGTTTGATTGGAGTGGGTGGACAGGAATAACTGCATTCTGCATGATGTTATTATTAAAATCAGTCACAAAATTGCACCAGTTGAGAACAGATATTGTCATTAAAATATAATTTGTTGGGGAGAATGTGTAACATTGCCAATACTTGTCCCATGGGTACAATTAGGCAATTGTCACATTCCAGAATAAATGAACGATGAAGAAATGAAACATGTTTAAGGAAAATTTCCACGGGGAATTTACACCTGTGCTGGTCTCACACTGAAAACAAAAAGCAGGCATTCATTACAGCATGTGTGGGTGCCTGTTTGCAGTAACAATGCAAAATAGTGCAATTGTGCACCATCTTTATTAGGAAACTAAACTAAGTGAAACGAAAAAATGGAGCAAATAGAAGAATAAATAAATTAGTAAATAAATAGCAGCAGGGCGGCACGGTTGTACAGTGGTAGAGTTGCTGCCTTACAGCACCCGAGACCCAAGTTCGATACTGTCCATATGGAGTTTGCACGTACAGGTTTGTAGGTTAATTGGCTTGGTATAATTGTAAATTGCCCCAAGTGTTTGTAGAATAGGGTTAGTGTGCAGGGATTGCTTGGCCGAAAGGTCTGGTTTCCACGCTGGATCTCTAAATTTCTAAAACTGAACTAAAAGGATGAAAATATTTTTTTTACATCAAAGTCATATCGTGCTCTATCCAGTCATAGCACAGGCTGTGATGAAATTAAGATGATCATTTGACTGTAAAAGGTTGACAGTATTGAATAAGGAAACAAAGGTAGACACAAAATGCTGGAGTAACTCAACCAGACAGGCAGCATCTCTGGAGAGAAGGAATGGGTGACATTCAAGGTCGCGACCCTTCAGACTGATGTCAGGGGAGTGAGCGGGCCAGAGATAGAATGTAGTTGGAGACAGTAAGATGGTTGGGAGAACTGGGGAGGAGAGGGGATGGAGAGGGAGGGAAAGCAAGGGCTATTTGAGAAGACAATGTTCATACTGCTGGGGTGTGAGCTACCCACAGTGAAATATGAGGTGCTGTTCCTCCAATTTGCGATGGGCCTCACTATGACAATGGAGGAGGCCCAGGCCAGAAAGATCAGATTGAGAATGGGATGGGAGTTAAAGTGCTGAAAACAGTGTCCATTGTCATATAAGTTTCAAGTACCAAGATTAAAACATTGGAAATTAAATAGATGACCATTGTAAAGAAGGATAAGTTTATGGGATAGTGGGATGCCAGGAAATATCTTTGGCATGGAGAACACACAATTTCAAGAGAATTGGATGTTTTTCTGGATAAAGGGTTGTGGAATATACCATGAAGGTGACAATCTTTTCATTTAAAAGACAGTTACTCATGAACAAGAGTCTATTTCCTACCGTCTCATTAGACCGAATAGGATTCAACCATTTGCTGTCATTGTTGCCAACGCGGGATAGGACCGCATCCAGCGTCTGTCCAGTTGACTGCTGACTGTCGTTGAACCGTTCAAAGTTGAATAAATGCGCCACAATGTGAATTACTGTGGAAAATAGATGACCATAGTTTTGAAGAACAAAATACAGGTAACTTATTTTATCCAAACTAAGGTTTAAATCTAAATCTTATTAGATTTTATGAAAAATATAACATTGCGTCTATTTATGTTTAGTTTGTTTAGTTTTGTTTATTGTCACATGTACTGTGAAAGGCTTTTGTTATGTGCTAACCAGTCAGTCAGTGGGAAGACAATACATGATTACCATCGAGCGATGTAGCAATGTTTGGGCAACCTTGCTGCAGAATACGTGAACAACGATGTCATCTGCATGTTAACAAAGCACCAAGCGTTATGGAGTTATGGATCATGAAATAAATGAAACTACAGTAGATTAATATTCCTGGTGTAGTGAATTTTAATTTGGATTTTGAATCCACATCTTCAGCCAGAATCTTTGGCCCTGGTGCACCCTGGCAGGCACCAGAGCCCCTTTGTTCCACATCATCTGAACATGTGTACTTGGAGTGACAGCCTGTTCAAATGTTCCTGTCAATTCAGTTGGGGTTTAGGATTTAGGAATGGGGAAATCAGAAGTTGTGACTTCCATGAAACTAAAGGGTAGGATGGCTAAGAAAGCAAAGAAAATATTTGCATCCCCTATATTTGCATTGAGTGTGTCATCCTCAAATGGCACTTACCCGTGTGCAATGCGATCATGTACGCCACAAGTTTATGGAATGTGATGTTCTTGTCCAACTGTTTCCGGGCACTGCATCTACAGCACTAACATAGCACCAAAATACAATCAACATCCAAAAGGAAGCCTATTAAACAGTCACATTTTACTGTGATAGGACAAGAGAGCAAATCAAAGGCTTTGTTTTGTGGTACTTATAAAATAGTCTGATGAAAATTTGGAAATGGCGTTTGAATAATTTTGTTCAGCAGCAAGTCAAAAGGAATGGCAGGATTAACACAGAAGAATTCTGAGGAGAGGGAGAGGCATGAACAAATCCACGTTATTATAGACCAAACCACCAGCTTTCCTACTCGCTTATTTCTTCGAATCATCCTTTTTCAGAAACATATCTAGTTATGTTTACTGCAATTATACAGTTCAGTTGAATGATTCATTTTGGAAACATGTTTTGTTGGAAAATGTTTTGTTGATGTGTGTGTGTGATAAAGAAACCTCAGTGATTTTGTTAAAATTGGTTGAAATTGTTGCAAAGCGGCATGACTTTCCAAACAGATGTGGAAATGCACTGATATTGATGGTCACATTGATCATTGCTCCTGAACTAATAGACACTCCCCAATGGAGCTTTGTATTAGAGTGGATGTATGATGTTAGAATCAGATTATCCACTTGCACAGAAATGCTGCCCATAAGAGGGGATTGGAATAACAAAATCACAGGATCATTCATTGCCAGTGCTAACTATGTGTCCGAATACAACCCTCTCATTGTAAATGCTGTCACACATTGGCTTTGCTGGAAATGAATATATGGAGATGGCTTCAAACCATAGTCGATTATGTATTTATGTTTGTTGCTAATAACCAAACATATATTTCTCTGTCATGGAATTTTACACAACAGAGAAGCTATATAGCCATCATTTTTTGCTATCTTTGTTATACTATTTTTCATTTAATCTGATGCGCTCTCCTTTTCTAATGCCACTCAAAACATAACTTTTTCAACTATCTACTCCTTTAAAGGATATTATGGATCCTCTGTTAAACTCCAATAGACTTTCCTCGACAACAATGTTTCTGCTGTGGCAATCTTTTACCTGAATATTATTTTTTTTCTATCCTGTTCTTTCAAATTTTACTCTCCTCTGCATTCTGATTCACCACTGGAAATAGTTCTGTTTGCTTTATCAAGGTCCCTACAAAAGTTGGGCATCTTCAACATTCACCACTTTATTTGCTTTAATGAAAAATACCCAGATGTTCTTATGTATTTCATGTCTTTTTCTGGTGGCTCCTTGGAGAATGTCTTCTGTTTGTGCTCCCTCACCAAGGCAGATAAACCAAAAAGGCTCAAGGATGCATACAATTAGTTTGGTTTGGTATATCTCTTTTGTTTAGCATGCTATAACTGTTTGTCCCAGGTCGACTAACAACTTTATCAGAATATTCTCAATTTAAAGATTTCTATAACATAATTTATACTGTCTACTCTTTCTAAAGCATCATTGTTTAATAGGTGTTCCCTTTCCTCTTTTTTCCTCCTGAAATGCATCACGTTTTGCTTCATGATGTCATGTTCAATAGAAAACTGTGCTATATCCTGACATCTACATCAACCTTTATTGATAATCATGCTTGCTTTCTTTTTGCATCTGCAAATTGAGGTGTTGCCTTAATTCAGATCATTCATGTATCATATATTGAAAAGAACAATAAACATTGATCCTTGTGCAGCACCACTGTTTATATTTCTCCAGTCTGAAACATATCCATTTACCACACAATTTTAAACATGGGATCAAACTGGGATTAAAACATATCCATAACCCACATGATTTTCTGTGCTTTAAACAATTCAAAATTATGTTTCTGCAGTTCATTAACTAACATAGAGTCATTGAGTCATAGTTATACAGTGTGGAAACAGGCCCTTTGGCCCAACTTGCCCACACCAGCCAACATGTCCCAGCTACACTTTTTAACACTTGCAATAATTTTATCAATGGCTTCTGTGACATATTTATTCCTTTTTCTTCTTTTGAAATTGTTCAAAACTCTTGCATATAATATTGCATAATCCTTTGTAATCTGTTTACCAGGGAATTCTGTTATTTGCTATTTGTATAGACTATGTTGATGGTCCATAATCAGCTCATCTTGCCTTTGGCTCCCAAAGACCCATCACTGACTGTCATTAAATTGAATAGGTTATAGTGACCTGGAAACCCTCTACCCCAAAACATATTATATATACACTTTTAGAATCCTCTCCAAAATCTTTGAATCAAGAACTGATCAAGGGATGGCACGGTGGCGTTGCAGTAGAGCGACTGCCCTACAGCTCCAAAGACCCGGGTTCGATCCTGACTACGGGTGCTGTCTGTTCGGAGTTTGTACGTTCTCCCTGTGACCGGCATGGGTTCTCTCAAAAAATCTTAGGTTTCCTCCCACACTCCTAAGACGTACAGGTATGCGGGTTAATTGGCTTGGTGTAAATGTAAAATTGCACCAGTGTGTGTAGGGTAGTGTTAATGTGCGGGGATTGCTGGTCAGTCTGGACTCGGTGGGCCGAAGGACCTGTTTCCATGCTGTGAAATCTTTTAAACTGATTTAAAGATTATGATTCATGTCTCCTTTTTTGTCTTGGATTATCCTCAGTATTCTAAAAAACATGGGATTAGTTTCTTTTGTCTTTTCCTTTCAGCCCTCATGCAGTGCTATGAGACATAAATGACCCACTCTGTTATTGTGGGTTCGAGAATGACGTGTGAATTGCAAGATCATGCATCAGGATTTGCAGAAACCCTTTGTAAGTGGCAGAAGGAACAGACCATCTCAGAAACTACCCACCTATTGGCTCTGTCAGCCAACTCGTGCCCCATCAACGGAGGTACAGTATACATAGTTTCCATTTTGGGCTAGAACCGAAAAAAATAAATGGAATAAAATCATCCATAATCCCAAAGCACTGCCTTAGAAGAAAGGGAAGAGGAAGAAGATTAATTAAATTTAAATGACCTCCAGACAGAGAGAAATATATGGAATGCTCTTCCTTGTTAGAGCGGATGTGGAAACTCCCGAATTACTGAGAAATCATTGATGGTGCAATGGAAGAATGATATGGTATTTTAGGAAGGAGAAAATAAGGTGAACTATGTGTGTTCTTTATGGTGAATAGCTCTAGCTGCGTCATAAATTGTTGTGTCTAGCGGCGATATGGTGGAGCAGTGGTAGAGTTGCTGCCTTACAGCACCATAGACCCAGGTTCGATCCTGACTACACGTACTGTCTGTATGGAGTTTATACGTTCTCCCTGTGACTGCGTGGGTTTTCTCCGGGTGCTCCAGTCGTCCCCCCCCCCCCCCCCCGCACTCCAAAGACGTACAGGTTTGTAGGTTAATTGGCTTTGATGAGCTGTAACATTTCCCTAGTATGTGTAAATATTCCTTAGTTAGCAAGCAGGGTGATCGCTGGTCAGCGCGGACTCGGTGGGCCAAAGGTCCTGTTTCCATGCTAAGTCTAACTCTACATACTTGCCATTCTGACAGACAGTTTATCTCCTCTAATTTTCTCGAGTTTTCCGGTTGGTGTGTGACTTGTTTGGTGTGTAATTTATTTTGGGATTCCATGAGCACTGGTTTCCCTCTGTACCTCATCCACATGTTGGTATGAAGTGCCGGTGGCTTATTCCCCCTGGGCAGCGTCATATCTGAGTCTAATATTTTCTTTAGTAAACATCTAACAAAGTTTACTTACTGGGATAATGGACTGGTGGACTTTGTACCTTGCAGTTTTGGAGTCAGAGTGTGGACATTACAAATTATGCAGGAATATTTTTGCCTTAAAATAGAAATAAATGTACATGTTCACTGGAATCCAAATGATTTCACAGTGAAAGAAATGGCTAGTGATAAGGTAAGATGATGTACATGTCGTAGATCATTTAATTGTATCCGGATGACTGAGAGTTCTATTTTAAAATCCTTCTGATGTTTTATCTTTATCACAGCCAGCAAAAGCCCTTTTGACAAATTCTTGATTCCAGATTCTGAAATTGGATCCGTTTGTTGTAGAGTTAGAGTCATAGTGCTAGACAGTAGGTAAATGGACCCTTTGGCCCGACAAATCCATGCTGACCAAGTTGAGTTATTGAGTTAGTCCTTTTTTCCTGAGCTTGGTCCATTTCCTCTCCATGTCTGTGTCTATTAAATATTGTTATTGGACCCACTCTCCCATTTCCTCTTGCACCACATTCACCACATCTGCAACCTGATATTCTAGGACATTTTATGAACAGGCAATGGATTAATTCCCATGTCTACCTCAAGTTAAGTAGGTGAAGCAGCAATTACTAGCTACCGTAATCTTATCCTCTATCACTGCTGCACCAACAGTGAGCAGAAAAGGAAGATGTTTCTTACCACACAGGATCCTCTGAGGAAGGACAATAAATTGCGACAGACAGGCAGCAGGATCAACAAACAATTGAAGTTGAGACAGGCAGCTGGAGCGCGAGCCCAGGCCAGGGCAGACTGCAAAAAAAAACATGCGAGCACTGTTAGCCTTTTGATCTACATTGCCCGTCAGCTTCAGAATGAAACGTCATGTCACGC
Organism: Leucoraja erinaceus; assembly: GCF_028641065.1. Lineage (NCBI taxonomy): Eukaryota > Metazoa > Chordata > Chondrichthyes > Rajiformes > Rajidae > Leucoraja > Leucoraja erinaceus. Next base: position 24,528,663 of record NC_073388.1, on the reverse strand, counting down.
TGCCCAGCGTCCACCTAACATAAAGGCACTTCTCAGAGTAAAATAAAAAATACCAATTAATATTAATCTGTGTTGAATTCCATTTCAAAAGCAATGTTGACATATGTTTAGTGGGAAAATTCTTTGTCAGAGAGAATCCTTGAACACATTGCTGAATTCCAGACGCTGAGCAAACCTGCTATAATTGCAGAATTAGTTATTTTTATTTGTAGAAAGTAATGAAAGTACAATAATGCCCTGGTCAATATATGCTTATTGATATTGAAAAAATATACAGTGCAATTTTGTGATTCTTTTTTTTGGTTAGGATACATGATTGGAAAGAAGATGGAAGATCTGACTATGATATTCATGGCTATATTAATCTTTGAATGCATATCTGCTCTTTTAATGTGTAACTCATTGTTCAGACTGCTGACAGTGTAGTGACATTGGTTATGAATAGGAAGACTTTATTATCACATGTGACTAGGCACAGTGAGATTCTTTGCTTGCTTACCCAATGTATACAAATAGCGGCCACCCACACAGTTACAAAGCACGCCGGCTCCTCCTTTTGTCCCCCCCCAGCGGTTCCCCCATGCAGGGTCCCCATTGTCCTTTATTGGCCCACCTCCTATTGTCCATTGTTCTCCTCCCACCTCCCTCACGGCAGTCCCCCCTCGCTGGGTCCACCATTATTCTCCCCCCACATATGGATGCGTAAAGAAATTCTGTGCTCGTATAATATAATGAAGGATCATCAATCATAACACAAACGACACTGGTAGATCACAACAATAACTCAAGAGACAGCATGGAAAGATTGACTACAAAGGAAGGAATGTGAAACAGATGCTGGATTAAGAGGCAGCATCAGGGTTCGCATGTCAGACATAGTGCTTGAGACTCTGATGATAATCAAGCACCCTATTATGTTCAACCTTTGCAAGAAATTCCTCACAAACATGAAATCATGCCTTTGTCTGATAAATAAAGTGTTGGAGTAACTCAGCTGGTCAGGTAGCATCTCTGAAGAAAACTCCCGACCTGAAACATCACCTATCCATGACCTCCAGAGATGCTGCCTGATCCTCAGTGTTACTCCATCACTTTGTTTTTTATTGTAAACCAACAACTTCAGTTCATTTTATCCCCGTCTTTGCCTGCTCTTGAGTATTGCTCCCGATGGAACTGTGTGCAGTAAAGCTTTAATCCGGTGCACAAAGGACCCTCAGATTTTTCCGGGTTAAATCATTTTGTTTTGGTGTACATATTAAAGTAGTACAGGTGCACAACCTTTTATCCGAAGATCCAAATAACGAAAACCTACAAATAGCGGACATTTTTTCAGTCCTTGAAGAAAGGTCCTTGAAAACGTTCACCGAGGGCGGCCCGCAGAGGTGACAGCGGAACCTCCGGTCGGTCCTCGAAGAAAGGGGAACTAAATCCCCATTCATAATAGAGAAGGCGAGGGTATATTGCGCGGGAGGGTTAATAATTGACAATATGCTGCTGCCTGCCCGCTGAGTTAAAAAGTTCCCACGGTAGACTCACGATACACAGCAACTCCAGCCCAGCCCTGCTCCAACTCCAGAGGAACACGCTTCCCGTAGGGGCAGAAGCTGATGGTGTGCAAGGTACGTCTTGTTCTTGGGGTCGCGCAACTCGGGCTGTAGGCGAACTACCACTTGTCGCCGTAGCGGCCCATCGGGGAGACGGATTCCTCTGGAGTTGGAGGGGGAGGGGGGTATTGTGCTGTTTGAACGCCCCCTGCTATCCCAGGGACAGGGAGACAGGACGTTCACCGAGGGCGGCCCGCAGAGGTGACAGCGGAACCTCCGGTCGGTCCTGGAAGAAAGGGGAACTAAATCCCCTTCATAAAAGAGAAGTGAAGGGTATATTGCCCGGGAGGGTATATCGCCTACCTGGAAGAAACCGGACATTTTTTCCAGGATGTCGTCTGCACACCAAAGCTCACCAAAGCTCACGTTTGCCGCTAAACATGGCACGCCAAAGCTCACGTTTGGCGGCAAACGCACGTCGCTTCTGCTGCACACGGATATAAGAGTGTGAAAATGTCGCCTTAGGCCGCCTAAGGGCATGTAGCCCCGCTAGGGTGACATGAGTGCGGGAGGTGATTCAATGCTGCGGTCACATTTACAAATTCAGGAATTCATTCAACACACTGCATTTCATACAGACATTTATTCTGCAAGAAAAAAACTACATTGAAGACTCAAACTCGCGACTGAGGAACTGCCGGGATCAAGGCGCAAACTCGCGACCTTGCGGATACAAGCCGAGCACTCTACCACTGAACCAGCCATTAAAATCTACGCTAAAAAATTTCCATTCTGAAGGCCGACAAATTCCGAATTACGAAAAGTGTCTGGTCCCAAGGCTTTCGGATAAAAGGTTGTGCACCTGTAGCATAATTTTTCCAATGAACCTGCTAAGTTTCAGGAGCAAAGGAAACAGAACCTGGTAAACCAAATGCTGAACTATTAGCATATCTAAACAGTTGGATAGCAGAGATTTACTGTACAAAAACTACACCTGCCATAGTACTTTTGAAAGTGGGGTAGAATGGGAACAACATGAGATATAATGAGGTGACAAGTCACGAGGAAGATGAACCACAAAGCCACAGATATCAACAATGCCAAGAAGAGCGATATGTTTTTGACACCATTATAAGGTAATGAGGCAAAGCTACCTTTTGGTTAAAATCTAGTTACTGCTTGTTCTTGTGAAACAGGTTTTTTTTAGTGTGTCCTTAGGATTCATACTGAGTATCGGGTGGCTTTCTATGCTTGCATCAGGCCAGGGATGGGAGTTATTTGCTGAATGGTGGCTGATACAGCTGACAACCCATGGTGCTAGCAATGAAGGCAGAGTGATGTTGAGGAACACGGGAGAATTCAACGCCAGATTGAATTACTGTGATAGATATACTGTGCGAGCGGCAAAGTTTAAAGGAGATGTGTGGGGCAAGTTTTGTCCAAGAGTGGTTTGTCGGCGTCTAGAACGAGCAGCCAGGGGTGATGGTGGAGGAAGATACAATAGTGCTGTTTAGAGGGTTTTTAGATAAGCACATGGATGAGCAGGGAATGGAATGATATGGATCATGTGTAGGCAGATGAGATAGTTTAACCTAGCATCATGTTTGGCACAGTTATCGTGGGCTGAAGGGTTTGTTCCTGTGCTTTCCCAACCCCTTGCATCCTCAATAGACAGAGAAATGGTCAACATTTCAGTTCAACCAAACGTTGACTGTCTCTTTCCATGCGTGCAGCTGGACCTGTTGGGTTTTTCCTGTGTTTTCTGCTTTTATTTCAGGTTTCCAACATCAGCAGGTTTAAAAAAAATTTAATTCTCTTGCATCACTTGTTTTTCAAACAAAATGAGTTTGTCGACTGCTGCAGATTTAAATATAAGTATCTTTTACCTGGATGATTTTCTGGGTAATGTCATTCTTTGAAGCGCTGGAATCTGCTGTAGGACATCAGACAAAAGAGATTTGAAATGCTGCTAACCTTTAATTTGAGTTGTCCCAAGGGGACGGGACAGGAATCATGCACATGTGCCACCCAAATGTCCCGGTTGTTTATAGAACATGGAATAGTACAGCGCAAGAGCAGGTGTATAAATAAAATGAAGCCAAACTCAACTGAAATAGGTAGAACAAAGGGAAAGATACAGAGTGCAGAATATAGATCTCAGTAGTAAAGCAGACCCGTTCTAAAGACAAAGTCCAATGTCTGCAATGGGGTAGGTGAAAAGGACAGCACCTGATGCCTAATTCGCCTAATTAGACGTAATTCCCCTTTATGAGTCATTTGCTGACGGAAGCACCTGCTAAGGTAAGTAATATGGTAATAGGCACTTTCAGGAATGTTTTTCAGTTATGGGGGGTGAATACTTCACCTGAAGTGCACCCTTTCTCATAGAGGCAGGTGATTGTTCGGCAAATTCTGAACATTTCTTATCTCACTTTAGAACAACGGCCATAACTTCCTCCAGAGGTTTTAAATGAAATATTCCTGTTAATGTGATACATACAGCCAACACTACTTAGTGCGCCAATAACCAGTTACTTACAAATATCAACAATGTTGATTGATTGATTTTAAGAAAAAAAATCAATAAGGTATTTCAACTGCACATTTGTGAAGAACATACTACAGACATGAACTGACTTCAATAGATGATAGAAGTGTGAGTACTTACTCCAGTAATTTGTCTTGTGTAGTAAAATTCTGTATTATATTCGTAAAAGTGAAAGTAATAGACAAATAGAAAGATGTTGATTCCCAGCCACACCACCTGTAAGCAAAAAAAATGACAATAATCACTCTGTTTTCTGCAGATCTTCTGTCGATGAAAAAGACTGAGCCGAGAATTCCAAATATTCTTCTTACAATGACCAGGGCAGACAGGCCATGATTAAGCACCCAGTTGCTCATGGTTCCAGGGCTCCTCTGACTTGAATGGGAATAAAGCAGTCACTTCATATTTTATACTTGATGAATAGGGTGGGATGGGTGTTGGCCAAACCAGACTTCAAGGAAGTAGTTGCTCTTTTTAACCTCCCTTGAATGAATTGTGTCTTCCGATTTGTTTGTCTTTGTAATCTGTGTGTTTCGCTCCCAGTCTAATCAGGAAATAATTTAGAATATTAGATTAAACAGTGGCTGTCACATTGCCGTATCTTTCTGTTCCAAACTACAATTAGTCTAATAACGACATGACACACAGCTAATTTGGATTAGCACCATTCCACATTTCCCTCTATCCCCTTGCTTGCCCATTCCTCGCCTCCCCCCTATCCCACCTCCCCACAATGAAAATCCCGATGTTTAAAAAAAAAAATGAAAGCTCTCCCTATCCCACCCTCGTTTTTTTTTAAATGAAATTCTCAATGAAAGTCGCATTTTTTATTTTAAATAACCTAAACACAATGTTAGCTGTTAATGAAAACGGGAGCATTTGATTAAAACTGTGTTTTTTATTTTTAAATCACGATTTTTAAAAATGTAAATAAGATTCGGGATCTCATTGTCGCGTCATTGTGACGTCGAACGCCACTGATGGGCAGGGCAAGTGGAAAAGTGGTTTGAAAAGTATTTTTTGTAAAGTTTAAAATGTCAATGTTGTAAAATATAATATCAATCCGAACAAAATTTGTTTCTTTTACATGTCAGGACAATGGTGAGTACGGTGGGCCAAAAAATTGTAGCACTATCGTGTACCCTTTTCGCGGGATTTTGGCATATCGCGCACACGCATACACATACAAACAAACAAACAAGATGAGAGTTTAGTAATATAATAACTAAGCTATGTGGGACCCATTGGGCACCAGTCACACGCGAGGCCTGGTCCCCCAATGCAACCCGTTCCTCAAAGCAATATTCCACCACTCACCCATAGCCCCTAGCTGCGCATGCACGGCTTTTAGAATTTGGTGCACCGGAAGGGGTGTCACTGTCCCAGCCTGGGCGTCGCTGTCCCGGGTGACTGACAGGAGAGGAGACCAATCTGCGTGGCGGTGACTGGCAGGAGAGGAGACAAATCTGCGCATGCGCGGTTTTTAAGATTTTTAAACCTTAATAACTTTTATCCTATACCATAGATCAGAACGAAACTTGTTGCACTTGAGCACAGGAGAATGATGAGTAAGGTGACAAAAAGGTTTTATGCTATCGTGTATCGTTTTTGCGCAAATAGAAACATGACGCAAACCGGGGAGCGCAAGATCAGAGTTTTAGTACTAGACTAAGTGGGACCCGTTGGATCCCAGTCACATGGGAGGCCTGGTGCCCCAACGCAACCCATTTCCCAACTCAATATTCCGCCACTCACCCGTTCCCCCAAAGCAACCGTTCCCCAAATGCAATATTCCACCACTCACCCATAGCCCCTAACTGCGCAGGCGCAGCACATTTCCCCTCATCCTTGAGCACTCCCTCCCCCTCCTCTTCATGTGTGGGAGGAGGGAAGTGGGGGTGGGGGGTAGGAGGGGAGGAGGGGTGTATGTGGACGGGGAAGGGTAGGGGGGGGGGGGGAGAGGGTGGTATGGTGGGAGGGGGGCTGGGGAGAGAGGGGGATTGGCGGGGGGTGTGTGGGGTGGGGGTGGGTATCCAGGCGGGAGGGTTGTGGGAGTAGGGGAGGAGGGATATGGGAGGGGTGTGTGTGTGTGTGTGTGAGGGTGTGGTGTGTGTGTGTGTGTGTGTGTGTGTGTGTGTGTGTGTGTGTGTGTGTGTGTGTGTGTGTGTGTGTGTGTGTGTGTGTAGGGGCCTGTGTGGGCAGGGGGGGAGTTTGCGTGGCTGGAGGGGTGTGAGGGGGGGAGGGTTTGTGGGGGGGTTGGGGGGGTGGTTGTGGCGGCGGGGTGTGAGGGGGTTGGGGGGGGGGGTGTGGGCCGGGGTGGGGTGCGGGGGGGGGGTAGGGGGAGGGGTTGGGGGTGTGTGGGGTGGGGATTGGGAGGGTTGGTGGGCGAGGGGGAATTGGGGGGGAGATGGTTGTGTGTGACGGGGGTTGTGGGCTGGTGGGGGGGGGATGTGTGGGCTGGGGGGGGGGGGGGGGTGGGTGGGGGGGGTGTGTGGGTGGAGGGGGTTGGTGGGTGTGTGGAGGGTGGGTATGTGGGGGGAGGGGGGGTTGTGTGTGGCCAGGGGGAGTTGTGGGGGTAGGGAGGGTTGTGTGAGGGGGGGGGGGAGTGAGCTCGGAGAAAAGACGGGGAAGAGCCATGGGGGAGAGGGGCGAAGAGCAAGCGAGGGGGACCATAATGGTAGTGGCTGGAATTGGCGTTGCGATGGGGACTCACAGCGGACGCTGTTTGTTCTCCTCTGCCGGGATCAGAGTCTACCCTTTCCGTTTGGTGACATCGGCGACATCTCTGGGCTGGGCTGGGTCTCCGACTCTGGGCTGGGCTGTGTCATGTCTCCAAAGCTGGGCTGCTGCTTGGGGCTGGGCTGCTGCTTGGGGCTGGGTTGTTGCTTGGGGCTGGGCTGGGCTGCTTCTTAAAGAAGGCACTGATGTAAATGGAAAGATCTTTCAGCACTATTTCAATATTTTCCCACACTATAACTAGCAATGTTACAAAATTTTGAGATTTAAAAAATCAAGCCTGCAATTTATCCCATCAGATAAAGCATAAAAAGAAGTTTAATTTACACCTAATTGACTTTCATATCTTCAGTATTAAAAAAGTTATGGCCATTTTCTGAAATTAGCATCTTGTTCCCTATTGCTTTTCCATTAACAACTTAAAAGCTGTGATCGAGGACAGTCAAAAGCCCATAACTTTCTTAAAAATTAAGAGAACTGAATGAAATTTTCAGTTATTGTAGATTGAAGCATTAACCATATAACCATATAACAATTACAGCACGGAAACAGGCCATCTCGGCCCTACAAGTCCGTGCCAAACAATTATTTTCCCTTAGTCCCACCTGCCTGCACTCATACCATATCCCTCCATTCCCTTCTCATCCATATGCCTATCCAATTTATTTTTAAATGATACCAACGAACCTGCCTCCAGCACTTCCACTAGAAGCTCATTCCACACCGCTACCACTCTCTGAGTAAAGAAGTTCTCCCTCATGTTACCCCTAAACTTCTGTCCATTAATTCTGAAGTCATGTCCTCTTGTTTGAATCTTCCCTATTCTCAAAGGGAAAAGCTTGTCCACATCAACTCTGTCTATCCCTCTCATCATTTTAAAGACCTCTATCAAGTCCCCCCTTAACCTTCTGCGCTCCATTCTGAAACAAATAACAAACAATCTTACTAGGATGACCTGAAATTAAAGCATATAATTAGTTAGTTACCTAATTGTAGCTAATTACAAAATTCAATTACTAGATCTAAACATTTATCCATTTCTTCAGAAAAGGTTAACATTTTTAAATAGCCTAATAGTGTCCAAATAACATTCACACAAGAATTCACAATATAACGATTTTAAAATCTCATTGTCATGAATTTATAGGCCAAATGGAAGGAATTTAATGTTTAATTCCCGTAAATTAATGGTCATTTTAATCATCTTGCGAGTGAGTTTTTGTGGAACGCGATCAATTGGAACGTTATGGTTTGCAGTGAATTTAAACCCCATATCGGCAGGAAAAACACTGCTGGTTCGTATGGGGCCCAAATCACATTTTCACAATGTGAAACTTTGATTAAAGTAATCCTAAGAAGCAAGTTTATATGTAAAATAAACGACTTACCTTGTTTTGTCCCGTACGTGAGATCCGTCCTGTTGTCGGCGTTGACGGCGTTAGAAGTAGCTTTTTATTTTACTCCAGCGCTGAAATCGTCCCGCGTTTTTTAATCTTTTTATTTCTGAGAACGGCAGTCGGAATGAATTTTCAGCATCAGGTAGAAGCCCGAGAAAATATATCTTGGACAGGCAGGAGAAAACGGCATTTTAATCATGCCCACCCCCTCAAAGGCGCCAAAGTCGTGCACACGGCCAGTGACAGAACTGCAGCGCCGCTGAAGGTAAGTTTTGTAACATACCTACTGTAACCTCACATGCAGTTTGATACCCAAACCTACAAACTTCTGAGGCAGAGGTTGTGAGATTAGAGTGGATTCACAAATAATCTTCAGATTCAGATTCAGATTCAACTTTATTGTCATTGTGCAGTGTACAGTACAGAGACAACGAAATGCAGTTAGCATCTCCCTAGAAGAGCGACATAAATATGAGCAATAAGCTTATGCCTAGCTTTTCATAATATTTACCATTGGTCTCCATTTGTGTTCACCAATCATCATCTGAATATCAACATCACGCTACAAGGGGTTAAGGGGGGACCTGATAGAGGTCTTTAAAATGATGAGAGGGATAGACAGAGTTGATGTGGACAAGCTTTTCCCTTTGAGAATAGGGAAGATTCAAACAAGAGGACATGACTTCAGAATTAAGGGACAGAAGTTTAGGGGTAATATGAGGGGGAACTTCTTTACGCAGAGAGTGGTGGCGGTGTGGAATGAGCTCCCAGTGGAAGTGGTGGAGGCAGGTTCATTGGTATCATTTAAAAATAAATTGGATAGGCATATGGATGAGAAGGGAATGGAGGGTTATGGTACGAGTGCAGGCAGGTGGGACTAAGGGGAAAAAAATTTGTTCGGCATGGACTTGTAGGGCCGAGATGGCCTGTTTCCGTGCTGTAATTGTTATATGGTTATATGTTATATGGTTACAATATAGACCCCTGGTGTTATTTTAGAGACCAATCATTATCTCCACTTTCACTTCAATACATACACACCCCAACTACATCAGTACACATACTGTGGTCCATACACCAAACCTACGCTACCATATTTCCACCACTCTCTTATGTCATCTAACAATCTTACTCACTTATTTCTTCCTAACCTACCTTATCTCAGGGACTTCAGACTGATGAGGCAGTCAGACCTCCAACCAGTCAACCAGATGAGTGGGAAACTCGTTTGGTTACATTGTATTCTGAGAAACCATTTATCAGATGCCACATCCATGAGAGTTCAAGTTACACTTGCCTTCTCCCATGTCAGTAAAGGGCTGCAGCACTGGTCTCCGGGAGCTGTGTCTCAATCAGGTGTTTGGAACTTCACAGATAAAAAAGGTGAGTCTTGAGGCCCCTTGCTCAACACTGCACTGGAATATTCACCAACACCGTAACCTCAAATTCAGTATAATACCCAAACTTTTGGCAAATTCACAAAAAAATTAACATGCAGGTGTAAGAAGATGTTAGGAAGATAATAGTCTGTTGGCCTTTCCTGCTGTACAAGAATACATTTGAGTGTAAGAGTAAATATGTGTTGCAACAATTACAGCATAGGTTGCAGGAAAGTGATGTTCTGAGCATAGACTCGATGAACCAAATTGCCTCTGTCATCGGAAACTGTGAAAATATTTTAGAATATAAATTGTGAGATGACTCCTGGTGTAATTGTGTACATTTTTTATTGCCTTGCCTAAAAAAAGGATACTCTTGATATAGAGGAAGCGCATTGAAAAACGCTTTAAGGAAAATCAACAACATTTTATTTTGAACATTCCAGCTGTCCTTGAGTTTCTTAAATATTAGACCATAAACTTGTGAAAACAGGATCTTTGCTGATAAACATTCAATACTTCCTTGTGAATAAGGTACTTTTTAACTTGCTCCCATTTAATCACATCCTTAAAAGAAGTGGCAGCAATGGCTTTGGATTTTAAGTTAAGTAAGATAATTATAAGCTTCAGGTAGGAATAATAGTTCCATGTCTATAACCTCCCATCGTTAAATTGCTGCGTAGTCAATGACTGAATTGTTTGAAGATACACAAAAATACTGGAGAAACTCAGCGGGTGTGGCAGCATCTATGGGGCGAAGGAAATAGGCAACGTTTCGGGCCCTTCTTCAGACCTTCTTTGGCCCGAAACGTTTGCCTATTTCCTTCGCTCCATAGATGCTGCTGCACCCGCTGAGTTTCTCCAGCATTTTTGTGTACCTTCAAACAATTCAGCCATTGACTACGCAGCATCTCTGGAGCGAAGGAATGGGTGCTGTTTCGGGTTGAAACCCTTCTTCTACTAAACGATAGATAAAAGTCACTGATACTTCACTCACCAAAACTAGCCATTTAACATGGAATGTCCTGACTGTACCATTTGTAACTAGGCAGGGGAAGACATTAAACAGATTGTCCTGTTAATTGACAAAACTGTGGAGACATTGCTATTGTATTGAGTGGCATAGAGTATTTGTTGACTTATGGACAACATTGGGACATCCAGGGATATGAACATCCAGGGATATTCAGTATTCAGGAGGGATAGAAAGGAAAAGGCATTGCTGTCCCACCTCCTCTCCCACGAGTGTTGGAGAGGAGATTAACGCAATAGAAAGGAAAGACATTAGCTTGGAGGATGTGGAATCGATATGGGTAGAGCTGCAAAACACTAAGGGCCAGAAAAAGCTAGTGGGAGTTGTGTACAGGCCACCTAACAGTAGTAGTGGAGTTGGGGATGGCATCAAACAGGAAATTAGAAATGCGTGCAACAAAGGTAAAACAGTTATAATGGGTGACTTCAATCTACATATAGATCGGGTGAATCAAGTTGGCAGGGGTGCTGAGGAAGAGAATTTCTTGGAATGTATGCGGGATAGTTTTCTAAACCAACATGTAGAGGAACCAACGAGAGAGCAGGCTATTCTAGACTGGGTATTGAGTAATTACGAAAGGTTAGTTGGCAGTCCTGTTGTGCGTGGGTCCTTGGGTAAGAGTGACCATAATATGGTTGAGTTCTTCATTAGGATGGAGAGTGGCATTGTTAATTCAGAAACAAGGGTCCTGAACTTAAAGAAAGGTGACTGAGGGTATGAGACGTGAATTGGCCAAGAGAGACTGGCAATTGATAAAGGGTTGACGGTGGATATGCAATGAAAGGCATTTAAAGACTGCATGGATGAACTACAACAATTGTTCATCTCAGTTTGGCAAAGGAATTTATCAGGGAAGGTAGTGCATTTGTGGATAACAAGGGAAATCAGGGATTATCAAAACAAAAGATGAAGCATACAAATTAGACAGAAAAAGCAGCCCACCAGGGGACTGGGAGAAATTCAGAGTCCAGCAGAGGAGGACAAAGGGCTTAATTAGGAAAGGGAAAATGGATTATGAAAGAAAACAGGCAGGGAACATAAAAACTGCAAATGTTTTTATAGATATGTGAAGAGGAAAAGATTAGTTAAAACAAATATAGGTCCCATGCAGTCAGAACCAGGCGAATTAATCATGGGGAACAAGGACATGGCAGACCAATTGAATAACTACTTTGGTTCTGTCTTCACTAAGGAAGACATCAATAATCTGCCGGAAACAGCAAGGGACCGGGGGTCAAATGAGATGGAGGAACTGAGTGAAATCCAGGTTAGCCGGGAAGTGGTGTTAGGTAAATTGTTTGGATTAAAGGCCTATAAATCCCCACGGCCAGATAAGTTGCATCCCAGAGTACTTAAGGAAGTAGCCCCAGAAATAGTGGATGCATTAGTGATAATTTTTCAAAACTCTTTAGATTCTGGAGTAGTTCCTGAGGATTGGAGGGTAGCTAATGTAACCCCACTTTTTAAAAAGAGAGGGTGAGAGAAAACAGGGAATTACAGACCAGTTAGTGTAACATCGGTAGTGGGGAAAATGCTGGAGTCAGTTATTAAAGATGGGATAGCAGCACATTTGGGAAGTGGTGAATTCATTGAACAAAGTCAGCATAGATTTATGAAAGGTAAATCATGTCTGACGAATCTTATAGAATTTTTCGAGGATGTAACTAGTAGAGTGGATAAGGGAGAACCAATGGATGTGTTATATCTGGACTTTCAGAAGGCTTTCGACAAGGTCCCACATAAGAGATTAGTATACAAACTTAAAGCACACGGTATTAGGGGTTCAGTATTGATGTGGATAGAGAACTGGCTGGCAGACAGGAAGCAAAGAGTAGGAGTAAACGGGTCCTTTTCAGAATTGCAGGCAGTGACTAGTGGGGTACCGCAAGGCTCAGTGCTGGGACCCCAGCTATTTACAATATATATTAATGATCTGGATGACGGAATTGAATGCAACATCTCCAAGTTTGCGGATAACACGAAGCTGGGGGGCAGTGTTAGCCAAAGATCCTAGAGGAGCAAGATAGACCACTCCTCCGAAATCCAATGGACTGGCGTGTAGTACGTGACGGAACATCACAGCCGCCATTTTTTAATGCGACACGCGACTTCCGGTATGCCACCCGCTGTGATCCAAAGCAAAGATTATAGAGTTCCGCTATAATCTTTGATCCAAAGCAAAGATCCTCGAGTATCTTGTAGCGGGAACAGCCCCCTCCTTTGCGTAGTTTCCCTTGCATTGTATTGCTTTAACACACACTGCACAAAATTAAATTTAACGTATACATATTTTATATATTTATATGAATGTGTGTCTGTGTGTGAGAGGCAAGTTAGAGATAATTAAGTTTATTCTCATGGATCAGAAGCAACTTTGATTTAAATAATCACTATTAATTTATTTGTCTTGTAAGATGATATACATAAACCATAAAGGCAATTATATATATAATTATATAGTAATAATATATATATGCATATATATATATTTATACACACACATATATATACATACATATATACACACATACATATATACACATACATACATACGTATACACATACATATGCACACATACAAATACACGCATACATATGGATACATTTATATGCATACATACACACATATAAACATATATATACATACATATATACACACATATACATATACATGCATATATACACATACATGCATATATACACATACATATATATTTATACATATGATTAACATGTAGAGGAACCAACGAGAGAGCAGGCTATTTTAGACTGGGTATTGAGTAATGAGGAAGGGTTAGTTAGCAATCTTGTTGTACGTGCCCCCTTGGGCAAGAGTGACCATAATATGGTTGAGTTCTTCATTAGGCAGGCAGTGACTAGTGGGGTACCGCAAGGCTCAGGGCTGGGACCCCAGCTATTTACAATATATATTAATGATCTGGATGAGGGAATTGAAGGCAATATCTCCAAGTTTGCGGATGACACTAAGCTGGGGGGCAGTGTTAGCTGTGAGGAGGATGCTAGGAGACTGCAAGGTGACTTGGATAGGCTGGGTGAGTGGGCAAATGTTTGGCAGATGCAGTATAATGTGGATAAATGTGAGGTTATCCATTTTGGTGGCAAAAACAGGAAAGCAGACTATTATCTAAATGGCGGCCGACTAGGAAAAGGGGAGATGCAGCGAGACCTGGGTGTCATGGTACACCAGTCATTGAAAGTAGGCATGCAGGTGCAGAAGGCAGTGAAGAAAGCGAATGGTATGTTAGCTTTCATAGCAAGAGGATTTGAGTATAAGAGCAGGGAGGTTCTACTGCAGTTGTACAGGGTCTTGGTGAGACCACACCTGGAGTATTGCGTACAGTTTTGGTCTCCAAATCTGAGGAAGGACATTATTGCCATAGAGGGAGTGCAGAGAAGGTTCGCCAGACTGATTTTTGGGATGTCAGGACTGTCTTATGAGATTGAGAGGGGATCTTATAGAAACTTACAAAATTCTTAAGGGGTTGGACAGGCTAGATGCAGGAAGATTGCTCCCGACGTTGGGGAAGTCCAGGACAAGGGGTCACAGCTTAAGGATAAGGGGCAAATCCTTTAAAACCGAGATGAGAAGAACCTTTTTCACACAGAGTGGTGAATCTCTGGAACTCTCTGCCGCAGAGGGTAGTCGAGGCCAGTTCATTGGCTATATTTAAGAGGGAGTTAGATGTGGCCCTTGTGGCTAAGGGGATCAGAGGGTATGGAGAGAAGGTAGGTACGGGATACTGAGTTGGATGATCAGCCATGATCATATTGAATGGCGGTGCAGGCTCGAAGGGCCGAATGGCCTACTCCTGCACCTAAATTCTATGTTTCTATTATTTTCCAACGATCAATAGATTTACGATCAGTTCCTGTGGATTGGAGGATAGCTAATGCTATCCCACTTTTCAAGAAAGGAGCGAGAGAGAAAACGGGGAATTACAGACCAGTTAGCCTGACTTTGGTGGTGTGAAAGATGCTGGAGTCAATTATTAAAGATGTAATAATGGGGCATTTGGATAGCAGTAAAAGGATTAGTCCAAGTCAACATGGATTTATGATTTTACAATGCATTTAAGCCTCTCCCATTTTTATGAGATGTATTCCTGGAATATCTAGGAAGTTTATTGTAACCTAGTGCTACTTGCCTGAACAATGGATGATATATCACTTAAATGCAATTGTTTTCAGTTGTGTGGAGAGACCTGTATATTGAAAATGCGTTTTGCCTCTAATATGTCAATTTACCTTAAATGTAGAAGAGCTTATTAAAATCTTCTTACAAAGACCATTAAGTATTTTCTTTCTATCCTCTTTTGGACCCAAGCCATAGCAGAGCTGCCAACTCTCACGAAGAGGTAAGGGAGGGAGACATGGAAGGGAGGGAGAGAGGGAAGGGAGGGAGATTGCGAAGAGAGGAGGAGAGAGAGAGAGAGAGAGAACGAGAGAAGAGAGGGGAGCGAGAGATCGAGAGGAGGGGAGAGAGAGATCGAGAGAAAGAGAGGGAGAAGGGGGGAGAGGGAGAAGGGGGAGAGGGAGAAGGGGGAGGGAGAAGGGGAAAGGAGGGGACAGGGAGAAGGGGGGAGGGAGAGTGGAACGATAACACATTATAACGCGCAGCCGTCCCATTCCGACCAAAGATTATAGAGCAGAGCTCCACTAGTATCTTTGATTGCGGCCGCCGCCACCGAACCCCCCGGCCCACCATTGCACCCAAAGATGATAGAGCAGAGTTATATAATATTTGATTGCACCCTTCTTCACGGCGGGCTTGTGATCTTTGCTTGTGATGTCTTGACAATTCGAGGAATATAATGGGTAACAGCCGCCCATTCTCGGACTTGAATCTGAGCTCGAAAAATCTCCTGGTCACTGGACCTGATGTGTTCGCGGGCCATATTGTGGAGACCAATCCCTTACAAGAACAAAACCAAAAACGTACAGAAGTGTTAAAATTGTCTTTATTATTATGGTAAGTAAAGAACTATTAAAAATAAGTCTAATAACTTTCTAATGTACCGACAAACCCAGTTTCCCAATGGCCGTTGATGGGAGAACAGAAAATAACATTTTCACGACAGAATATCGACTGAAAATAATAAAAATATTTTCTCACCTTTCTTTTTTATTGGGGAACCTAAAGAATGGCAGGTCGGGTCGTTTAGATTTACGATTAGAATACTTGATAGCAGAGCAGTGAGATGAAATTTAGATAAGGACGCCATGACAGTGTGGGGGAAGCCCAATAAATGCCTCAAAAAATGGCGTCGACGATCACACACGTCATACTACGCGTTTTTCGAGGAGTGGTCTATCTTGCTCCTCTATAATCGTTGGTGTTAGCTGTGAGGAGGATGCTAGGAGGCTGCAAGGTGACTTGGATAAGCTGGGTGAGTGGGCAAATGCATGGCAGATGCAGTACAATGTGGATAAATGTGAGGTTATCCACTTTGGTGGCAAAAACAGGAAAGTAGACTATTATCAGAATGGTGGCTGATTAGGAAAAGGGGAGATGCAACGAGACCTGGGTGTCATGGTACGCCAGTCATTGAAAGTAGGCATGCAGGTGCAGCAGGAAGTGAAGAAAACGAATGGTATGTTGGCATTCATAGCAAAAGGATTTGAGTATAAGAGCAGTGAGGTTCTACTGCAGTTGTGCGGGATCTTGGTGAGACCACACCTGGAGTATTGTGTACTGTTTTGGTCTCCTAATCTCAGGAAATACATTCTTGCCATAGAGGGAGTACAGAGAAGGTTCACCAGACTGATTCCTGGGATGTCAGGACTTTCATATGAGGAAAGACTGGATAGACTTGGCTTGTTCTCGCTAGAATTTAGATGATTGAGGGGGGATCTTATAGAAACTTACAAAATTCTTAAGAGGTTGGACAGGCTAGATGCAGGAAGATTATTCCTGATGTTGGGGAAGTCCAGAACAAGGGGTCACAGTTTAAGGATATGAGGGAAGTCTTTTAGGACCGAGATGAGAAAATCATTTTGCTCATGGTTCCAGGGCTCCTCTGACTTGAATGGGAATAAAGCAGTCACTTCATATTTTATACTTCATGAATAGGGTGGGAAGGGTGTTGGCCAACCCAGACTTCAAGGAAGTAGTTGCTCTTTTTAACCTCCCTTGAATGCATTGTGTCTTCCGATTTGTTTGTCTTTGTAATCTGTGTGTTTCGCTCAGTCTAATCAGGAAATAATTTAGCATATTAGATTAAACAGTGGCTGTCACATTGCCGTATCTTTCTGTTCCAAACTACAATTAGTCTAATAACGACATGACACACAGCTAATTTGGATTAGCACCATTCCACATTTCCCTCTATCCCCCTGCCTCGCCTCCCCCCATCCCACCTCCCCACAATGAAAATCCTGATGTTTTTTAAAAAAATGAAAGCTCTCCCTATCCCACCCTCATTTTTTTTTAAATTAAATTCTCAATGAAAGTCGCATTTTTTATTTTAAATAACCTAAACACAATGTTAGCTGTTAATGAAAATGGAAGCATTTGATTAAAACTGTGTTTTTTTTTTTTAAATCACGATTTAAAAAAATGTAAATAAGATTCGGGATCTCATTGTCACGTCATTGTGACGTCGAACGCCATTGATGGGCAGGGCAAGTGGAAAAGTGGTTTGAAAAGTATTTTTTGTAAAGTTTAAAATGTCTTTTTTTTTTTTTTTTTTTTTATTTTATTTTTATTAGAAGTACGGTAAATTACAATACTACACAACACATATATCTTAATACATTTTTTGTACCGCTTCATTTTTTTTGAGCTTTAAGAAAAAGGTAGCAGTAAGGAAAGTAAAGAAAGTGCGCGAGAGTCGTGAAGTGCAAGAGTGTTGGGAAAAGAAAACCCCTTAGAAAAGAAGTTAGAGAAGGAAGTAAAGTGAGAAAATAGATCCTAGAAAAGAAAGAAAGAGAAAATAGGAACAATCGCTCTATTATAACGTTAAACTCCGCAGAAAGGGGACTACCAACCAAGTCTGTTTTTGTTGTTTTACCTCCCGTTACCAGGTCCTGATACCACTTATTTATTTATTTGTTTATTTAAATTACTATTGCACCTCATACTTGTAATAGGTCCAGACACATAGACCACGTCTTTTGGAATTGGTCTGCTTTACCTGCTAGGTGGAATCTCATCTCTTCCAGAAGTTCTCAATGAAAGTTGCATTTTTTATTTTAAATAACCTAAAAACACAATGTTAGCTGTTAATGAAAACGGAAGCATTTGATTAAAACTGTGTTTTTTTTTTAAATCACGATTTTAAAAAATGTAAATAAGATTCGGGATCTCATTGTCACGTCATTGTGATGTTGAACGCCACTGATGGGCAGGGCAAGTGGAAAAGTGGTTTGAAAAGTATTTTTTGTAAAGTTTAAAATGTCAATGTTGTAAAATATAAAATCAATCCGAACAAAACATGTTTCTTTTACATGTCAGGACAATGGTGAGTACGGTGGGCCAAAAAATTGTAGCACTATCGTGTACCCTTTTCGCGGGATTTTGGCATATCGCGCACACGCACACACATACAAACAAACAAACAAGATGAGAGTTTAGTAATATAATAACTAGACTATGTGGGACCCATTGGGCATCAGTCACACGCAACGCAACCAGTTCCTCTAAGCAATATTCCACCACTCACCAATAGCCCCTAGCTGCGCATGCATGTCTTTTAGAATTTGGTGCACCGGAAGGGGCGTCATTGTCCCAGCCTGGGCATCGCTGTCCCGGGTGACTGACAGGAGAGGAGACCAATCTGCGTGGCGGTGACTGGCGGGAGAGGAGACAAATCTGCGCATGTGCGGTTTTTAAGATTTTTAAACCTTAATAACTTTTAACCTATACCATAGATCAGAACAAAACTTGTTGCACTTGAGCACAGGAGAATGATGAGTAAGGTGGCAAAAAAGGTTTTATGCTATCATGTATCGTTTTTGCGCAAATAGAAACATGACGCAAACCGGGGGAGCACATGATCAGAGTTTTAGTTATGTACTAGACTAAGTGGGACCCGTTGGATCTCAGTCACATGGGAGGCCTGGTGCCCCAACGCAACCCATTCCCCAACTCAATATTCCACCACTTACCCGTTCCCCCAAAGCAACCGTTCCCCAAATGCAATATTCCACCACTCACCCATAGCCCCTAACTGCGCAGGCGCAGCACATTTCCCCTCATCCCTGAGCACTCCCTCCCCCTCCTCTTCATGTGTGGGAGGAAGTGGGGTGTGGGGTGGGAGGGGAGGAGGGGTGTATGTGGACGGGAAGGTGTAGGAGGGGGGGGGGGGAAGAGGGTGGTATGGTGGGGGAGGGGCTGGGGGAGGGAGGGGGGTTGGCGGGGGGTGTGTGGGGTGGGGGTGGAGGTGTGTATCCGGGCGGGAGGATTGTGGGAGTAGGGGAGGAGGGATGTGGGAGGGGTGTGTGTGTGTGTGTGTGTGTGTGTGTGTGTGTGTGTGTGTGTGTGTGTGTGTGTGTGTGTGTGTGTGTGTGTGTGTGTGTGTGTGTGTGTGTGTGTGTGTGTGTGTGTTGGCAGGGGGGAGTTTGTGTGGTTGGAGGGGTGCGCAGGCGGAGGCGGGGTGTGTGGGGGGGGGAGGGGTTGTGGGGGGGGTTGGGAGGGTGGTTGTGGGGGTGGCGGGGTGTGTGAGGGGGGTGTGGGCCGGTGTGGGGGTTGGGTGGGCGGGGGTGGTGTGTGGAGGGGGTTGGTGGGTGTGTGGAGGGTGGGTATGTGGGGGGGGAGGGGGAGTTGTGGGGGGAGATGGTTGTGTGGGCGGGTGGGTGTGTGTGGGCGGGGGGTGTGTGGGCTGGTGGGGGGGGGGGGATGTGTGGGGGGGGGGGGAGTTGTGGGGGGGAGAGATGGTTGTGTGAGCAGGGGGAGGTGAGCTCGGAGAAAAGACGGGGAAGAGCCATGGGGGAGAGGGGCGAAGAGCAAGCGAGGGGGACCATAATGGTAGTGGCTGGAATTGGCGTTGCGATTGGGACTCACAGCGGACGCTGTTTGTTCTCCTCCGCCGGGATCAGAGTCTCCCCTTTCCGTTTGGTGACATCGGCGACATCTCTGGGCTGGGCTGGGTCTCCGACTCTGGGCTGGGCTGTGTCATGTCTCCAACGCTTGGCTGTTGCTTGGGGCTGGGCTGCTGCTTGAGGCTGGGCTGTTGCTTGGGGCTGGGCTGCTGCTTGGGGCTGGGCTGCGGCTGCTTGGGGGCTGGGCTGGGCTGTTTCTTAAAGAAGGCACTGATGTAAATGCAAAGATCTTTCAGCACTATTTCAATATTTTTCCACACTATAACTAGCAATGTTACAACATTTTTTGTATGCATATGTAAAATTAAATATACAAGATCTAAGGCAACAGGTACCTGAAAATCTCGGACAAGGTCTATGGCTGAGGAAAAACAAGATTTGATACATAACTAACTATAATCTGAAGAGAAGCAAGCTTAATGCCGTGGCCCAAAACCTGCTGCTAATGATTGGCGATCCAATAATCCTTCTCTTATTTTGAGTGGCTCCAGAACACAAACTTCCTCAGCAAATCGAGAATGTCAGATATACAGGAGGGGGGAAAGGTAGGAACCTGAGGGGCAACTTTTTTTTACACAACGTGTTGTAGGTGTTTGGAACGAGCTGCCGGAGTAAGTAGTTGAGGCAGATACTATCACAACGTTTAAGAAACATTTAGACAGGTACATGGACAGGATAGGTTTAGATATTATGGGGATATGGGCCAAATGCAGGCAGGTGGGATTAGCAGAGATGGAGCATGTAGGTCCGCCTGGGCAAGTTGGGCCGAAGGGCCTGTTTCCAAGCTGTGTGACTATGACTATTATGAGTTATGACCCTGGGTTACGAGCACCCAATGTATGAACAAGCTCTAATAAATATTAAACTCAAACAGGCTTGAAAGAATATTGTTTACCTGTAATACTGATGTAATCAGGCACCATTGTCTCTTAAGAATGCAGCTTAGGTACTCCAGCATTTTGTGTCTACCTTCAATTTAAACCAGCATCTGCAGTTCTTTCCTACACATTTTGGCCACTGTTTTGCTTTGGAAATTGACAATAAATTGTTTCTTTTGATTG
Source organism: Leucoraja erinaceus (assembly GCF_028641065.1). Classification (NCBI taxonomy): domain Eukaryota; kingdom Metazoa; phylum Chordata; class Chondrichthyes; order Rajiformes; family Rajidae; genus Leucoraja; species Leucoraja erinaceus. Next base: position 24,507,905 of record NC_073388.1, on the reverse strand, counting down.
TTGAGTAATTATATTCTACTAAACAATAGATAAAAGTCAATGATACTTCACTCATCAAAACTAGCCATTGAACGTGGAATGTCCTGACTGTACAATTTGTAACTTGGCAGGGGAAGACATTAAACATATTTTCCTGTTAATTGGCCCTCACCAACACCATTCATGACAATATTGCTATTGTATTGAGTGGCATAGCGTATTTGTTGACTTATGGACAACATTGCCTTATTGATATCCGTAAAACTGGAGCTCATTAGTAATTCGGAGATAGCTTGTACTGCAATTCTGGCCCTCTTTGCGGTTATGAAAGTCACTTTGCTGTGTGTGGAAGTGCCCCATTTTTTTTTGTAGAAGAGTTGGGCCAATGATTCCAGCAAGCAGTCAACACTATTGATACTACTCTGTGGGTGGATATATCAGTAGAGGCCCATTATGGCAAGTGATGGTGTAAAGTTCCAGTAGTCAGGCTCTCCTTGTTACAATGAGGAGGGTGTGTTGTATTGAATCAAGAGATCAATGGGAAGCAATGGACAACTGATGCTTACAGGGAAAGATGCCACTGCAGAAACATCATCTGCACTTCATGCTGCTTCGGAAAAGCAGCCAACAGAATCAAGGACTCAAGGAATCAGAATCCCACCACAATCATTTCTTTACCCCACTCCCATCAGGCAGAAGATATTGAAGTTTGGAAGCATGCAGCAGTAGAATCAGAAACAGTTTATTTCCCTCTGTTATCAGGCTTCTGCACGGTTCTTCCATACGCTACCTCTACCGTATTGTGGAAATTGGATTTTGTTTATGGAACTGATGTGCTACAATGCTGAGAACAATATTCTGCACTCTGTACTTTCTCCTTTGCTCTACCTATTGTATTTGATATAAAATGTTCACTGTGCCTCAGTACATGTGACAATAAGATTTAAGGGATCCGAACCATGATCATGTATTTCCATATCTCTTTCCCTAAAAGTTGATGGCATTAGTACACATGAACAAGTCAATGGTTTTACCTGAGTGGGCAAGAACGGTAAATACATTTTCGAAAGTCATGCAGCACGTGAGGTTAATAGGCAACGTCTAAGACGGGCCCTGTGAACGTAAAGTAAATGTGGGAGACAGAAGCCCATTGGTTTGGGCAAAGGATAGGAGTCAGAGTCCACGTGGGTTCGAAGGCAAGTTGGAAGCTTCTTAAAGGATGCATGGAAGACACGTCCCCATGTGTGCACGGACAATGTGGAGACAGAGGTCCTTTGGGTGAAAAGACAATGCAGGAGACAGAGGGGCGTAGGGTTAGGGCCCCCATGGGACAGAGACAAAATGTGACTTGCAGATGCTAAGATTTCCAGTGTCAGGCTGCACTAACTGTTTAGTTGAGATGAGTTGAGTTTAGTTTATTGTCACGTGTACTGAGATAGAGTGAAAAGCTTTTGTTGTGTGCTAATCAGTCAGTGGAAAGACTATACTATTATCTGTGATAATAATCAAACCATCCACAGATACATCATAAGGGAATGACATTTAGTGCAAGATAAAGTCCAGAAAAAAATAGATAGTCTGAGGGTCTCCAATGAGATAGCTGGTAACTCAGGATCGCAATGGCGGAGCCGCCGAGTGCTGAGCTCTGGCTATACCACATCCTGCGCTAAGCCGCAAGCACGGCCGCGCACCTTCTGTGCCTGGGCTTCGCTGTTGGGATTGGGGTTGTCAATAGGCCGGAGATGAGTGAATGTGATATTTGAGTCACCGCCTTCAGGACAGAGCCAAGGCAATGGTCCATAGGTGCGCCATGTTCGTGAGCGCACATAACTAGGGGCCAGTGCTCCAGGTGGCGTCCTAGAAGGGGCGGGATCTATGTGAACACGTGATTTGATGCCTGCCATTCGGGGCGGGTTGGGGGCGAGATCCATGTGTACACGTGATAGATGTGGCCCACCATCTGCTCACAGACATGCGTCCTGGCCCCTATGCAGAACAAAGTTGCTGACCCCTGTCCTAAAGGGTTTGTCCCAAGCGATTTTTTTTTGGCGACTGCCGGCATCATTGACTGATGTATCAGGTCACCGAAAAATACGCAGCGTGATGCGGCGTGATGGCATATGATGCAGCGGTGACACGGCATAATGACGTATTACGTGGCGGCGTTTTTTCAAGTGTTGTGACATTTTTTTTGTCGCTGCTGGATTTTGAAATGTTCAAAATATTTTGTCGACACTGATATGATGCCGGCAAAATCGCCAAGTGGGACAGGCCCTTCAGCCTTCTAAGGAAGTAGAGCCGTTACTGTGCTCTCTTGGCCATTGCTTCGATATGGATGGTCCAGGACAAGTTGCTAGGCACTGATCCAAGGTTCTGTGGGAGAGGTCTTACAGCTCTGGGTTAGATCACAGGCTTCAGTCACTGTGAGTGACAATAGACAATAGACAATAGGTGCAGGAGTAGGCCATTCAGCCCTTCGAGCCAGCATCACCATTCAATGTGATCATGGCTGATCTTCCCCAATCAATACCCCGTTCCTGCTTTCTCCCCATATCCCAACTCCGCTGTCTTTAAGAACCCTTTCTAGCTCTCTCTTGAAAGTATCCAGAGAACCGGCCTCCACCATCCTTTGAGGCAGAGAATTCCACACTCAAAATTCTCTGTGTGAAAAAGTGTTTCCTCGTCTCCGTTCTAAATGGCTTACCCCTTATTCTTAAACTGTGGCCCCTGGTTCCTACCTCTAGCGTGTCCAAACCCTTAACAATCTTATATGTTTCAATAAGATCCCCTCTCAACCTTCGAAACTCCAGAGTATACAAGCCCAGCCACTCCATTCTCTCCGCATATGACAGTCCCGCCATCCTGGGAATTAACCTTGTAAACCTACGTTGCACTCCCTCAATAGCAAGGATGTCCTTCCTCAAATTAAGGGACCAAAACTGCACACAATACTCCAGGTGTCGTCTCACTAGGGCTCTGTACAACTGCAGAAGGACCTCTTTGCTCCTATACTTGTCTCCTCTTGTTATAAAGGCCAACATGCCATTCGCTTTCTTCACTGCCTGCTGTACCTGCATGCTTACTTTCATAGACTGATGAACAAGGACCCCCAGATCCCGTTGTACTTCCCCTTTTCCTAACTTAACGCCATTTAGATAGTAATCTGCCTTCCTGTTTTTGCTGCTAAAGTGGATAACCTCACATTTATCCGCATTAAACTTCATCTGCCATGCATCTGCCCACTCCCCCAACCTGTCCAATTCACCCTGCATTCTCATAGTATCCTCCTCACAGTTCACACTGCCACCCAGCTTTGTGTCAGTCTGATTGGCCTACTCCCCCTACTGGGGGGTAGGCCAATCAGAGGTTAGGCACAATCAGAGAAAGGGAGAATGGTGGTGAAGAGGGACATAGGGGGGAGAGAGAGAGAGAGAGAGAGAGAAAGAGCAAGCAGCTGACAGCTGGGGAGTGGGGACATGCCTGAGAGCTAAAGGGAGGGGATCCAAAGGAGAGCAGTGGAACTGAGTAGTTAGTTGACGGACGTGTGCTCGGGGAGAGGGAAATGAAGCAGGGAATAGATCAGAACGGTGGATGTGACGTATGCGAGGAAGAGGATTTGTGCAAAATCAAGTGTGTGTTTGTTTCCATATGTGTACGTGTGATCAAAGTACATCCATGTCTGACTAGATTGAGTTTGTCCATGTACATGAGCAATACTTCATGTAGCACATCTGCTCTCCACTCATCTTCGATCTCCTTATCATTTGTCCTGCAACTCATTTCGTCAAGACGATATTGCAGTTGATGTGCCAACCTATAGTCCCCTCCTGTTAAAATAATTCATGAACAAACACCTTCGATTCCAAGGAACAGAAGTGAAAGTAATGGAGATAGATTGCATTCTTAGGGGATTAGAAGGATCGCCAAAGAAGATGGGGAACAAACGCCCTTTCAGTTATTTCATGCATGTGCAAATGATCCCATAGAATTGTTTGGAGGCACAAGTAACTGCAGATGCTGGAACCTGGAGCAAAAATAAAACTACCAGACAAATTCAGTGGGTCAGGCAGTATCTGTGAAGGCAAAAACATGGTTGCCATTTCTAGTCAAGATCCTGCATTAGGACAAATCATTATTTGTTCAATAGTATGGACCAATCTATTGTAAATAAAAAAAATAGCAGAGACTAGAAATGTTGTCACAAATGATGGAAACGACTGTATTGTATTGTATTCAAATTTATTGTTATTGTCTCAATTAGAGACAACGAAATGAATTTCCCTTTACAGTCAGTATCATAAAAATAAAAAAATACTAAATATTAAAACATATTAAAAAAATAAAGTAGAATTTAAAAAAAAGCACAAACACAGAAAGTCCACGACACAACACAACACAACACAGTGGCACCAAGGTGAGGAAGGCACCATTGGCCAAGCAACATCTGCAAAAAGAAAAAAAAACGGTGTTAATGTTTCAGATTGAAGACGTGAACAGAACCCTGGTAATTGTTTATCTCTCAATCAACATTACAAAATTGATTCGTACAAAACATGGACATTACCACATCGATGTTTATGAAACCTTATAACATACAAGCGAGTAGCTGCATTCCTACAATTGTGGCCACACCTCGAACTGACTAAATTAGCTGCAATGCATTTTGAGAGTTGCATGGAAAGACATGAAAAGACACACTGACTGCCTAGGGGAAGAAATAAACTGCTGGAGGATTTCAACGGGTTAGGCAGCATCTGTGGAGGGAAATAAACTGATGGCATTTTGGTGTTGGACCAACTTCAGACTCCAGTATATAAATGGCATGCTTTTTATCATTTTAAATGCTTCCAAGTACACAATAGCTGCAGGCTAATCATGCCAAACACAAGTATAACAGGTTATGCAAAAAGCAAAAGCAAACAGAGTTCAGAACATAGTGCTACTGATACAGTGAAGGTGCTGATAAACATGAAGGGCCGCAATGAGATAGATTAGGTGATCAAGATTTCATCCTTCGATAATGAGAGTCTAGGAACTGTGGGGAAGAGGCTGTCCCTGAATCTGGCGGTGTAGGTGCTATCTAGCTTTTGTATCTTCTAACCAACAGGCGAGGGAGGGAGCAAAGGTAATGCCAGGGCTGTAAATGGTCCATGATTATGTTGGCTGTGTGACAGTATCGGCTTCCTCAGATGGCTGACAGGCTGGGAGCGGCCGATGCACAGCATCATTGAATACACCTGGATCCTAACAACTGACATCAGATTGGTCCATCTGAACCTCGTCAGCCTACTCCTTATATCAGCCAGCGGGAAGAAGGGGACGGCTGAGAGAAAAAGCAGGAGAGAAAGTGGAAGAAGGAGATTTAGGTAATTGGGTCCATCAAGTCAACTCTGCCATTCAATCATGGCTGATCTATCTTTCCCTTTTAACCCCATTCTGCTGCCTTCTCCCCATGACACCCTGTTAATCACCTCTCCAACGTTCGAGAAATACTGAGCCATTGGGACAAATGTGAGGTCACCTGTGCCACTATGTGGCCAAGACTGGGCTGCTGGGAAGAAGCCCTAGATAGCCAGTGCCTCTACTGAGGCTAAGACTGAGGTGCCGGGGCAAACCTGAGACGCCAATGCCTCTTCCTACCCATGGATAATGAGGAACTGTGCCCAAACATCGAGGCAAAGACAGTTACCAGGATAAGCCTGGGACCGCCAGTGCCTTATCTCAAGGCAAGCGTGAACTGCAGGGAGAAGCCTGAGATCGCCATGCCTCCTCCTCCTTCTTTGAGCCAAGGACGGAGCTGCCAGGACAAGCCTGAGATCACCAGTGCCTCTGTGCATGTGTCCTGACGACAAGGGACAAGGCCCCCAGTCAGCCCTGGACTTTCTTATCACTGTAAATAAAATATATCACGAGCGTTCACACTATTGTGAGTGTTGGTGTGGTCATTGCCAAACTGGGCGTCATCCCCAATGCCACAGCTATTTTCCAGAGGCAACATGAAATGTTGATGGGTTTAATGGGAGTGGCTGTTTGGCATGATAGACTGGGCTACAATTCAACTCTTTGCAATTTCTTGTGATCTTTGGCAGTCGCCAAACCATGTTGTGATGCATTTATCTGTTGTATCCGTTTGAAATTGTTAAGAGTCATTGGGGACGTCAAATGCACTTCTTGTTCTGAGAAGGTAGAGGCATTGGTGTACTTTCCTGGCAATGGCAACAATCTGGTTTCACCAGCACAAATTGTTGATGATATTCACACCCAGGAACTTGAACCTTTCAAGGATATCCACTTCAGCTTCATTGGCAAAGACTGGGGCATCTATTCCACCAGACTGGCTGGTCAATGACCAGCTCCTTCATTTTGCTGGCATTGAGAAGGTGGTTATTTATTGTCTAGATACCATGTTGCTAAGTTCTCTATCTTCTTCCTCGTCACTATTCATGATCTGTCCCCCAACAGTGATGTCATCTGCAGACATGTAAATAGAGTTGGAGCAGAATTTGTCTTCACATTTGTGAGTGTACAGAGCGTATAGTTAAGGGCCTGGAATGCATCTCACAGGGCAGTGGGATTGAAAATAATCATGTAGAAGATTTCAAGAAGGAACTGCAGATGCTGGAAAATTGAAGGTACACAAAATTGCTGGAGAAACTCAGCGGGTGCAGCAGCATCTATGGAGCGAAGGAAATAGGCGACGTTTCGGGCCGAAACCCTTCTTCAGACCCTCAGTCTGAAGAAGGGTTTTGGCCCGAAACGTCGCCTATTTCCTTCGCTCCATAGATGCTGCTGCACCCGCTGAGTTTCTCCAGCAATTTTGTGTACCTTCCATGTAGAAGATTTGTTGCCTCTCATTACTAATTGTGGCCTATGGGTCAGGAAGTCGAGAGTCCAGTTGCTGAAAGATGCTGAGCCCGGGGTTCAGGTGTTTGGAGATGAGTTTGGATTATGGTATTGAAGATGGAGCATTAGTCACCTCCTCCAACCTCATCTACTGTATCCGTTGTTCAAGATGTGAACTCTTATACATCGGCGAGACCAAACGTAGACTGGGCGATCGTTTCGCTGAACACCTTCGCTCAGTCCACCTGATCCAACTTGATCTCCCGATTGCTAAACACTTTAATTCTGCTTCCCATTCCCACACTGAGCTATCTGTCCTAGGTCTCCTCCATTGTCAGAGTGAGGCTAAACGGAAATTGGAGGAACAGCATCTCATATTTCACTTGGGCAGCTTACTTCCCAGTGGTATGATATTGATTTATCTAACTTCAAGTAATCCCAGCATTCCTTCTCTCTCTATCCCTCCCCCACCCAAGTCGCAACAGCTTCCTGTTTTCACCCAACAAACAGCTAACAATGGCCTGTTTCCTTTATCATTGTTACTTTTTTGCATATCTTTTTCATTATTCTCTATCTCGCTACATCATCTATATCTCTCGTTTCTCTTTCCCGTGACATTCAGTCTGAAGAAGAGTATCGACCCAAAACATCACCCATTCCTTCTCTCCAGAGATGCTGCCCGTCCCGCTGAGCACCCGTCTAGCACTCTGGTGCCAGGAGAACAGCCTCCTCTTGAACATCAAAAAAACGAAGGAGCTGATCATGGACTTTAGGAGGGCACATCATCCGAGGACGTACACTCCATTGAGTATAAATGGGGATCCTGTGGATAGGGTGAACTGTTTTAAATATCTGGGAGTCCACATCTCTGAGGATATGACATGGTCATCACACACCTCAGCACTGGTGAGTAAGGCAAGGCAGCGCCTTTACCACCTCAGGCAATTGAGGAAATTCAGAGTGTCTCCGAGGATCCTCCAGTGCTTCTACGCAGCGGCGGTGGAAAGCATCTTGTCCGGGAACATTACCATCTGGTTCGGGAATTGCTCTGCCAAGGACAAGAAGGCTCTGCAGAGAGTAGTGCGTTCGGCCGAACGCACTATGGGAACTTCACTCACCCCCCTGCAGGAACTATACAACAGGAGGTGCAACTCCAGAGCAAACAAAATCATGAGAGACCTCTTCCACCCCTGCAACGGACTGTTCCAGCCGCTACGGTCAGGCAAACGCCTCCGTTGCCATGCGGTGAGAACGGAGAGGTTGAGAAGGAGTTTCTTTCCAGAGGCAATTCGGACTGTAAACGCCTTTCTCACCAGGGACTAACTGTACAGAACGTTTTTCCTTCTATTATTTATTATGTAAAATAATATGTGTGTTATGATTGTGTTTATAATTTGTTTGGATGTTTTGTTGTTCCGCGAGCATTGCCACTTTCATTTCACTGCACATCTCGTATGTGTATGTGACAAATAAACTTGACTTGACTTGACTTGAGTTACTCCAGCTTTTGATGTCTATCTTCGTCAATAAATAACAGTCTGATGAGGGTGTCATTGTTACGCAAATGGTCCATGGATATATGTAGGGCATCTGCTGTGGACCTGTTGCAGTGGTAGGTGAATTGTAGTGGATAAAGGATGTCTGGGTGGCTGGATATGGACAGTGTGCAGCCTGTTGATGCATGTCATGATATTGAATGCCAGAGACAGTAGTCATTGAGGTATGATAGTTTGCATTTCTTTGGCACCAAAGTTATGGTGATCTTCTTGCAGTGTGAGAATCTCGGAATGGAGGAGGGAGAGGTTAACAATGTCCACAAATACACCTGCCAGCTGGTCTGCATAGGTTCTGAGGACATGGCGGTAGACTCCAGCTAGCCCAGTTGCTTTCAGTGGATTCACTCTCAGGAAGGTCTGACGATGGTGTGGGTACAGATGCTCCTGAGGCTGTTGGAGCAGGTGATGTCATTCCATCAACCCTGTTTAATGTGTGCATTGAGCTTATCGGGGAAGGATGCTTTATTGCCAGAGATACAACTCGGCTTCATCTTGTAGCCCGTTATAGGATGCAGGCCTTGCCACAATCGACGGATGTCCATGTGATTATCCTGGGATTCCAGCTTTGTCGGAAATTATCTCTTAGCATCCTTGATGGCTTTGCCAAGGTCATACATCAATTTCTTGTACAAGTCAGGATCATTCTACTTGAACGTTACAGACTTGGAGTTCACCCGGGAGTGGACCTCACGGTTCATGCATGACTTCCGGACAAGGATTGGAATGCAGTTGTTTAATGCTTGATATTTAAGAATAATTGTTTTACATTGTACTATGGTGGTGGGTTTGTTGGTATTGTTTTCTATTGTACATATTATTCTTGTAATGATTGATTAAATTTATGTTTGGTTTGAAAAAAGCAGTGATGTGGGATCTCAATGGTTTCCTTAGACAGGTAGCATATAGTTTTCTGCACTGGATTCTCCCATTTCAGTTTCTGCTTGTAAGCTGGGAGTAGATGCAGAGACAGGTGGTCAGATTTACCGCAATGCAGTGAGGGGTGGAGCAGTAGGCATCTTTGTTGGATGTGCAGCAGTGTTCAAGGGTGTTGGGTCTTTGGTGGGACAGGAGACATGTGGTAGCATTTTGGTGGGTGCATAATCAATATACACTTGCATGCTTAGTTTTGGATTTGTGTTTATTATTGCCACGTCTATGACGATGTAGTAAAAAACCTTGTTTTGTATGCCATCCAATCAAATCAGATAATACTATACATAAGCTAAACTCAAGCACAGTAGGTAGACAGAGGGAAAGATACAGAGTGCAGAATATAGTTCTCAGCATTGTAGCACACCAGCTCGATAGACAAAGTTCACAATGAGGTAAAGATTAATTGACATTAGCATAGCTTATGGAAGGAGCGTTCAGAAGCCTGGTAACAGAAGGGTTGAGTCAGGTGGTGAAGGTTATTGCACAACATGCCTGCAATTCACAGCTTGCATGATTAGCCCGGCCAATGAAACATGCCACGCAAACAGATTGCATAACATCAATTGGCAAACCTCCCTATCTCGTACAGGATATGGTCTTCTACCCTTCTCATTTCAGACAGCAAGAATTGCAAACAATCCAGGTAGTGCAGGTAGAAGGAAATGGTTAAGAGAAAGATGCAATGTCATTACATTTCACAATTTCAACCATGCCTACCAATCCCATTGCAGATAGTGCTTGCTTTATATTCATTCAAAGAATGTGGTAGCTAATTACCTACCACTCGTTCTGATTGAAATGAGTGGCTTCCTAGAGCTAAGCATCAAATGACCAGCAGTGAGATGTGTCATGCAATCTGTTTTAGTAATATAGCAGGAGTGGTTGATTAGAGATGCAAGAACTGCAGATGCTGGAATCCTGAACATAAAACAAAGTGCTGGGTGGATTTAGAGGGTGAGGCAGCATTTTTGGAGAATGGACAGTGTAGCTGGCAGGATATATTAGCTTGTGAGATTGGATAGATGCTAATGGGCCTGTCCCACTTAGGCGACATTTTAGGCAACTGCAAGAGACTATGCAGTCGCCACATGTTCGCGGGAGGTTGCGGGGTAGTCACCTTCATGGTCGTGAGGAGTTCCCGCATTCTGGGAACTAGTCACGGCCTCATTATGGTCGCCGCAAATTTTTCAACAAGTTGAAGAATGAAGCTGCAATGGAGAGTAGCGAGAATTCTCGTGCTGTAGGTGGGTCGACAGGAGGCCCTAGTGGGAGGATATAGGTCTCGTAGGTTGTAGCCGGTGCTGACCAGTGAATTTCATTTGCTCATTGGGAAAAAAAAGGTAAGCAGTAGTTTTCAGAACCAAGGATAACCAACCGGTAATGTTAAATGTCCGCCAAGCTTCACAGCCGTGTATCTCTGGCTTCTTAAAAGTTGTCTCCACTCCTTATGTGACCCTTCCAATACACTGTGCTTTCACTGCCTTAATTACAGCGCCAACCTTCCTGTTCATCGCGGTGTGTGTCTGTATCACATTGGCTTTGCGCCGTGTGAATTTCACTCAGACAGCACTCCCCCCGCTTGCCCTGTTCCCTGCCTGCATAATGGGCTGGTGAAGGAAGCTGTGTGTGTGTGTGCGTGCGTGCGTGCGTGTGTGTGTCCTGAAAAATCGCCTAAGTGGGACAGGCCCATAAGTGTGCGAAGGTTTACTGAGCAAATGAATCACGTAAATGAGTCCTGATTGATAGCATTTGTTAGTGGCTGTTGTTCACAAGTTATAGGAATAGAATTAGGCCATTCAGCCCATCGAGTCTACTCCGCCATTCAATCATGGCTGATCTGTGCCACCTAATCCAATTTTCTTGCCTTATCCCCATTAACCTTGACACACGGTCTAATCAAGAACTTGTCTATCTTTGCCTTAAAAATATCACATTGATATCCTGTAAATCTTGTACATAAATGTGATGATTTGTTAGGAACAGTGAACTGCGATGTATAAATGTCCCTGTATAATATCTGCAAATTATATCAATTAATTGTATTTGGGGGCAAATAGTCACCATATGTTATTTATTTTGATATTTAATTTTTTGAATTTGTTCCCCAGCTGCCTTGATGGGATTTGAACTGATTAACAGTGTAGACCAGGGATCTGAAAAAATAATCGATTTGTAAAGCATGATTTCCTTATTATAAATTAATGTTGCTTCTGCCCAAGATAATTATTGTTTTTCAAGCGGCCTGTTACCATGTCCTGAATAACAGATTCTAACTATTTACTTACCACAAATGTCAGGCTAACTGATTTACAGTTTCCTGTTTTCTCCCTCCCAGTTTTTCCAAATAATATGGTTTACATTAGCTGTCATTCTATATGTGGGATTCCTTGTAGAATGCTTGAAAAATTAGAAATGTGACCCACAACTCCATGGTCAACTCCTTTAGATCCTTTGAAGTGTCATCTTTCAGTTCCATCTTGTAGCATATCAAAAACCATGTACACCATTTTCAATTTTGTTGCGTGGACTATTCTGGAACCGGGGGGGTAACTAAATAAGCTGGGGTAACAGAACTAAGCATAAATTTGCTTGGGTCATAGGGAATGCCAAAGGAGTTTCCTCACAAAAGGATCGAGGAATGATGCATTAGCATTATTGACTGTGCAATATATTGGAGCGTTTGACGGCACTGGAGCTGAGAAGGATAAAAGGGGACTTTATTTAAACTTTTCGAATAGTTAAAGGCCTGGATGGAGTGGGTGTGGAGAGGATATTTCCACTAGTGGGAGAGTCTAGGACCAGAGGGCACAGCCTCAGAATAAAATAATGTATTTTTAGAAAGATGAGGAAGAATTTCTTTATTCAGAGGGTGGTGAATCTGTGGAATTCATTGCCACAGATGGCTGTGGAGGCCGTCAATTAATATTTCGAAGGCAGAGATTGACAGAATCTTGATTAGTAAGGATGTTAGGGGTTATGGAGAGGTCAGAAGAATGGGGTTGAGAGGGAAAGATAGATCAGTCATAATTGCATGGCAGAGTAGCCTTGATGTGTCGAATGGCCTAATTCTGCTCCTATAACATGAAATTATATTTATGGTATTTTGCAATTAACTGTTTGCACTATAAATATTTTATTGAAAGACATCTCTTTAAACATCTCTATTTCTGTCCTGTTCTTGAATTACCAACCACTTTGGTATTTTGTTCAGCATGACGGATCTGTTTCTTTCCGTGTTGTTCCATGTGAAACATCTCTCAAGCACTTGGCCACCTTATTCAATCTGTGACACCTGGCTTGAGCAATGTGTCACTTCTGATATGTATCATGTACAATGAGCGTCTCTGTTTTCAGAAGCAGTGATAAATGATAATGAACTGACGACGATTTCACTTCATCTGTCACTGGTGAGGAACGTCACAAAAAAATCTGAAACCAATAAAGGGCATTTGATTAGGCTAAGTAAATGAAAAAGAAACAAACATGAGTTGCCGAGAATGATAAAGCGATTAATAAATTTATGATCACACTCAGGGGATTTTGCAGAGTTGATCGAATGCCAATTATTTTGGGACAGAGAGAGAATCTGGAATGTAAATTATCCTGGATTTTGCTCAACTGTGTCTGTAATACAACCAAATCTGCAATGATATAAGAAAAGGATGCTGCTCGTTCTCTTTAAGGTGAGAGGTACATTAATTAAACTAGGAATACATTTCAAAGGAAAGCTAATAATAAATGGCTTATCTTGAAAAATGTTTTTTAAAAAAACAGGTGTTTACTGCAGTATCTTTCTGACTTGCGCAGCCCAAGGTAAAGTGACAATTCTTTTCATGATGGCTTTAGATTAAATGACTGTGAACAAAAACAACCAATGTTCAAACAATCTTGGGTGGATTTAATTATGGCATTTCTCACTAGAGAAATTGGTAGGTTGTCTGCAATTTTTTTTCAGTTTTCATCAATTTAAAGGGCAGGCACCATCAAACACAGCTTAACTTTGTTCGTAGGATACTTTGTTCAATTAAAATTTCTTCCCCTTATCAAAACACACATACAGTGTACATTGAGTGTTCTAACAGAGCCATTGTTATTTGACATTTATCCAGAACTTTCAGGAAATTAATTAATATATAAGAAAATCAATTATTTTACATTGAAAGGATAAATTATAAATGGTCTTGTGCTCATTACTTACGTAAGGCAGCAGAGAAACATAATAAGGGCAACGACAGCAGGAATAGAGTATAGGACCGCCCGAGGTACTTTAAATTTGGAATTACCAAACATATTCATTCTGAATTTTCCGGCTTTAAAACCTATTTCTCGTTTTGTTCTGTGAAATGCTACAATTGAAGAAATTACAGGGATACACAGCTGTTATATCAAGAAAAATTGCCTGTCTCCATATTCAAAGCAAACATTTTCTATGTTGTAACAACTGCAGAAATACTTAAACATCTAGTATTTGAAGATATGCTGATGAGTTTTTTAAATACAAGGCTTTCTTGGTAGATTGTCCTTTTAAAAGTTGGATGGCACAGAAGTTGGTGAATCAGAAAACTGTCTGTTACATCACATATTTTACGTGTACAATGGAAGTACTTTGAATTGGGCCATCAACAGGAAATATTTTTTTATCAGTACAGTATATTAATGCTTAACTGTCCTTTGTTCAGCAGGTACCAGGTTTCGGGTAAGATAATAGAATTGTTGAAAGGGATAAAACTCAAAGCCTTGTTGTGTCGAGAGAAGGACAGAGGGAAGAAGACGGGTCTGAACCATTGTCACTTTAGGTACCTTCATCAGTGGTTTAATATTCCAATAGGATTGTCAACAACTTTCACGGTGTCTTTTAGTTGTCCGGGAAAATGGTTCAAGTGAAGTGAGAGATGGGTAATATGCACAGACCCATAAATGCTTAAGAAAAAGATGCAAAATATCTCAGAAATCTTCTGAGTGCTCTGATTGCTGCAGCTGGCCTTATTGATCACACATTAAGATAGAAAAGATTAGTTGGGAAATATATATCTATTGACAATGAAGGAGAAATGAATCAGGATTGAGTAAGATAAACTCTAAGGGTCTTAACACTTTTTCTTTCCTCAGATACTGCTTGTCTTCCAACATATTCAGATTTTATTTCAACTGGTGGCTGGAATCAATATTAGGCAGAGTGCTAAATACCCACTAACCACAGACCTGTGGCCTTAATAAGGATGAACAATTATGAAATAAAGTGCATTCTAATCAACGATGAAACTGTGGAAACTCTCCAAATATTCAGATTATACTAGACTGGTGCTCACATGTTTATTTAAAGTTGCATGCAAAAGCTACACCACATTGAAATAAAAACAGAACACTCAGCAGGTCAAGTGATATCTAAGGAAAAAATAGAATAAATGCTTCAGGTCAAAAACTCTTAGAGATTATCATTGATAGTCACAAAATGCCAGAGTAACTCAGCAGGTCAGGCAGCATCTCTTGGGGAAATTGATAGGTGATGTTTAGGTTCAGGATCCTTCTTCAGATTGAACCTGATTTGTTTCTTCATCATTGCTTTTGGATGTGTATTTCCCAAAATATATTTTCTTCCTGAATGCATGGACAGTGAGGCCTCGTGTAGAGTTCAATGCAATCATAAGGATTCTAAGATAGACCATACTGTCAGAGAACTGGATTAAAAAAAGAATGTTCCCACACAGTTAAATTATTTGTTAAATAACTCAAATGAGTGACAAAGTCGATTATCCTCTGTAACAGAAGGTAAGTGGGACAGGCCTGCCTTTTACTTTCCCCGTCTAAAGTTTATTCAGTGCATCTCATTTGTGACTTCCCAAAACCAGGAAACCTGTTCTGCAACAAAATTAAAGCACAACTGATCAACCTAGGCTAACCTTCAATATCATTCCACAGGAACAATGGGTAATGGAAAACCCATTGAATGAACTGAGGTGGCATAGGTTATAGTCATCAATTAAACATTCTGATCATTTTATAATATAGCCACTAGAGTAGAGAGTACTGCTATTAATCTATTAATTTTACTTTGGAGTCATGTGAGTGACTACGTGAAGAAGACCCCGGTCGTCCGCATGCGCGTCATTACGACGCTCGCATGGCGAATCACCGGACTGGCAGGCACGTCGCTCCTGCCAGCGGTAAGTTTAAACTTCAGGTAAGTCTGTATTTCTTATCTGTTTTTTGATTTTTTGCAGGAACCTCTTGTTACAGAGGTTTCCTGACGGTTTTTCGCGAAGGCCGACGAGGGAATCCAGCTATGGGCTGTGGGGAAACCCGGGTCCGACCGCAGAAGCGGGTAGCTGGCGAATGTCGGGTTCGCGATCCTAGTCACTGACAAGACAGTCAGTGACTTCCAGACGCTGGGGTTCCCGGGGAGGGGAAATCCAGCACCAATGCGGCGCCCAGACCGCAGTGGTCCCCAGGGTATGGGGTAAAACCGACCAGAACGGTCAGCCCTGGTGCCGGGAGGGTTTCCCCACCGGTAATGTATAAACATTTGGAGATTGGCCAGGATGGAGCTCCTAAGGGAGAGGATACTCCATCTAGATACACTAGCAGGAGTTGTGTCAGCGTGGGCGTATGGGAGAACCCGCGCCAGCAGCGCCTTGGACAGGGCTGCTTCATGTGGATGCCAAGGCTGTGGCAGCACCGGCCTATAGGAGAGCACGCACCCGCAGTGCCTTGGATAGGACTGCTTCATGTTCATGTCAAATCTGTGGCAGCACCGGCCTATGAGAGAGCCCACGCCAGCAGCGCCTTGGACAGGGCTGCTTACTGTTGATGCCAAGGCTGTGGCAGCACCAGCCTATGGGACAGGCCGCGCCAGCAGTGCCTTGTAACAGGGCTGCTTAATGTATGGCAGCAGCACCTGTAGAAGGGGCTGCATAATGTGTCCTTCATGGAGGAGGTGAGCTTACCGAGGTAGTTTTGTTCTGACCCTGAAGTTGGAGGTATTGCAGAGCAGCATACCTCAAGGCATGGAAGCCGCCGGGTCAGTATTAGTCTGACGCCGAGTCTATGCCAGCGCCGGCCTATTGGAGAGGCCGCGCCAGCAGCGCCTTGTAGCAGGGCTGCTTAATGTCTCCCTCATGGAGGAGGAGAGCATGCCGGGTCATTGTACATCTGACGCCGAGTCTAAGGGTATAGCCGTGGAGCATACCCCAAGGGATGAAGGGCACGTGTCAGAGGTACCATTCCTGGCAGCAAGGTTTGCCATCCCAACACAATGCAGTGAACACCGCTATCAAGGGGACATTAGAGCCAGCCGTCGAATCTTCTATTCAGGTAAGACCTATTCCACAAGCAAAACCTGGAGGACGAAACACAAGCTGTTGGACCAACGACGAGCAAAGCTTCATAGTTTCGGCGACAACGCACCCCACGTCTTCATCGGCAGTAAGCGGTTCACTGAAGCTGGTGGCAGCATGAAAGCTGG
Organism: Leucoraja erinaceus; assembly: GCF_028641065.1. Taxonomy (NCBI): domain Eukaryota; kingdom Metazoa; phylum Chordata; class Chondrichthyes; order Rajiformes; family Rajidae; genus Leucoraja; species Leucoraja erinaceus. The sequence continues at coordinate 24,491,132 of NC_073388.1, read as the reverse complement.
ACAGAGGTTCCACGCACTCTACCAGTTCTACTCAACAACTAAGGGACCACTTACAAGTTGGTAAGATTTACACTTGGTTGTACAATGCACAAATGATTAAGACATTGTCATCTACTTAGAGGCATCTAACAATGTCAAACTGGACAATACTAGCATTCCAAGCAGGTTGGAATTGGGCCAGAATTGTGTTGAGGCAGGCTCAGTATTTGGCCAGGGTTGCCTTCGAGACAGGCTCGGAAATATGGGCAGAATTGCCTTTTGAGACAAGGCTCAGAATTATGGCCAGAGTTGTCTTTTTAGACAGGTTAGAATTATCAGATAGGCTCAGTATTATGGCCAAGATTGTCTTGCAGGACAGGCTCAGAAATTGGGCCAGAGTTGTCGTTCAAGGCTGGCATGAAATGATGGCAGGCGTGGCCTGTTCATTATGAAAGATGGCTGACTAACAACTGATGTCATAGGGTGTTCCCATTTACAGTGACCATCGGAGATATTTGGAGGAGGCATTGCTATGATGAGGCAATAATAACAGTATGATGACAGTAAAGCATTTAAAGCGGACTACTCAGAGTTCAAAACCACTTGTTATGTCTTGTCTGGATGATATTTTAACGCTGTATTTTGCTAAAAGCCACTGTTTCAGTCTCAAACGATATTTGAGCAATTGGGCTCCTCTATTCAGTTAAAATTAAGTCGTTATCAAATAGACTTGTTGGTCATTGGGATTTACCTGTAGTTATTAATTAGCCTATGACTCCGCCCTGGGCAACAGATTGGAGTTAATAGAAATCTATAACAGCCTTGTTGTTATAAAGCAGGTTTTCTATTCATTAAGACTAATTGGCAATATAATAGATGCGATTCAGCTGTGCAAATGGGAGAACTGACATGCTAAATGGCAAACTCTAAAGTGCCATGGAGGTCATTGATAACACACCTATGCTATTACCAACTGCCCCAGTGGTTTGGTCAGTAAATATTTCAGTTATATTGCAAAATGATGCTAATGGCCCTAACGTGGGTAATTGCGAATGTCATCTCTAGTTTGGAGGTGGAGGAGAATTGCATGAGTTACCAATTCTTCAGTATTGGTATCAGCTATCTATAGACCCTACGTGCATTCTATGGGTTAAAGAGTGATTGAGCGAATATGCATAATCTGCATGCTCAACTTCAGGTTGACACACCATGATGGTGGCATATGTTAGTCACGTAGGTGCAATCAAGTAAAAGGAGCCTGTAATAGTTACCTAATCTCATTTGTCACTGGAGTATCATCAAGTACAGGTCAATGACAACACAGAATGGGTGTTGGGTCACGCAGTGTTTATGAAATTCTGGTTTAATGGAACACCGAATATCGATATGTTGTTTTCATGCTTATTCACAGGTTGCAAAAATATGTGGTATAACAGTGGCGAAAGATACATTCTCGCTACAAGCAGGAGGAAAGGTCTTTTATGTCTTCCTCCATTTTGCTTCATCAGTCGGGTCTTCAAATAAAGTCATCAAGAGCCCACTTTAGGTTTTCCTACTGTCTGATTAGCCTTTGCAGCTTTGATTCCCGATTTGTCGGGAATAATAATACAACCTCATACGGTTATTCTAAATGTAAACTTTGCTGGTTCAGCCTGTGGCTCGGGAAATCAGCCATTGCATGATAAAATCAATTTATGTTCTGCAGATTCTCAATAGACTGCCCTACGGCTTGGGTTGTCACACTTATCCTTGTATGTGTTCAGAGTGCTGGGATAGCACCAAAAAAGCAGTACATTTCTTCAGGAGATGGGAAGCGTTTGTTTAATGCTCATGTTACATTTAAAACGGTACAGATTACTGACGTCTTGGAGTTCATTTTAAATGGTCTTTTGACAATAATTGAGTGATAGGGCCATTAACTGTGCCAACGGGTCTTCCATCATATTTGCTGCAGCAAACGAGACCCACTTTGTCGGGTTCAACCCGGATATTGAGTTTGTAAAGGATATCATTAACACAAGTTCTCTCTAACTGAACTCACTGTGGAATGATCAGAGACTGAGGCCTGGCTTCCTCGGCGCTTGTGACACGCCGGCTCTGACATGCTGGCTGTTCCCCCGCTGCTTTTCGGCCGAGGATTGAAGATCCGATGTTTGGCTTGAGGCAGCATGACAGAGCCGGGCTGGGCACCAGCGGTTGGGGAAAAATGTTGGCGTTTTTCGAGCAGAGCCGGGCGTCAGCAGCTGTTATGGTCGCTGGCCAGCAGGAGGCGACAAAATGAGTGAGTGGGGGGGGGGGGGGTTCTCCCCATATCCCCTGACTGCTATCTTTAAGAGCTCTATCTAGTTCTCTCTTTAAAGTATCCAGAGAACTGGCCTCTGGTGGCGGAGAATTCCACAGACTCACAACTCACTGTGTGAAAAAGTGTTTCCTCATCTCTGTTCTAATGGCTTACTCCTTATTCTTAAACTGTCGCCCCTGGTTCATGACTTCTCCAACATCACGAACATGTTTCCTGCCTCTAGCGTGTCTAAACCCTTTATAATCTTATATGGTTCAATAAGATTGCCTCTCATCCTTCTAAATTCCAGAGTATACAAGCCCAGCCGCTCCATTCTCTCAGCATACGACAGTCCCGCCATCCCGGGAATTAACCTTGTAAACCTAGGCTGCACTCTCTCAATAGCAAGAATGTCCTTCCTCAAATTAGGGGACCAAAACTGCACACAATACTCCATGTGTGGTCACTAGGGCACTGTACAACTGCAGTAGGACCTCTTTGCTCCTATACTCAACTCCTCTTGTTTATGAAGGCCAACATACCATTCGCTTTCTGCCTGCAGTACCTGCATGTTTACTTTCATTGACTGATGAACAAGGACCCCCAGATCCCGTTGTACTTCCCCTTTTCCCAACTTGACACCATTTAGATAATAATCTGCCTTCCTGTTTTTGCTACCAAAGTGGATAAGCTCACATTTATCCATATTAAACTGCATCTGCCATGCATCTGCCCACTCACCCAACCTGTCCAAGTCACCCTGCTTTCTCATAGCATCCTTCTCACAGTTCACACTGCCACCCAGCTTTGTGTCATTGCAAATTTGCTAATGTTACTTTGAATCCCTTCATCTAAATCATTGATGTACATTGTAAATAGCTGCGATCCCAGCACCGAGCCTTGAGGTACCCCACTAGTCACTGCCTGCCATTCTGAAAGGGACCCGTTAATCCCTACTCTTTGTTTCCTGTCTGCCGACCAATTTTCTATCCATGTTAGCACTCTACCCACAATACCATGTGTCCTAATTTTGCCCACTAATCTCCCATGTGGGACCTTATCAAACGCTTTCTGAAAGTCCATGTACAATACATCCACTGGCTCTCCCTTGTCCATTTTCCTAGTTACATCCTCAAACAAATCCAGAAGGATAGTCAAGCATGATTTCCCCTTCGTAAATCCATGCTGACTCGGACCGATCCTGTTACTGCTATCCAAATGTGCCGCTATTTCATCTTTTATGATTGACTCCAGCATCTTCCCCATCACTGATGTCAGGCTAACTAGTCTATAATTCCCTGTTATCCCTCTCCCACCTTTCTTAAAAAGTGGGATAACATTAGCTACCCTCCAATCCACAGAAACTGATCCTGAATCTATAGAACATTGGAAAATGATCACCAATGCATCCACGATTTCTAGAGCCACTTAAGTACCCTGGGATGCAGACCATCAGGCCTTGGGGATGTATCAGCCTTCAGTCTACCCAACACCATTTCCTGTCTAATGTGGATTTCCTTCAGTTCCTCCGTCACCCCAGATCCTCCAGTCACTACTATATCAGGAAGATTGTTTGTCCTCCTTAGTGAAGATGGATCCAAAGTACCTGTTCAACTCATCTACCATTTTCCTTGTTCCCCATAATAAATTCACTTTTTTTAGTCTTCAAGGGTCCAACGTTGGTCTTAACAAATGTTTTCCTCTTCACATACCTAAAGAAGCTTTTACTATCCTCCTTTATATTCTTGGCTAGCTTACCTTCGTACCTCATCTTTTCCCCCCGTATTGCCTTTTTAGTTATCTTCTGTTGCTCTTTAAATATTACCCAATCCTCTTGCTTCACGCTCATCTTAGCTTTGTTGTACTACTTCTCTTTTCTTTTTATACTGTCCCTGACATCCCTTATCAGCCACGGTCGCCTCGAGACTGAGATATTTAATTCTGTGTGTATCCGAGCCACAAAGTAATTAAAAACAAATACCTCAGTTTTCATATATTTTCTTTGCCATTTTGTGATTGGTGCCTGACATGTCTGTTTTCATAAGAGCGATGCCAATGTGGATTCTAATATCAGTCAACAGAAAGCAATTATTCTCCATACCAACATGCCTTCCTGTTTAGTACAAGGAAGAACTTGTTTAAGTTATACTAAGTTATTTAAACACTTTGCTTTAAATATTAGTTTGTTACCTCCCATTGTCACTCACTGTCAAATAATTTTACTGCTGCAGGTATTCTATGAACCACATCAAATGAATAGGAACTAACCTGTTATTAGTGGATTCTTTGCAACATGTGCATATCGTCTTGCTGCACCCGAAATTGTACTCTATTCTGCAGGCATTGTTTATCAAGGTAACAAAAGCAGCTAATTAGTACTACCATTCTCACATATGAAGATAGAGAAATAAGAATGTCTTAACTTACTTTTATTTTTTACATTTATTCCCAAAAAGTTTTGCAATCTTTTTCTAAAGGAAGTGATGTAATTTGAGGCTGGAAATAAAACATTGAAATGTTAATTGACTTATTCTCGATGCACAGATGTAAATAATAGCAATTACATTGGCATTTCTCTGTGGGCAGATCTACATAATATACTCCTGAATAAATTATAATTTTATAAGTTGCCATAATTTAGGGTGGGGTTTGCTATTACTTCCTACAAACCATGGTGGCTTGAATCAATGGCCGAGTTAGCTAATCTTAGGCATTTGGTGCTAAGAGTATCCAGCAATAAAGCCAAGGCGAGGTTCTTTGGTGGATGTTGACAAATATTGGCTCAACTGGGAATTCTCTGTGAGCTTTCACTTGGAAGTAAAGCATTGCTATTGATGCCACAGTTCTTTAGTTAACAATGTTGCTTTCCTGATGATAAAATCCTTCTGTTATGTATAGGATAAGATATTTGGAAAATCAGGGGTTGATTGGGGAAATTCAGCATAGTTTTGCGCATAGGAGGTGGTGTCCCATGAATTTGATTAAGCTTATGAAGAAGTAACCATCCTGATGAAGACAGGATCCCAGATATAATCTATATGGACTTCAGTAAGGCTTTTGATAAGATTCCATATGGTATACTTTCCTGGAAGTTTAGGTTGCATGGGATCCAGGGAGAGGTAGCTAACTGGATACCAAATTGACTTCATGATAGGAATTGGAGGGTGGTGGTGGATGGTAGCTTTTCAGAATGGAGACCTGTTGCTCGTGGTGCATTTCAGGAATCGGTGCTGGGCCCATTGCAGTTTGTAATCTTTATCAATGATTTGGATAAGAATGTAAAACATGCTTGCAGGTGACACTAAAATAGGTCGTATCATTGGCAGTGAAGATTGTTATCACAAATTACAGCGTGATGTTGATCAGCTGGGCAAATGGCTGAGGATTGACTAATGGAGTTTAATTCAGATAAGTGTGAGGTGTTGCATTTTCGGAAGTCAAACCAGGGCAGGACCATCACAGTGAATGGCCGGGACATTCACAGTGAATGGCAGGGACCTGGGGAGGTATAGTAGAGCAGAGTGAACTAGGGGTACAAGTACACCATTTTCTGATAGAGTATGAAGAAACCTTTCAGTATGTTGGCCTCCATCAGTTAGTGAATTTAGTATAGGTTGGAATGTTATGGTACAGTTGTACAAGACACTGGTGAAGCACATTTGTTTAGTTTTGATTACCATGCTATAGGAAAGATGCCATTAAGCTGGAAAGAGTGCAGAGAAGATTCATGAGAATGTTGACAGGACTCGAGGGCCTAAGCTACAGGGAGAGGTTGAGGTGTATTAAATCATGATGGGAATAAATAGGCGGTATTCAGAATCTTTTTCCCAGGGTAAGGGAATCAAGAACTAGAGGGCATAGTTTGAAGGTCATAAGGAATAGATTTAATAGGAACCTGGGGAGCATCTTTTTCACACAGATGTGGTAGTTATGGTAGTTATAAGGAACAAGATACAAACGGTAGTGGTTGATACAGATAAAAATCATTAAAAGATATTTGGACAGATACATGGATACGAAAGGTTTAGAGGGTTTATGGACCCAACACAAGTAAATAGGTCTAGCTTAGATGGGGCATCTTTGTCAGCATGGATAAGTTGGGCCAAATGGCCTTTTTCTGTGCTGTATGACTAACTATAAAGCAAAAGTACCATTAAAATACCATGTGATTTGCACATGAGAAAGAACTTAATTGACCCCTTGATTCTCCTGCATCTCTCAATAAGTTCGAGGCTGATCCAATCCTACTTTCTGCCCACTTAGGAAATGTAACAAGGTTTAATGATTATCATCAAAACAAATGTTTGTTAGTTGGTGAAAACAACTGTGGATGATTCATGCACAAATGACTTTTTATAATTACAAGCTTTAGTTCTACAATTTACTTACATTTATATTCATTTGCAGGCAAATGATACAACTTGATATCCAGACCAATTCTCCCTAAAAATACTTGATGACGAAGGGGAATATTACTAGTCTTATAATGAGTGGTTTCTGACTCCTGGTCCACTGCCTGTTTGGACTGCTGCTGCATCTTGAGCACTCTCTCTCCCTCAATGGTATATTGAGTTTATTCACGTACTCCATGCATCCTTAACAGAGCTTAATATTTAAATGAGCATAGAAGATAGGCACAAAATGCTGGAGTAACTCAGTAACTGGGACAGGCAGCATCTCTGGATAGAAGGAATGGGTGACTTTTCAGGTCGAGACCCTTCTTCAGACTGTCAGGGGAGAGAGAATTGCAGAGATAAGGAATTGTAAGAGATCAAAAGAGATGCAGATCAAGGAAAATGTAGAATGAGACCATTGTGTTTTTTGGAACCCTACTAATATGCGTTTTATTACAAGCAGGCTACAATTGCATGAAAATAGTTGGCAAACACGTATATTTACTAATATTGTTAACAGTATTTTGCAGATCATATTAATATAAATATCTGTAGTCCACTGTAGATTCTTCTCCGTGGATTGTCACCTTGTCGTGGTGATCTACACATTTTGTTTGTTAATTGTAGGCTTACATGATGCAATTTTATATTAAAACTAGACCAAGTGCAGACCCGTTGGGTCTGCTCCCCCAATGGTGTGATCCCCCAACCCAATATTCCACCATGCACCCGTCTCCTCCAACGGAACTGAACCCGTTCCCAAATGTAAGATTCCAGCACTCCCCTGCCTCCCTCAGCAGTGGATTAAAAAAAAAAAATCCAATTTCACCTCCCCTGCCTGCTGCAGCAGTTCCAATTGCAATACCAATTGGCCCTCCCCCTCCTGTTGAAGCACTTGCTGTGATATCCCATTGAGGTGAAAAGTTCAGAGTGTTCCTGTCTTGCAACTTCGTTTTGAAGTGTGTTGGAAGCTGATAGGAAGCAGCAGCGAGTCAAAAGGCAGAAAGGCAGCCGGACACCAGGCGGCAGGTGGCAGCCACACAGTTTTAATATATAACTAGGCCAAGTGCAGACCCGTTGGGCCTGCTCCCCCAATGGTGTGATTCCCCCAACCTAATATTCCACCATGCACCCGTCTCCTCCAATGGAACTGAAGCCGTTGCCAAATGTAAGTTTCCAGCACTCCCCTGCCTCCCTCAATTGCACCTCCCCTGCCTGCTGCAGCAGTGAAAAGTTCAGTGTTCCTGTCTTGCAACTTTGTTTCGAAGTGTGTTGGAAGCTGATAGGAAGGAGCAGCCGTCAACGAATCAAAAGGCAGGAAGGGATCCGTACTGCAGGCAGACGTCGGATGGATTTGAGTTTTATATATATACTAGACCAAGTGCAGACCCGTTGGGTCTGCTCCCCCAATGGTGTGATTCCCCCAACCCAATATTCCACCATGTACCAGTCTCCTCCAATGGAACTGAAGCCGTTGCCAAATGTAAGTTTCCAGCACTCCCCTGCCTCCCTCAATTGCACCTACCCTGCCTGCTGCAGCAGTGAAAAGTTCAGTGTTCCTGTCTTGCAACTTTGTTTCGAAGCTGATAGGAAGGAGCAGCCGTCAACGAATCAAAAGGCAGGAAGGGATCCGTACTGCAGGCGGATGCTTAGATGTGTTTGGTCCATTAACTCGCATGTACTTTTTAAGCACACATTTTGATTACTTTCCATTCTACCATAGAGATATAAAGTCTATAATAGACTTTATTTATATTTCTACGATTCTACAGACCTTGACTGGAACCTGGGGCTCACCAAAATTGTTCCCAATTGGGCCCCGCACCTCCTAAGTCCGGCCCTGTGTCTGTGCATCAGTCTCCCCACGTTAAACAAAGTCACACACTGGCGCCCTCCAGTCCTGGAGACACCCATGGTCAGCCATGACCGAAGGGGGCCTAAGACTGCAGATTGAAAATGTACTGTATGTCATTGTCCACACAAGAGACTACAGATGGTGTAATCTGTAGCCACAAAAAACCTGCTGGAGGAACTCAATAGGTGGGGCAGCATCTGTGAATCGAAAGGAATGGTGGCATTTCTGTTGGACCCCTGCATCAGGACTGGGGTTGGGTTTTGATCTGAAATATCAACCATTCCTTTCCATCCTCAGCTGCTGCTCATCCCACTGTTCCTCCAACAGATAGTTTATTGCTCAATATGTAACTGCTCTTCGCTTCCGTACTTTTTCTTCACTGATATTGACTCATTTGCTTTGATTCCTGTAGGGTTTATTTAAACGCACTCCTTACTCAAAATGATTAACATGCGAATTATCAGCTGGAATGGGTGGGACAAGTTGAATGCTCTGTGATGATGTTATAGTTCCAAACATATTACAACATGTCTTTTCAAAATGAGAACTGTACTGCGTGGGATTTATCTGAGATAGTCTCAGACCTAGACTATACTCAACCAGATTAATGTCATGTGCATTTCTGCTATAATTCTGCACAATTATATGAACAAAGAACATTTGTTGTATCAAGAATAGTCAGGATTGTCATGTGCACTGATATTACCTGCAGCAGTTTAACAGGTATGTAAAGGCAATACACATAGATAATATAGAATAAGCACCAAAAAAAAAGAATACATTAACAACTATTATACGTGCAAAAACCCAAAACCCTTAGTGAAACCAAAGACAGTCCATGGAAGTTCATTGTTAAGGTTAGTGTTGAGTCGTGTTCAAGGAGCCTGATGGTTGTTGGCAAGTAGGTATTTTTTAACTTGGCGGTCACCGTTCTGTGATATGAGAGATGTGGGTCTTTCATGATATCGGCTGCCTTTTTGTGGCAGTGCCGTTTAGCCCTTTGAGGTGGGGAGATCGGTACCATAGACAGGGCAGTGTCTGTCATTCTCTGTAATCTCGATTTGCTGAACCAGACTATAATTTAAACAGTCAATATGCTCATGTTGACATGTCAGTAACATTTGGATTAAATGGGCCATGTCCCTGCACTAAACGTACGGACGTGAAATAAAATACATGCATAGATCTATCTTACTGAATTTAGTGATGATTGAGCATCTAAAATCTAAACTATATTTGGTTTCCATTTATTCAATAATCTTAAGAAACGAAAACAGTGACTTAATATATTGCTACCATTTAAAAGTTTCATGCGCACTTCTCCTGAATCGGTCACATTTCAGAGATTATTTCTGTGTTATTACAGCACGTTTCTGTTACATCGGCCGATTTCTTATCAATGTTACCTATGATCCGCAGGTCCTGTGCCTCAGGAGGCATTTTCTTCCCTTGCAGGAGAGCACCAATGTCATTGGCGTCTGGAAGTGCCTGGACCTGATGGTCAACGAGCTGTAGGGTCAGAAGAACCTTCTCACATTTTAAACAGGACGTGCTTACTGCTGACACTGAAGAAAATCCAATGTTAAAGACCCACATCATAGATAGACGAGCAAATCCGACAGATGTAACTGCATGCTGGTGGCGTTGGGCAAATGGGCACCTCCACATCAGTTCGCGCAGTTTTTAAACACAAGTGAAATAAATGTTTTCCTGTCCCTTTACAGTTTCTATCAACGGCGGTAATTTAAAAAACGATGTTATTTTGCATTATTCGGAGGCAAAGAGTGTGTTCTTTGCTCGCTTCCTTGATGGAGGGACTGGTGTGGGTGATATTTCGTTATCGCTACACGGTTACTGTTGCGACCAACTATAGGCTCGTCACAAAGGGGCGAAGTGTCCAATCGGGCGGAGAGTCCTCACGAGGGGCATTAGTTTAGTTTAGTTTACTTTAGAGATACGACGCGAATCCCACCTGCCCCTCAGGAATATTAAAGAATGTGAAACAAAACATTTGGATGCTGTATGAATCAACGCCTATGAGGATTGGGAAGGAGGAGGGGATACACGTGGAATATATGGCTCATTGAGGCTGAAGAAGGCACGATATCATCAGACAGGTTACCCTTGAGAAATGTAGAAGCAGCAACCCAGTCTCAAATCTCTGTCATACTTTATTGTGCTTGCTTCTTTAAATAACACACATTTTAATGAAGGAGGGATTTTGCAAAGTCTGTGTATGTGTATAATTTTTTTATCTTTGTGATTGTTACTTAAGGTTTAACCAGTGCTCCAAATACTTATATATTTACTCTATTGCCAACAATATTTCATAATTATCAATATCAAAGCAATGGATGACCCTGATCAATACCAAATGGACAAAGTACCACATATAATGAGGTGAAGCACAAGAAGCGAGGCAGAATTCAGAAGCTTAGTTATTTATTATTATATTTTATTCAAATCAATTTTAATACATTTAATTTTGTTTTTAAAATCTCTGCTCAGTATCACATCCTAATATCTCAATTCGCAGGGCAATGTTTTTTCGCCAAGCTTGCGGAATAACTCTTAAAAACTGAGCAAATATGGGAGGATCGAAGGTGTTCTGAACTTGGGTATTACTGTCCACGTTTCCTATAAATACCTGAAAATAAACAATTCAGATATAGATCAGCATCTGGTCAAAACAAATATGATCAACATTCAGGAGACATATAAAGAAGAACCTTGTCTTCCATTAATAGCCTCTTTATAGCACCTTCAGTTATTTTGTTTTCTTGTCTTCTTTCCCTCATGAAAGATAGACACAAAATGGTGGAGTAACTCAGCGGGACAGGCAGCATCTCTAGATAGAAGAAATGGGTGACATTTTGGGTCGAGACTCTTCTTGACCCGAAATGTCACCCATTCCTTCTATCCAGAGATGCTGCCTGTCCTGCTGAGTTACTCCTCCATTTTGTGTCTATCATCGGTGTAAACCAACATCTGAAGTTCCTTCCTACACATTCTCTTCCTCACTATTCTGTTCATGTGGTGAAAGGCATAAGATTGATATCCAACTTAGTACTTCCTTGCACAGGGCTGATTTGTTACAGCAAAGAATTTTAGACAACACAGTTCTCCTAGGCTCAGAGAATTCTCTTAGGTCACTGTACTTTATGTGCAATGTGACGAAAAAAGAAAAAAAAGCAATATTACAGCATCAAGGTTTAGATTGGGATGCACAAAAAATAGTTTTGTTGTATAGTCAGAACCAGGGACCCATGAGATTAATTCGAGACACTAGACATTACATTTGCTGGAATCTTGAGCAAAAAAACCCCAAAGTGCTGGAGAAACTCAGCAGGCCAGGCAGTATCTTTGAAGGGAAATGGACTGATAACCCTTCTTCAGACTGGTGGAAGGAGTACGGAGTACTTCAAAAGATTGAAGAACGGAGTACTTCAAAAGATTGAAGAAGGGTCCCGACCAGAAACATCATCTATTGATGTTCATAGATGCTGCCAGGCTTGTTGAGATCCTCCTTACATGTCAGGAAAAGAGAGAACAATTCAACAGTAGATGCTACGATGATACAGTGATAACATTGGTATATGCATCCAGATTAGAGGAGCTGATTCAGATTGAATAATGCTATTTTGTATCACTCTGTACTCAGTCCCATTCCAAAGTCTCTGTGATCAATGAAACGTACAGCAGTAAAAGTCATTATGGAACCTTATTTATATTTACTGAAGAAGTGATTAAATGACCCGCAAACAGAGAAATGGCAAAATTGTCTGTTACTGTTTATTTTTGGGTGAGAGGTTTGTTTCCACGTATTAAGTTGGGCTAATTTCTACCTTTACTGTGTGATGGACGAGGGGGAATAAATGGAAAAAAAACCCGATCCAGTTCATAAAATAATGTGATAGGAGCAAAAATAGGCCATTCGGTCCATCAAGTCTACTCCATCATTCAATCATGGCTTATCTAAACCTCCCCCTCAACCCCATTCTCCTTTCTCCCCATAACCCCTGACACCCGTACTAATCAAGAATCTATATCTGCCTTAAAAATATCCATTGACTTGGGCCTCCATAGCCTTCTGTGACATTGAATTCACAGATTCACCATCTTCTGACAAATTAAATTCCTCCTCATCTCCTTCCCAAAGGAACGTCCCTTTATTCTGAGGCTGTGACCTCTGGACCTAGACTCTCCCACTATCTACTCAATCCAAGCCTTTCACTGTTCACTTGGGTTTGTCAGCGTGCTGATGTAATAAGGTACATTTTAAAATAATAACTAGACCAAGTAGGACCTGTTGTGTCCCTGTCACACGGGAGGCCTCCAATGCAAACCGGTCCTCCAACACAATATTTGACCACTATCCCATAGCCCTCATGGGAGGCCTGGTCCGCTAATACAACCCGTTCCCCAACGCAATATTCCAACACTCACCCATTTCCCCAACGCAACCCGTTCCCCCCCAACACAATATCGCACCACTCACCCATAGCCCCCAACTGCCGCTCATTTTGCCTTCATTTTAAACTTTAAAAAAAAATGCAATTGCACTTGCTAGCTAGCAGAACTCAGTGTACTGGGATAGCAACATTGTTGCGAGCAGGGCTACAATCCCATTGTGACGTCATAGCTGTAAGCACAGGGAAGCCATTTTTCTCAAATTTGGATTTTGTAAATTTGAAAATGTTACTAACGTAAAATATAAAATCAATCTTAACGTGTGCTGATGTAATAAGGCACAATTTTTAATAATAATGGTGATTGTCAATTATCCTCGCATTACAGTACATTTTAATTGCTTGCTTTGTAGTGTCTCATTACAATTTCACAATTTACCTTATTCTTCATGCCTTGGCCATCTTTAATTATAGTCCAGCTGTTACGATTATCGCTGTATGAGATGATATACTCCTTCACAAACATTGCCTGTTTCATGTGGCTGGCACCCTGGGTTATAATCCCCGTAATCTTTTTTCTGTGTAGAAAGTTAATCTGGAACCATTCATGTGGATTGTTTCTCTGTGTAGAGAATGTAGAACTTTAATTTCACAATTTGTCTTGTTATTGAAATTCTGAAACTTAACAAAATTAATCAAAACTAAATATTAAAGGCAGAAATATCATCCTTCTATACTATACTGGAATCATGTGATTCCAGTTTCTTACTATTTTATGAATGAGTAATTCATTTCAGCCACTACTTTTTCATACCTTTGGGACCCATGCATTAGTGAACCCTTTCTGGTTGAGACGAGCCAGTGATGGGGTCCAGGCACTCAAGCTGACCCAGAATGTGGAGGCACTGAGTTGATGATCTTTGATTATCCTATTCTCCATTCCAAGTGGCAAAGAGCAGCCTGAGGAACATAAATAAAAACTGAAATACAATATTGTGTTCAGGAGAAAACTAGGTATAATCTGTTGAAACCTGCTACTCAAATGCTCATTTTAGAAATCCAGGTCAAAACTAGTCAACTAAATCAAGAAAAAAGATGTAAACCAGCATCTGCAGTTTCTTCCTTAACATAATCATGTGGACTACAAAGAGATGGTTAATATCTTGGAGAAATCTTACTATGTCCATTTTTTGTGAAGTAAGAAAACTTGTAGGAAAGGTATTCTGGTCATATTTTTCTTTCTTCATGCAATTAATATCAACCATTCAACATTATAATCATCTTTTTTTTTCTCATCTTCAACTATTCTTCACAACTAATGAAAATATCTGTCGGGCTAGTATTTTAAAGAGAGCTACTATGCAATCTACAGGAAAGACCGAGTTTCCTATTGAAAATTACTAACTTTGCTGTGCTATTTGGAGAAATAAAGTCAATGGATACTATAAACCAATCCAAATCTTACAACATAGTAAAGAACTAACAACTTCCTATATTTGCAGACACAAGGAACTGCAGATGATGGTTAAAAAAGAAGACAAAACATAGATATAGAAAATAGGTGCAGGAGTAGGCCATTCGGCCCTTCGAGCCTGCACCGCCATTCAATATGATCATGGCTGATCATCCAACTCAGTATCCCATCCCTGCCTTCTCTCCATACCCCCTGATCCCTTTGGCCACAAGGGCCACATCTAACTCCCTCTTAAATATAGCCAATGAACTGGCCTCAATTACCTTCTGTGGCAGAGAATTCCACAGATTCACCACTCTCTGTGTAAAAAATGATTTTCTCATCTCGATCCTAAAAGACTTCCCTCTTATCCGTAAACTGTGACCCCTAGTTCTGGACATCCCCAATATCGGGAATAATCTTCCTGCATCTAGCCTGTCCAACCCCTTAAGAATTTTGTAAGTTTCTATAAGATACCCCCTCAATCTTCTAATTCTAGCGTGTACAAGCCGAGTCTATCCAGTCTTTCTTCATATAAAAAGTGCTGGATTAACTCAGCAGGTCAGGAAGCATCTTTGGGGAACATGGATAAGTGATGTTTCAGGTCAGAATCCTTCTTCAGACTGATTGTAATAGGGGGAGGGGTGGGGGAGCTGGAAGAGAGGTGGGGATGGGATAAAGCCTGGCATTGATAGGTGGATATGGGCAAGGGTTGTTTTTTATCGATAGATGATTGGACAAAGGCTAGAGATGAAAAGTAAAAAAGTGTAAGATAAGGATAGAAGCGTGAAAAGTAATGCCAGGTGAAGGGATATAGGTGGAAGAAGACGGAGGGGTGGGGATAGGGGGAAGGGAAAGAGAGAAATTAGTGAAGGAGGTGGGGGAAATCATTAGAACAAAGAACAGATTCAGTACTCTCCCTTCCAGCTATATCCCCCCTACCACAGTCTGAAGAAGGGTCCTGGCCCAAAATGGTGCCTAGATACATTTCTTCCTGTTTTTGTCGTAAATAATGATGTTTATGTAACTAGTGAAGCCAGTTGGTTTATGTTAATGTAACCCACACCCTAGTTTGTGTTTAGCACTGGTCTTTGTTTCTGTCAATACCATTTTACTCAGTCCAGAAGAATCGTTGAAACAACAAAAGATTACCAGCCATAGCTATTCCTCAGGTTTACAGGTGTCATTTTTCTTCCTTGATGAGTCGGTTTGAGGTGATCAATTTGAAAACACTTGAATTTACAACATTGCAAAACTGCAGCGTGATGCAGTTCCAACACGACATATTGCTAGAGCCAAGTATTACATTTACTAATAATAGCTTGTTGAAAGAAGAAATGCCGCAACGCCTGGCCTCTAGGCTTAGCTTTGTCATACGCAAAGCCGTGTCGAAAAGAACCAGTCAGGTAGGAAAAAAACACTTGAGTTTCACAAGCTACTGCTCTTTATGTGCTGAGACATGCCGTCTAGCGTATGACTATTGATTTAACTGCCTCTCTGACTTAACCCTTCCTTGTTAGTTATAGAATATAGAACAGGACAGCACAGGGACATTATTAGACTTTTCTTCTTTGAAAAGGCTATTCGTGTTGTTGGAAGTTTAATGCTTGGGAAACATAATGTAACATGTTGGTGCAGCAAAATTTGGCCCAAAACGTCTGCGCTGAACATGATGCCAAGTTAAACTAATTTTCTCCGCCGGTGATCCATTACCGTCCATTCCCCTCATATCCATGTGCCTATCCAAACGTTTCTCCTCATATCTGCCTCCACCACCACTCCTGACAGCAACTTCCAGGCACCCACCACTCTGTGTAAAAAACAAATACCCTGTAGATCTCCTCTAAACTTTGCCCCTCTCTTTACCACTCCATCTACTTGTGTTGCAACTTTCAGGGAGCAATGGACTTGGACTCTGTGATTCCCCTGTACTTTAATGCTGTTAAGCGTCTTGCCAATAATTGTATACTTATCACTAGAGCCAGGATGTTTAGGCGCCAAAAATCTCTGAAATAGGCAGGCAAAAAGGCATAATAAAAGTACAAAAAATGTACAAAAAAGGCATCTATTCACAAAAAAGCCATAAAAAGGCATTTGTTTCCACCACCAAAATATGGTTAAAAATGATCATTATAAAGGTATACCACATTAAATGACCGAGTTGCCTGGTTACACATTACTACCAGCATTATTTCAAATTATCTGGTGTTAAACTATGTCGTCTGTCAGACAGAATATGCTACAGTTGTGAAAAACTTATTTTTACCCCAGCTGAGGTCACTGGTGCATACCTGAAACAAACTACAAACTCTACATTCATGTCAATATCTTGTGCAAGAACAGGTCCCAGCACAGGTCCTTGCAGAATTTCACAGATCACAGACCTCTAGCCTGCAATGCACCCTTCTACACACAACCCTTTGTCTTCCATGAGTAAGCCAGTTCTGAATCCAAACAACAAGGTTACCATGGATCCCATGCATCTTAAACTTCTGGATCAGCCTACCATGAGGAACTTTATCAAATGCTGTACTAAAATACATGTAGGAACATCCACTGCTCTATCCTCAATGATCACATTCGTAACCTCAACAAATTCAATCATGTTCCTAAGATGATCTGCCATGGATGAAACCATGCTGTTTGTCCCTAATTAGCCCATTATCTTCCAAACGAGAGAAAATCCTATCCCGAAGAATCTTCTCCAATCCAATCTTCAACAACCCCAACACCACCTTCTTGATCTCAAGAAACGTTGTGGGGGAGGGGGGGTGTGGGCGAAGGGCGGTGTGGGGAGGGGGATGTGGGGGGGGGGTGTGTGGGGGAGGGGGGTGTGTGGGGGAGGAGGGGACGAGTGTGGGGGGGGAGGGACTCCACTCAGCGGCCACCGGCCGCAGCACCACACTGCACCACCCAGCTCCACTCAGCGACTTCCACGACTCCACACAGCGGATTCCCCGACTCCACACAGTGAATTCCCCGACTCCACACAGCGGATTCCCCACCTCCACTCTTGCGAACCCAATCAGCGAGGCTCACGGACTCAGCCCCGCCTCCGGGGGTTTTATTCTCCTCGCCTCGGTGATTGACAGTGGGTGCCGGAAGGGGCGTACCTTCATGGTGACTGACAGGCAAGAAGACCAATCTGCTGATCTCACAATTTTTTAAACCTTCATAACTTTTATAATCGATTGGAACAAACTTTGCGTGTGGAGCAAAGGAGAACGGTGAGTATGGTGGCGAAAAAATCCTAGCGATATAGGGTACCGTTTATGTGCAAATTTGAAAACAACGCAAACCGGAAGAGGACAAGATGAGAGTTTCAGTAATGGTATAGATATAGATGAAATGTCTGATTCCAATCACCAATGACATTTTGTGACCACTTTTGACTGTTTGAGTTGTTTTGCCTGCTTGAGTTGTTTTCAACTTGCTTAAAATTCCACAAAGGGCCTGCCTGATTTCATCTTTCTAAACCTTGCAAACGTTTCCATTATCTTTTTGACCTAATTTTCGACCTTTTTGGTCATCCAAGATTTCCTTATCCATCCATATTTTCCTCCTTACAATACCATGCCAGTCCTGAATCCTGACTTGCTGGCCTTCAAATGACTCCCCCATTTCAGATATGGATTTGCCCAATAATAACTGATCTCAATTTACCCTCCCTAGCTCCTGCCTGATAATGTAATCTGCCTTGCCACAATTTAGTACCTTCTCCAAAGTCCAGACTTTTCCTAATACATAACTATCTTAAAATCTATGGAGTTGTGATCACTCTTCTCAAAATGATCTTCCACAAAAACACTGGACACTTGGTCAGCATAACCTTTAAGTACATGGCCTGACACTAGCCAGACATGTTCCTCATATTTTCAATCATAATGTTTCTTAAGGAACTCACTCTGCAGATCACAACCCAGCAACTCCATTCGTAATGCCAGAGAGCTCACGCCAGGTTTTGGGTATACTCTGATATACTGGGCGACAATTGGTGGATTGAAATAATTCTTCATCTGTCCTGTTCCATCAGTGTTTCCTTTAAATATCTGAAATTTAAAAAAAAATCAGGATGTTAAAATTGCACGTAAGACACATTTAGGATTCTTGCTTGTGGCACAGAGCACAGCCAGTAGAAATACTTTCTCTCAGCTCCAGTGACCTGGGTTTGATCCAAACCTCCGATGCTGCCTGTGTGGGGTTTGCAGGTGATAGCATGGGTAAACAGGCAGGTCGGTATGTTAGATAGACACAAAATGCTGTAGTAACTCAGCGGGATAGGCAGCATCTCTAGATGTTTCGGGTCAAAACCCTTCTTTAACCTATTCTCTCCTGTCCCACTGAGTTACTCCAGCATTTTGTGTCTATGTTAACTGGCCACTATATATTGCCTGTAGTGTAAGTGAGTGGTAAAATTGATGATAATGTGGAGAGAATAGGTTACAGAAAAAAAAATAATTGCCACATAGGATTGGAAAAAGGAGAAAGAATGGAACAGGAACTTTCTGTGTCTTAATAATAATGAAATTAAAGAGATTTGCTTATAAAATATTTAAATTGTTAGATCCAGTACATTATAGTATTGCCATATTAATAAATCTATCTATTTATTTATTTTTCATGTACCTTGTGAGTTGTGACTTGGCAGACCAATTTCCCTCTGGGGATGAGTAAGGTTTTATCGTATCGCATCGTATCATAGAACAATATTTTAAAATTATATGAAGTGGAGAAATTGTTAACAACTTCTCTCACCATTTTTCATATTCTCTCTTATTTTACTTTTAGTTTTAGATATACAGCATGGAAACAGACCCTTTGGCCCATCGAGTCCATGCTGCTATCGATCATCCATTCACGCTATTTCTTTGTTATAACACTTCCTCATCGACTCCTTAAACATTGCAGCAATGTTACAAAGGCCAATTAAGCTACAAACTAGCACCTAATTGGGACGTGGGAGGAAACTGGAGCACCAGGAGGAAACCCACACAGTCACAGGGAGACAGCACCTGAGATCAGGATCAAACCCGGGTCTCTGGTGCTTTGAGGCAATAGTTCTAGCAGCTGTGCCTCTGTGCTGCTCCATTTCTGGTCAATCAGTATTGAAAGGGCTTTAATTGATACCTTGTTCAAGTGAGGAAACGTCATGGCCAAAGTGTTTTCTGTAACTATCTAACAAAACCAGTTCAATATTAATTTGGAAAGCACTTGGTTAGGTGCTACAGCAAGGTCAGTATTCAATCACTAGCCTCTGTTTGCATGGCATATCCACACACAGAGGCCACTAGGCCTGCAGGATGTGGCAGAAACCATGTTAGCCTCAACTACAAGAACATTTTCCTTGGCAGGAAGAAGGCTTGTTGTGGGAGAACCTGTCCTCATAAGCTCAATACCCCATGGTGACCCTCCAGAACTGGCCATCAATTCTTCATCAATGGATTAGTTTGCCAAGACAAGGCTGACTTCTTTCGTTTTTTGAGGTGTTGTGGTTAGTGGGGGCACCAGTGTTCCATGTTGTTGTACACCTCTGGCCAGGATACCCGATCATCCATTGGAGAGAGTGGGTTGTATGCCCATCATTCCCCTCCTGATCTGGGTGTTGGCTTATGGAAGCAGCTGTTCCCAAAGAGAGCCGTTCTTTTAAGTAACCACCCCTTCTCTCAAACATTAATCCTTAAAATGACACCCAGTTTCTCAAGAAAAAGTCAGGCAGTATCCCACCCAAAGATTTTAAGAAATAATGGGGGAAAAAAGATGATACTGTATAGCTGGAATTGTATCACCCATTTTATAATGTCACCCACATTACCACATATAATGTAGAATAGTATTGGAAAGTAACTTTTGGTGCACTGTATATGCGCTGACCATGATGCCAATCTAACTAATCTATCTGCTGGCACTTGGGCCATATCCTTCTATTTCCCGCCTGCTCATGTCTGTTTAAATCATTTTTAATGTTGCTGGCATATCTGTTTTTACTACCTCCCCTGTTAGCATGTGCTTGGCATGTACCACTCTGTGTAAATAAAATTTCCACACCACTTCCATTTTCACGTGGATTGAGTGCTATGATTTTTTGGGAACTGTGAAGTTCTGTCTCATTCCGAGCCATTGGTGAGAGCGACACAGTGTATCAGTTCACTCTGCTTTTATCATTACCTACCTTTACCAACCAGCTTCAAAGACACGAAAAGAAGAAAGAAAAAGATTACCTACCTTTGTGTCGCTTGTAGTATTGCTTTTATAATTTTTCCAGGTGTGGGTGTCTGGGCTGTAGGAGATATAGAAATGGTCCACAAAGAGGTGCTTAAAGTAATGACGCACTCCCTGAGTAATTATTCCATGGATTAACATCGTTTTTTTTAAATCAACCTGTAAACACACAATTAATAGTCATTAAGCAAAATGAAAACATCGTCTTGTCCAAAGGTTTGAAATTCAAATACACAATTTACATATAAGGCAGCAGCAAGTATTCATGATTCATAATAAATTGGCGAGGCGCTCATGTGCACACAGGACATGCATGTCCAGAAATTCAAGTATGCCTTGAATTCTCTGTCTCTTAAATGACTAATGTACTGAGAAAAAGTACATTCTAAATGACTAATGTACTGGGCTTGTACCTTCTGGAGTTTAGAAGGATGATAGGGAATCTCATTGAAACATATAAGATTGTTAAGGGCTTGGACACGCTAGAGGCAGGAAACATGTTCCCGATGTTGGGGCAGTCCAGAACCAGGGGCCACAGTTTAAGAATAAGGAGTAAGCCATTTAGAACGGAGACGAGGAAACACTTTTTCTCACAGAGAGTGGTGAGTGTGGAATTCTCTGCCTCAGATGGCAGTGGAGGCGGGTTCTCTGGATGCTTTCAAGAGGGGGCTAGATAGGGCTCTTAAAAATAGCGGAGTCAGGGGATATGGGGAGAAGGCAGGATCGGGGTACTGATTGGGGATGATCAGCCATTATCACATTGAATGGCGGTGCTGGCTCGAGGGCCGAATGGCCTACTCCTGCACCTATTGTCTATTGTCTATTGTCTATTGTCTACAAAAAGTGCCCTGAAATATCTTTACAGAACAAGTCAGTCCAGTAATTTGAAGAATGAAAATTAGTTAGTTGGATTTGCTTTTCTAAATATACACCAGATATTCACCCAGAGAGTTGTGAATCTGTGGAATTATCTGCACAGAAAGCAGTGGAGGCCAATTCACTGGATGTTTTCAAGAGATAGTTAGATTTAGCTCTTAGGGCTAAAGGAATCAAGGGATATGGGGGGAAAAGCAGGAATGGGGTGCTGATTTTGGCTGATCAGCCATGATCATATTGAGCAGTGCTGGCTCAAAGGGCCAAATGGCGTACTCCTGCACCTATTTTCTATGTTTCTATTGATATGAATAGGGACACTGCACTTTGATGCATCAACTTTGTGATGTGTGCACACGCTTTATTTGAATTACTGTATTTGTGCCTACAAACTGAATGGTGTATGTTTAGCCACATTAAACTATCAGTATGCAGCAGGAAAGTTCGCATTTTGTATGAGCATCTGCAACCAGAAAATGAGCCCAAAGGCATTGTTTGTTGCTGGATCAGTCATACACTGGCCATGACCTTTCTTTTTTTTGTGCCACATCATTGGGGAGGGAACAGAGGAAATCTGATAAGTTGGTCCTTAGATCAGAGACGAGAGATATTGGAGGGGAAGGAAGATTGTGGATCTAATGGGTGGGAATCTGGCCAGGACAGAAAGTTGGTTATTGAGCTGGGAATAAGTAAAGGCATTGGAATGAAGGTCGGCTGCTGCAGATTAGTGCGAAAGGGTAGTTTCTGATGGTTGGCTTGGATCAGGTCAGCTGACTGGCCTTTGCAGCGGTAGGAATGGGGGAAAGACAGATAATTACACTATCATTCCTAAGGTGGGCTCCTAATACCAAGATCACCCCCCCCCCCCCCCCCCCCCCCCCCCCCCCCCCCCCCCCCCCCCCCCCACCCCCCTTCCCTTTATCAGTGAAACAGGCCTTTAAAGCACTGAGAAGTTCTGTATAGTGATAGTGAATAGCAAGGACCATTCATATGTGGAGTGAAGTCCTCGTGTTCAGGATTTGGGCATTACTCTGCATGTTTAGATCCTCCATTAATTTCTGCATCAGATACATGGAGGGGTTTGAGGAAAATCACACCTCACAGTGAGTCCCCAATTATGTTTTATTGAAAATGAATCGTAAAGTGTGAAAAATGTGTTTATATTTCCCTCAATAAACTCTTTATTTCAGTAAATGTTATGTCTCAAGCTACGTAATGTGACTTCTACATGGGAACAAAAGGGAGAGAACTATCTGGTGCAGATAAAAGTCAAGCAACAGTCCTCACTTCCATTGTTGTTCCTGTACCCATAAATGTTTGGTGACACCAGCAAATATGTGGTTAAAATAATTTGTGTTAACAGATTCTCTTAGGCTGGAAGGTGTGCCAATTATTATATTGCCGATTATTAGCAATAATCATTCCACTATTTGATTGTGGGATGAGGAAAACACTTTGTCCAAATTGCTAGTAGGAATGGAGAAAGAATATCAGCACAAAGATAGACACAAGAAGCTGGAGTAACTCAACGGGACAGGCAGCATATCTGGAGAGAAGGAATGTGTGACGTTTGGGGTTGAGTCCCTTCTTCAGACCATCTCAACCCAAAATGTCACCCATTCATTCTCTCGAGAGATGCTGCCTGTCCCGCTGAGGTACGCTAGCTTTTGTGTCTATCTTCGGTTTAAACCAGCATCTGAAATTCCCTCTTACACAGGAATATCAGCACAGTGACCTAACTGTGACAGTGGATCTTCATTGCCAACATGTGGTAGAGAAAAATTGTATATTGGCCCATCCGGAAAAAATGTTATCTCATTTGGACCGAATAGCATGGCTTGTAAACATGCAAGGTTACTAATATTAAACTTGTAGAAAAATTAATGAAATTAGCTGCAGGAATTAATCATTTCTGTTGAAAATGTGTTATTCTTTTCCCAATTTAACTATGGTGGCATTCTCCACCACTGAACCTGGCTTTTTTAAATTCTCAATTTAAAAAAGGAAAACATTTGGCTTTTTTTTAAAGCAGCCAATTCCCTTTAGTTTATGTCTAGTCTTAACAGACATGAGCATTCTCGCGTATCAATAGTAACAAATCTCTGCATAGTAATATTTATTTGTAATAACAAATTACAGAATAGTCATGAATCAAGGGTATTGTTGCAGTTTCATCATAATAGTTTAAACACAGCTTGCAGTCAAATGAATTCATCACATTCCACTTTAGCATATTAACCTGAATCCATGGTCGGCTTCCTTTCCCCCGCCACCCATTGGTGAATGCAGAGTTGTGCAACCTTGCTAATTGAGGCGTCCATTTCCCTGCAAAATCCAGAAAGAGAAAATCTAAACTTCTTTATCAAACTCAACTTGCCGGTTGGAGCAAAATCATGAAATATGCCTAGTTCACCGATTACCTTTTAAAGAGACAGAGGTGACATATAATTCAGTTTGTTCCTGGAACTGTCATATCATACCCAGCTCTGAGCTGATTACAGGAACATTGCTGTGTCTTATTTAATCATGTAAATGAATGGACATCCATTATAAATTATCAATGTATTTGCACTTTTAGTGATATATTTATTATGAGCCGGTCAACCTTTATTCACATTTGTGAATGGGCATACATATTTATTTATTGTTATATTGGCATCAGCAAAGGCAGATCAAATGCAATCCCTAAAGCTCTGGGGTGATACATCTCCTGAAAAATAAATGCTGAATAGTACAATTGAATAAACAGGAACAAGATGATATTGGATCATGATGGAGAGGGGGTGCTCATGCATACATCTTAAAAAATGGATCATGAGTTTCATAAAAATATGCACATAGCCCAACATAAAGCAAATCAATCCCAATTATAGGCATCAGCTGTGAAGGAGAATATCAAATCATTGAGAAATTGCATGTGAGATTCCCTACAATGTTTCCAGGCAATGAGCGGGTAGAGGTACATGACAGAAGAAGCTGGTATAACCAAGGACAAATGTATTATGGGTTTAGATAGGGTGACTCAAGTGAAGTTGTGCCCATTGGCAAGTTCAAGAACAAATGGCAGAAATTTAAGAAGATAGAAAGGCGATAAGAGGAGTTTGTTCTTAATTCAGGAGCTGTTCTGATATGGTTCATACTGCCTATATGAATATAAGAAACTATCATAGAAACATAGAAACATAGAAAATAGGTGCAGGAGTAGGTCATTCGGCCCTTTGAGCCTGCACTGACATTCAATATGATCATGGCTGATCATCCAACTCAGTATCCTGTACCTGCCTTCTCTCCATACCCACCTGATCCCTTCAGCCACAAGGGCCACATCAAACTCCCTCTTAAATATAGCCAATGAACTGGCCTCAACTACCTTCTGTGGCAGAGAATTCCACAGATTCACCACTCTCTGTGTGAAAAAAATTTCTAAAATGGAAATGGATGGGCACTAGAGTGAAAAATAATTTGAGAATTGGGATATAGGATTATTGGGAAAGGACAAATGAATTTGAATGACCAGATTGCCATTCAGAGAGGCAATACAGACTCAATGGTCAACTATATGCCACGATTCCCCTCAAAGCTGTCCAAAATAATGCTGTATAATAATACTTTTAATCTAATGTTTAATTTTAAACACTTGAAGTTGTTATTAAGTGACAGTTACCAAATGCTGAAGAAGTAACCATATACTTCTAATCTGATTTCATTTTGATTCTCAGTGTCTGAGATGGGTTTTGGCATGGAGGCCTTGACATTCCACACATCTGTCACCATTGCACCTATAAGCATTTGGAATTAGTTCACTGCAATTAGTTTTCTAACCAGAGATACATGAGGTGGTTGATGAATTACAAGATATAGATAATGTTGCCTGGGTTTCAACAACTAAGTTACAGAGATAGGTTGAATAAGTTAGGTCTTTATTCTCTGGAGCGCAGAAGGTTAAGGGGGGACTTGATAGAGGTCTTTAAAATTATGAGAGGGATAGACAGAGTTGATGTGGACAAGTTTTTCCCTTTGAGAATAGGGAAGATTCAAACAAGAGGACATGACTTCAGAATTAAGGGACAGAAGTTTAGGGGTAATATGAGGGGGAATATAGATGTGGCCCTTGTGGCCAAGGGGATCAGAGGGTATGGAGAGAAGGCAGGTACGGGATACTGAGTTGGATGATCAGCCATGATCATATTAAATGGCGGTGCAGGCTCGAAGGGCCGAATGGCCTACTCCTGCACCTAATTTCTATGTTTCTATGTTTCTATGAACTTCTTTACTCAGAGAGTGGTAGCGGTGTGGAATGAGCTTCCAGTGGAAGTGGTGGAGGCAGGTTCATTGGTATAATTTAAAAATAAATTGGATAGGCATATGGATGAGAAGGGAATGGAGGGTTATGGTATGAGTGCAGGCAGGTGGGACTAAGGGGGAAAAAAAGTTGTTCGGCACGGACTTGTTTCCGTGCTGTAATTGTTATATGGTTATATGGTTATAACTGTCACAGTTAGATTTGCAATAATGCTTAACAATGATTAAAAATTATGACGAGGGAACATTGATGTTGGCACGGATATACTTCCAGTGAATTTGTATGAATTTTACAGAGGCAATGTTCTTGATATCATTCAGATGGGTAGGGATCACTGAGTTTTATGTCAGATCGTAATCTTTAAATTTGTCTTTCCTTTACTGACAAAGGCTAAGTTTTCTTATTTCAGGAGGCTAAGGTGGCACAGTGAAAGTGTTGATGAATCACGTCGGCCTTGCTGAGAAGTTGCTCCTGAGGCATGGGAAGTGGTCTGTGTTTTCTAGTCATGCCATGAATGTTTATTGGCAGATTTCGGCTCGGGGTACTGTCCAGTGGAGGCAGTTTGGGAGAGAATGTTTGTCTTCTAAATGTTGGACAGTGCACGGCCTCCTTTGACATTTGCTCAGTGAATGAGTCAGCAATAACTTGGAATTTCACCTCTGCTCTGAAAAATAAAAGGTTTCCGTGTTACGCAGCTGAGTGACTGAATTCACGGTAAGTCTGCGTCTGATGTGTCGTCACCTTAGGTTAAGCCATTTCCCATTCATCCTGAACCACACACCTGGTTTCTGTAAACACCAGAATTGTTCTAGTTACCCCATGGCTGAGGAATTCAATCTTGTTAAAAATAGAATCTTAAAGTTTACTAACCTACGTGACCAGACGCTGTGAGCTGTGAATCTGCTATTCTTCCGTTTGCAAGACCTAGAGGCTCTTTGCAATCTGAAACGTGAATAACATTGTCAGATTAATTACAGAACACTGGTGCATTGTGCTGCTTCATGCTGTTTTTGGCGATGAGCTGATATTTAGAATCCAATTTAAATTTGTTTCACTGACATAACTGGCAATTGTCTCGCCTCATTAGGGAGGTTTAAAATTTCTGATTTAATAAAATTTTTGAAGATTATTTGAAAATCATATTTTGATAAAGGATTATTTATCCAGTAAAGTATTCCATTAAACATTGGCATTTTGGAATAAAACATCTGTTCAGCGCTTGCTTTGGACAGACTCAAAGCAAGCGCTGTCTGCGGAGGGCGCTCAGCATCGCCAAGGACTGCTCTCACCCCAACCATGGACTGTTTACCCTCCTACCATCCGGGAGGCGCTACAGGTCTCTCCGTTGCCAAACCAGCAGGCCGAGGAACAGCTTCTTTCCGGCGGCTGTCACTCTACTCAACAACGTACCTCGGTGACTGCCAATCACCACCCCCCCCCCCGGACACCTTATTATTTCTTTTTTTTTTTTTAATTCAAATCGTTTGCTATGTCGCTCTTCAAGGGAGATGCTAAATGCATTTCGTTGTCTCTGTACTGTACACTGACAATGACAATTAAAATTGAATCTGAATCTGAATCGGATCTGTTCAGCACTACGGACAAAGATAAGCCTCAATGGCCTGTCTCACTTAGGTGACTTTTTAGGCGAGTGCAAGAGACTCTGCGCTCGCCGCTTGATCGCTACTTGGTCGCCACATGTTCGCTGGTGGTCTCTGGTGAGTCTCCTTCAAGGTCGCGAGCAGTTCCCACATTCTGGGAACTAGTCGCGGCCTCAGTATGGTTGCCGCAAATTTTTCAACATGTTGAAAAAATGTTTGCAACCAAAAAATTGGTCGCCATGGAGAAAATCGATAACCCTGTAGTCATAGGTGCAGTTGTAGTGGGTTCACCATGTAGTTATGGGTAGTCGAGGTTGTTGTAGGTTGTTTTATTTAATTGCCTTTGCTGAACGGGCATTTTTATTGGCTCATTGGGGAAACATTTTTATTGGCTCATTGGGGTAAGCACGAGTTTTCAGAACCAAGGATAACCGACCGGTAATGTTAAATGCCTGCCAAACTTCACAGCTGTGTATCTCTGGCTTATTAAAAGTTGTCTGGCTTCTTAAAAGTGTGTCCATTCCTTCGTCCCCCTACTCCTCCCTTCTCCCCCTTCTCCCCCCTCCCCTCCCCCCCCTCTTCTCCCCCCTACCCCCCCTTTTAAAGGACTTACTGACTTACTGTGCTAGCCATCTTAACCTTTCTGTTCATCGCGGTGTGCGTATCACCTTGGCTTTGCACCGTGTGAATTTCAGACAGCGCTGCCCCGCTTTCCCTGGCCCCCGCCAATGTGTTTGTGTATGTTTGTGTGTGTGTGTTCCACTCTGACAGTCACCGTTCCAGTTCCCGGTTTTTCAGGCGAGTGCTGCGAATTTGACAGTCGCTGGCAGTCCGCTGAAAAATCGCCTAAGCGGGACAGGCCCTTTAGCTTCAGATAGTCCCAGCTCT
The DNA here is from genome assembly GCF_028641065.1 of Leucoraja erinaceus. Taxonomy (NCBI): domain Eukaryota; kingdom Metazoa; phylum Chordata; class Chondrichthyes; order Rajiformes; family Rajidae; genus Leucoraja; species Leucoraja erinaceus. The sequence continues at coordinate 24,462,877 of NC_073388.1, read as the reverse complement.
AGCTTTGATTCTGGACTGACATCAAACAAGATACCAATGATCACGGCATAAGTGTGGATATTAAGAAAATAAAAATTTGTCCTGCTGCAATTGCCAAGGAAACCTATTTTGGCAGATAATACAATTGTAATGTCCATTGGCAGGGGAAATGCATGCATGATGCAGCCCCATCAGACAATTAAACTGTCTGCAAACCTCTCCACAACTTGACACTATTCACTAGGGGAACTAACATTGGAAATATTTTGTTTCATCTGAATGAAAGTTTATGGTACATTACCACAGCAGAGATCACTGTATGATGTCAGTATTTGCAGAAGTCTAGTTTGCTTTGGAGTGGAAGTATGCTATCCGATTAATAAAAATTAAAAATACATTACTGATGCTACAAATCTGAAATAAAAAGTGGAAGTATGCTCACTAGGTTGCACGATCTTAAAGAGAAAATTAAAAATACGTTACTGAGGGGCTACAAATGTGCCAGAAGCCATCCAAAACAGATGACTGGAACCCAGTGCCTGAGAATGGGCTCACTAGGTTGCTGTTGCAGTTGCTGTTATTGTGATTAAAAGAGAAATTACAAGTTAACAGATCAGGTCCACATCCTTCTTCAAAACTGTAAGAAATTTGTGACTGATTCTCTTTCCATAGATGCTGCTTAACCTACATGTTTCCAGCATTTCCTGTACCAAGTTGAATTTGGTTATCAAGCCTCTAGCAATAAAATGGCTGACTCAATGAAAATAAGAATTTCTAAGCATAATGGTGATGTTTTACAATTTTCTTTATGATACCCACTCTTATTTTTGCTCAGAAAATAATGCATTTTTTTTCCCGTTAATATGTTAATTATTTTAACATTATCTAATTTAACCAAATTTGTTCCATGGGTGAATGGGTAACAAGAGCAAATAATACCCACTGGAGTCGTAGACTAGGAAGACGGCTCGCATCCCTTCCTGCATGTATTCAGCAGTCTCGCAGTCCAAACGCCAGTAGCCCACTTTGCTTGGGACCATTTCAATGGTTCCAAAGGAGCCTGCGATAACGAGCATGTTAACAGTTTTCACTTAATTAAAACATATGAAGAAAAAAACTAGAACAATCAAATTTACTGGCTGAGAAAAAAATATATAGTGCTATTTGGCTTCCCCTCAAAAGCACATCCAAGTTGTTTAATGTTGAATGGCAATAGACTAATGCAGCAAATCATGATCTTTATCGGCAGATTTAATATCTGTATATCTTTTTCCTGGAATTAAGAATTGTGATCAAAAATAGGAACCTGGGCCAATTTATGTTCTCCACACCTCAGTACGTGGGCACTGCAAGATTAACTGTAACCTGACACTGTTACTGACATGCAAGGTTTCAAAGTCATAGGTGTGTTATTAAAAAACAATCCTTCCTTCCCTCCACCCATCCTCCTGAAGTTTCAGTATCAGAAATCTGGAAATATTAATAAAAGAGATAGCTAATGTATCAATTGCTTCCAAATGTCACTATTTGCCCCTTCAGCACATTATCTTACTCAACAGGCTAAATAGGATCTGGGAATAGAGCAGAAAATCTGTTAAATCAGAGGTCAAACATTTTCTGTGTACAGGAACAGAGCCATTTGTGTACATTTCAGTAAAAAGCATTTGGTGTATTGGTGCACAGTAAGTCAGTGGCAAAGGATATCAGAGAGTACAACTGCAAAGGATAGAGGATGCATGAAAGATTGCAATAATTTGAAGATTAGATTATGAAATACCCACCAGGAGGTAATGTGTAAACTCCCATCTTGTGCTCTTTGCTTCTTCTTATTGTAAAAGGTTGGCCATGGAAATGCACACTATAGATATCAGCAGATCCAACAGTGTTTAATAGATACCACCGAACTAACCGGTTCTGAGCCATTACCAGGCCTGGTAGTGTTTCTGCCACATGCCCATTGATTGCTGTAGGGAAAATCAAGGCAAGAATTAAAGTTCATAAGTCATAGGAGCAGAACTCGACCATTCATACCATTGAGCCTACACCATTCCATCATGGCTGATCTATCTTCACTAATCTCTACACTCTTACTAATCAAGAACCTATCAATCTCTGCTTTAAAACTACCTAATGACTTGGCCTCCATAACTCTCTGTGGCAATGAATTCCACAGATTTACTGCCCTCTGCCTAATGAATGAATGAATGAATGAATGAATGAATAAGTTTATTGGGCTTGAATTCACATACAAGGAATTTGCCTTGGTGCTCCGCCCGCAAGTGACAATAACATACAATGACAGTTAGGAATGACACATAAAACATTAAACATTAATAATAAAACATTATTGATTAAACATGTGAATTAAATAAAATACCAGAGCAAAAGGTGGCTACAGATTTTTGGTTATTGAGTACAGCTACTACTCGTGGAAAAAAAGCTGTTTTTATGTCTGGCTGTGGCAGCTTTGACAGTCCGAGTTCGCCTTCCAGAGGGAAGTGATTCAAAGAGTTTGTGGCCAGGGTAAGAGGGGTCAGAGATGATCTTAACCGCTCTCTTCCTGGCCCTTGCTGTGTACAGTTCATCAATGGAGGGAAGGTTTCAGCCAATAACCTTTTCAGCAGATCGGACGATTCACTGCAGGCTCTGGATGTCGTGCTTGGTGGCTGAGCCAAACCAGACCATGATGGAGAAGGTGAGGACAGACTCTACGATGGCCGAATGGAATTAGACCATCATTGCCTGTGGCAGATTGTGCTCCCTCAGCTGCCGCAGCAAGTACATCCTCTGTTGTGCCTTTTTGACTGTGGAGTCAATGATAGCTCCCCATTTAAGGTCCTTGGAGATTATGGTTCCCAGGAACTTAAAAGACTCCACAGATGTGACTGTGGTGTTGTTGATGATGAGTTGGGGGAGGGTTAGCTCTCCTAAAGTCTAAAATCAATTCCACTAAGATCATTGAGCTCTAGGCTCCCTTTTCAGGAGGGTGATCCACCGACAAGAGACAGTCAACTAGTTTGGGGGAGACAATGGTGTTGAAGCAGAGGAAAACAAAATCCTCGCATAGGTTACAGTACAGGTTTGCAGGCCCAGGTTGGACTGGACCCAATATGCAAAAATGTCTGTGTAGCCACACAGCCTTTGATCTTCATGTGATGTCAGTCAGGGTCAGACCAGAGCTTTTTGGGGTAAAGGAGAGTAGAGGGGGTAAACAGGGACTGGTAAAATAGACCAGTGTCGGCACAGAGCTGGAGAGTAGAGGGGGAAACATTGTCCGGTCCTGGAGATTTCTGGCTTTTCTGTCTTCTGAACAGCTTCCCCACCTCTTTATTTTTATTGTTGATGATGGAGAAGTGATGTTGTGCAGCACGGAGGGGAAGGGTAATTGGGTGTGAAGTGGTGATTGGAGAGGGGTGGGTGGGAAAGAGTTCCGTCTTTTCAGACTGGAGTCTTGCTTTAAGTAGGTGTGAAGAGGTGATTGGGGAGGAATGGGTGTAGAAAGGTCCAGTCTTTGCAGACTGTAGTCTTGCTTACAGTTCAATAAAAATCTTATGAAGCACAATCATACTTAAGTACAATAGTGTAAGCATAGTAGATGACACAGAGGCAGTACCCATGGGGCGTCACATTACTGGTGCCATCTTGCATCCTTCAAGTTTCAAAGTTCTTAAAAATGTAGAGTAATTTTAATATGGCCTTAAAGGACTGTTGTCGTGGTGGTGGGAATGAGATTGTGGTTGGCTGCTGAAGGAAAGGGCCACTGGGGATATAATAGAAAGACATGCAAATGTCTGCTGCACACTGCATGCATAATTCTCCACACATTAGTTTTTGATACTCATAATATGGAAAAAAGATTTTGCCTATCCTATCTAAGCCTGCCTGAATCTTACACACTTCAACCAGGTCAGCTCGCAGCTTCATCTGCTTCAGAATTCTAAAATCTTCAATCAAAACAGACCTTAACCTTCTAACATTCCACTTTCTGTAATTCCTCGTTTTAGTTTGAGCTTTGTTTAGTTTAGAGATACAGCATGGAAACAGGCCCTTCGGCCCAACAAGTCCGCACCGACCAGTGATCCCTGCACATTAACAGTATCCTACACACACTAGGGACAATTTACATTTACAACAAGCCAATTTACCTACTATCCTGTACGTCTTTGGAATGTGGGAAGAAATCGAAGATCTCGGAGAAAACCCACCCGATCACAGGGAGAACGTACAAACTCCGTGTTGACAGCACCCACAGCCAGGATCAAACATGGGTCTCCGGTGTTGCAAGTGCTGTAAGGCAGCAACTCTACCGCTGCACCACAATGCCACCATAACTTTACATATGACAACATGATGGTGACGCTGGGAAGTCCATGGCCTGGTGCTTATCTGTGGGGTCATGGTCTAAGGATAATGTAATGGATATCTGTTTCTTCATGGAACTTTTAAATGTTGGAATTTGCAATTTGTTATTAAACATATTAGATTAGTAAATTAATTATACATTTTGAAGAATGTGATTGAATAATAACTGCCCATGGAATATTCTAACTATGAATTGGGGTCTTGATATCCAATGCTGGAAATTGCCAGCATAATTCCTTGGATAGGGTAGAGAAGAGGTGTCTTGCCAACTGGATTAGAGGGTTTTATTTGGAAGGAGAGGTTGGACAAACATGGATTGTTTTCTCTGGAGCATGGAAGGCTGAGGGAAACCAGATGGAAGTACATAAATTTGTGAGAGACATAAGAGACAGGAGCAGAATTAGGCCATTCAGCCTATTGAGTTTACTCCGCTATTAAATCATGGCTGATCTATTTTTCCCTCTCAACCCCATTTCTCTGTCTTCCCCCTGTTGAAAGGGTAAAGTCAGAAACTGTTCCCCAGGTTGGAAATGTTAAATAATAGAGGTTATAGCTATAAGATGAGAGAGAGAGAAATTATTATATATGAGACAAATTATTTTTATGCATAAAATGGTAGGCGCCTGGAACGTGCTGCTAGGGGTGGTGGTGAAAGAGGATATAATATATTTAAGATGCTTTTAGATAGGCAAATGAATACTGTATGCAGGGAACATGCAGACCATAGACCATGTGCAATCAGAAGAGATTAGTTTAATTTGACATCACATGCTCTACAGCCATCTATGTGCTGCTATATCATAGCAGTCAATGGCATTGTAAGGAATAAGACAATCACACATACACAAATGCTGAAATTAACGGGATAGGCCCTTACCATGAAACTTCATGCTGTTTTGAAATGCAGTGCTCTCTGGTTTGATATAACATGGATGTTTGCAGAGCGTATGGAGGTTGTCTTCCAAATACCAGCTTTTGTTTTCATCAAAAGTCATGAAAAGCAAAGAGAATTCCTGAACCTTTAATATCCCTCGGGCGATCTTGTGCAGTGTCCCTTTTTTACAGATGATTAAAGGACCAATCAATCCGGTGTGGATGTCTCGTTCCTGATCAGAAAAACAGCAAAATGTGACTTGCAGGTCGCTCCAAATAACTTGGCATGCCATTGCGAATTCCGAATTTGAAGCAATTGTAAATTCAGGAAGGTACAGTTTAGCTGTGTTAAAGTTAATTCAAGAGACTGGTGTTGAAAGTTCTTTGAATTCCCTCATAAGAGCAAGCTGGAAGGCTAACTAGCTAATAATTGACACAACTGATTTGAACAAGAAGTATGCTGTAAAGATGGATTGACTTACTGGGTTGACATCTGAGTAATATGACCAGGCTCTGCAGTCAAAGTCCTTATCAGTGGGTGCTGATCCTTTTGTTACACGCCAGATGTAGTCCTTTGTCTGACCTGGTTGAACTATATCTTCTTCCTTTCTAGGCCAGTCGTTTAACTCTTCTTCCTCATATGTGTATTCAATTGGTATTTCACGTGGCACGCCATGGGTGTGAATAGAGTAAGGTCTGGTGGCCATGTTCTTGAACTTTACCTATGTGAATAAAATTGGTTACACCAATTACTGGGACAACTTTCAAACCTGCATCTTACTCAGCAGTTTTCCCTCTGTTAAACTACTTGTGATTCTTCAATCTAAAAAGAACACTTAACATTCATTGATGGACACAAAATGCTGGAGTAACTCAGTGGGTCAGGCAGCATCTCTGCCGAAAAGGAATAGATGACGTTTCGGGTTGAGGCCTTCCTTCGGACTGAGAAGGGAGAGGGAAACTAAAAGTATGAAAAGTATGAAAAGGTACAGAACAAATTAGAGCCGGCAACAATAGCCAAGGAAAGGTGGAGCCCACAATGGTCCATTGTTGGCTGGGGAAAAGGTGATAATGAAGGAATATGAACAGTGAAGCTAGCAGGATGTCTATGGCTGGGGTAGGGACAGAGAGAGGGGGAGAGGGGGGGGGGTGCTGGGGGATGCAAGTGGTACTTGGAATTAGAGAAATCAATATTCATATTGCCCAGTCTGCACTTGGTCTCGCCAATATATCGGAGTCCACACTGAGAAAAATGGGTACAGGAAATGAGGTTGGAAGAGGTGCAAGTGAACCTCTGCCTCACCTGAAAGGGCTGTCAGGATTCCTGGATGGAGTCAAGGGAGGAGGTATAGGGATAAGTGTTGAATCTCCTGCGGTTGTAGAGGAAAGTACCTGGGGAGGGTTCATTTGAGTGGGAAGTGATGACTGAAACCGGGAGTTGCGGAGGGAACAGTGGAGATGGGAAGATGTGGATCACCCCATCAGCCGTCGCATACAGCACAAAATTCTCCGAAATTTTTGCCACCTCTAATGGAATCCCAACATATCTTTCCATCTCCACCCCTTTCTGCTTTCCCCAGAGACCATTCCTTTTCAAATAGTTGACTCACCACAATTATATCATTGATCTCGGCACTGATGACTGGTCCGAGAATGCCCAAGTGTTTTTCATTTTCTCCTTTGATCATGGGTTGTTTGAACATGCTGTCCTTATATTGTATAAACATTGCCTTCTTGAATTTACTGCCAAGTCTTCGTCTCCGTGATTGCTGCCACCAACTACATAACATTGGCATGTTAAACATGATTCTGCCCCAGCTGGAGGCATTAATGAATATAAATACAGTGATTTCCATAAAATATCATGAATATCCTGAAAAGGGCTGTCATACAGTTCTATTCACAATGAGGACCGTGAATACCCACCAGAGAAAGCAGGGACTCTGCAGAAGGAATTGGACAGATTGGGAGAATGGGCAGAGAAGTAGCAGATGGAATATAGTGTAGCAAAATGTGGTCATGCATTTTGGTAGTAGAAATAAAGGCCTAGACTATTTTCTAAATGGGGAGAGAATCCAGAGATCGGAGGTGCAAAGGGATTTGGGAGTGCTGGAGCAAGATTCACAAAAAGTTAATCTGCGTTGAATTGGTAGTAAAGAAGTCAAACGTAATGCTAGCATTTATATCAAGAGGGCTAGAATGCAAAAAAAAACAGGGATGTAATGCTGAGGTTCTATAGGGTGCTGGTCAGGCCGCATTTGGAGTTTTATGAACAATTTTGGGCACCATATCTGAGGAAGGAAGTGCTGGCCCTGGAGAGGGTCCATTGGAGGATTACAAGAATGATCACAGGAATGAGTGGGTTAAGTTATGATGAGCTTTTGATGGCATTGGGCCTGTACTTGCTGGAGATTAGAAGAATAAGGTGGGACCTCATTGAAACGTACCGAATAGTGAAAGGCTTGGACAGAGTGGATGTGGAGAGGATGTTTCCACTAGTAGGAGAGTCTAGGACTAGAGGTCATAGCCTCAGAGTTGAAGGACATTCTTTTAGTAAGGAGACGAGAAGAAATGTCTTTAGTCAGAGAGTGGTGAATCTGTGGAATTCTTTGCCACAGAAGGCTGTGGAGGCCATCAATAGATATTTTTAAAGCAGAGATAGATATATTCTTGATTAGTACAGGTGTCAGGGGTTATGGGGAGAAGGCAAGAGAATGGGGTTAGGAGGGAGTGATAGATCAGCCATGATTGAATGGCAGAGTAGAGTTGGTGGGTCGAATGGCCTAACTCTGCCCTTATCCCTTATGACCTTATGAGTAGAGCTGAACAATTTCCAATAATCAGCATTATTGCACAATTATGCACATATCATGTATTTAACAAATAAATTGAAAACAGTTGACTTTTTTAATTGATCTTGTTATCATTTTATCCAGTAGTTGATCTCTCCCATGAAGATGGGCGCTTGCTGAGACTTTGTGCCTTCATTAATCATCCACTGGGGCACATGTTAAATGGGTTGGGCTCCAGAAATGTGAGCACCCCAAGTTATGACTGTACTGAGAAAGTCTTCCTTTGTAAAAAGTGCCATCTTTGGGACGAAAGTCTGAACTGAAATCCTTACGAATTTTGAGATAGACTTAAAGCATCCCAATGCTGATCTCTCAATTAAGATCACCCTGTCAAAAACAAATTACCTGGTCATTTTCAGCTTGTTAGTTGAGAGAATTTGCAATATAATAATTTTCTGCCATGTGGTCAACATTGCAATACTGACCACACTGCAAATATACTTAAATGACTGTTGAGATCTTTAAATATATTTAGGTGATGTTATGCATTTACAAGTACAGCAAACCCTTGGTATAATTGAGAATGGGGGTGGGGTGAAATAGTGTCCGTTATGGCTGATTGCTGCTGTAACTGGTTAAGGTATTATCAGTTCTTGTTGCCTGACACGTTAAGTTACTCCAGCACTTTCCGTCTATCTTTGGTCCAAACTTACATCTGCAGTTCCTTTCTACACATTTCAAAAGGCTGAATGGCTTACTCTTGCTCCTATTTTTCTATATTTCTTGTTATGCAAAATTAACCTTTTACCTGTACTCGGAAGCTCTATCGGTTTTATCGTCTTCATAATCCCAATTCTTCTCGATTGCTGCAATGTAATAATACTTAGACTGTGAACTGGACGTTCTTACGATGTGTTTTGGCACCTCCTCTGGGCATGACTCTCTGCTAGAGGTTCTTCTGGACTTGGTTTCATCCTGATCTCTGCTGGATTCATCGCCAGCTCCACTATAAGTTTCTTCTTCATAGTCATCATATTCAAGTGGCATTTCCTCAGCTAGATTAGAATTGGATTCAGCTTCTGTTGTTGAATTTTTGTCAAATAATGTTTGATTAGGTGTTACATCTTCAAATTTCATTAACTCTACAGTTGTCTCATTCTCCCAGAAATTTATTCCCATAGTTTCATTGCTAAACACATGTTCAGACTTATTTGCTTGAAGAGAGAGGTTATTTATGTTAACCTTATCCACCAGCTTCAGACTTTCATTGGATTTATGTGTCTGATTTGCATGGAGCAAATCTGGTTCTCCATCAATTCCAGCTGTCAGGTTAGATTTCAGAAGATCATGTAATGATATATCTTTCATTCGGTTTGTCAGAATAAGGTAATCTGAGCTGAATTTTGCTTTTAATAACTCATCTATATTTTCACTTCTACCGTCTTTGTCAGGTCTGTTGACCTTCTTGAATGACGAGTTATCATGTAAGTTATCAGAATCTGTTAAGATTTGATTTTTGCTGCTTTCAGGTGTATCATCGAAATCCTTTCTAATTGTTCGATTCTGATCATTGGCGTGCTTGGAAAATTGTTTGTCAATCCCACTTTTTAGAAAGTGAATTTCTTTCTTTTCCCTACTTAATTGTTTCTTAAAGGTTTGAGATTGCCCTTGCCTACAGTGGGACCAGACTGGATCGATATCAGTCATATTTTGCCCATCATCAGTAGCATTCATTACTTCTTCCAGGTCAATTGCTTCATAAAAGTTTGTTTGATTATCACTGTGTTTATTGAATCCGCGTGGTGTGTAAAAAAGCTTTTTGATTTTATTTTTAAGTACGTTTCCCACTGCCAGGTCAGGTTCATCTTCGTTCGAATCAAGGTCGATGAAAATGTCTTCTATGTTTTCTAGATCATTGTCGCAGTTCCGAACGCTGTACTTTGCCCTCATGCCCTGTATTTGAAAATGATAATTAAGTGGTTCCAGCTGCCACACACCTAAATGATTGGGAGATTAATGACAAGGTAAGATGGTAAAATGATAAATATAAATTTTTACTTACAATTAACTAATCTGAGGGGATTTGAGGAGGAACCGGGGGCAGCAGGTGAACCAATTTCATTGAGAAATACTTCAATTACAGAAGTGTTGTAGATATACTTCTCTGAATCCAACAATACAGAAATAAAACCAGACCATCAAATACACGGAGTGTTGCAGTGGCAATTGTGACAATCACCATTTTTAATCCAAATACTCTTAATGCCAGTCGTAAATCCTTAGCAACAAAACTCACATATACTTAGCAGTTTCCATATAGAAATACATTGTAAGGCCCTCTAATGGAAATTATAATAGACCAGTCTGAGCCAGACGTTTTGGAGCAGGTCTCAAAGGTTTGATCAGCATGATGAATATAAAAGGGTCTTAAAGAAAGTAGAATTGAAAGATGAGGTTTAAGAAGACAGATAATCGAACATGGGGCAGTAAATATGTTTACAACTGGTTTATTCTATCTGAAACTTGCCAAAATATTGTTATTGTATGAAGCTCCAATTAAATATATAGTTTAGTATTTGTTGCTTAAACAAGGGCATTGAACTTTCACTAGGTTCTGGGAAAGCATGTTTGTAGTCTGTCATTCTAGTATAAACTTGCCAAAACACTGTCATTGTATGAAGCTCCAATTAAATATATAGTTTAATATTTGTTGCTTAAACAAGGGCATTGAACTTTCACTAGGTTCTGGGAAAGCTTGTTTGTAGTCTGACATTCCAGTGTAATTTAGCACTAATCATTCTGTAGCACCAATAACGTGGAGAGCTAACTTCAGTCGCGGAATTAATACAACTACAGTAAGTCTGGTTGTTATAAAAAGTCTTGCACATCAAAAATAGCATTGCCAAAAAAATAAATCCACAAGAATACCTATTATTTAATGATGTAGAAAAGAACAACTATCTAATTTTTTTTGTTTTGTGCAGGAAGAGTAACGATGTAGAAATAGCCGAGAAGAATACTAATGAGTAAACCAACCTGTCATAACTGTCAAGAACATGGCAGAACACATCAGTTTGAGGAGTCACAGTGGTGCAATGGTAGAGTTGCTGCCTTACTGTGCCAGCGACCTGGGTTCAATCCTGACTATGGGTACTGTTTGTAAGGAGTTTGTATGTTTTATCTGTAGGTTTTCTCTGGGTGTTCCGGTTTCCTCCCACACTGTAAAGACCTACAGGTTTATAGGTTAATTGGCTTTGGTAAAAATTGTGAATTGTCCCTAATGTGTAGGATAGTGTTAGTGTTGGTCGGCACGGCCTCAGTGAGCCTAAGGGCGCTGTATCTCTAATCTAAACTTAACGAAACGTTTGATAATTTTCAATATAAGCTGGAATTTGTGATGAAGTTCTGGTGAATCACCCTTCAATGCTGGGTTCTTATGAAACATTAACTCTGGTTCTCTCACCGCATGTACTTCCTGACCTACAGCACATCCTACCATAGAGTGCTAGAGAATATGATCCCAAAATAATGCCTGGATCATATCACCGTGAATCATGGCAGCTCTCTGTCCCCTCTCCTTGCAAAGTAAAACAACCATTTCCATTACTCACCAATGTTATCCATGTCCATACGGATTGTTTCACTGGAAAGTGGAAAGAGAGTTAACACATCTTCGTACACCTCATCGTTCTTAAACGTTTGTCCATGGAAGTAGATTGAAAGGAACTTTTCTTGGGCACCAAGTATTACGTGCCAATAAATCACTTCATTCAAACAGAAATTCAACTTGGGGACATTTTCAAATACAAACCCATTTATACCTACAAAATAGGAAGATGCACACAAATCAATATCTAAAGGATAACAAATAATACATTTCAATAGTACAAGAATACACAAAAATCATAACTCAAAGGTAGCATAAGACACAGAAAAAGGGGATGCTCATGCACCATTTAGTAAGATAATAGCTGATCTTTACCTCATTGCCAATTTCCAGTAATAACCCTACATCCCTTAATTCCATCAATATCTAATATTCCATTGATCTTTGTCCTGAATATACCCAGTGGCTGAGGCCCTCTTGGGTACGGAATACCAAAGTGCACCAAATGTCTAAATGAAAAAATAGTTTCTCATCACAGCGCTGAACAGACACTCCCTCAACCCTAATCCCTCACACTGAGAATGTTACTTCAACTGATTCCAGACACAGCAGCCTGGGTAAACGTAATCCCAGAATTTACTGCAGAAATGGTATGTCCAAGTATATTGTCTAACTGTATGATAAATTATACAACCACATATCCATAGAGACAAATGAATACAAGTGATAATAAAAAATGGTGGAGAGCAGGTTGGATTTATACGGAATTGTCACTGACATTTTTGATTTTATGAACCATTAATGACCTGCTACATGAAATCCGTTTCTCCATGGAAGCTGCCTGTCGTGCTGAGTATTTCCAGTATTTTTTGTTTTTGGTTCAACTTAAGGGCATTTGCAATATATTGATTTTCACACCTGCAATAAATGATTCCATACCGAATGCATCTAATAACAAAATGGAAAATAGTCTTCGACCAGGGTTTTGGCTCATGTGCGTTTTTTCTATTTGGTTTGGATCAAAATGTTCTGAAGTTAATTGAGAAAATATTTTTCTCTCTATTCATTTAATGAGTATCTCCTTTAATTTCTGTTTTCATTATAGACTTCCAACATTCACAGCATTTTAGATTGTATTAATGGTGTTAAACGGTTGACATAAATTATAAATGTATGGCCCAGCAACTAAAAAAATATACATACTTATAAATCAGTACCTATATATTCTTCAATTGCAATTGGCCTCTGGCAGGAAATTTGGAGTATCATGTGCAATTCTGGTTGCCCCTTTTCAGAAAGGATGTGGGACACATCGGAAAGGGTGCAGTGTAGGTTTACCAGATTATTGTCTGGATTAGGTGGTATTAGTTACAGGGAGCAGTTGGACAGACTTGGATTGTTTTCTTTGGAACGCTGGAGATTGTGGGGAGACCAGTAGAAATAAATAACATTAGGAGAGGCATACATATGGTAGCTAAAGTCGGAACCTTTCTGCAGCATGGAACAAGCAACAATTAGAGGTCATATCTTTAAGTTGAGAGGAGCCAAGTATAAAGGAGATGTGGGGTCAAATATTTTACACAGAGGGTGGTGAGTGCCTGGAACATCTGTCAGGGGTGATGGTTGAGGCAGATACGATAGTGGCATTTAAGGGATATTTGTAAGGGCACATGGATATGCAGGGAATGGGGGATATGGATTATGTGCAGGTAGATAATAGTTGGTCTGGGGATTATGTTTGGCACAGACCTTGTGAACCAAAGGGCCTGTTCTTGTGTTGTATTGTTCTATGTTCCAATTAGCACCTGAAGTTCCCACTTGCCGATTTTTTTCGGCGACTGCCGGCATCATTGACTGAAGTATCAGGTCACCGAAAAATGTGATGACGTATTGATGCGCAGTGTTTTTTCAAGTGTCGCAACATTTTCTTTGTCGCCGCTGGCGACACTGATATGACGCCGGCAGTCGCCGAAACAATCGCCAAGTGGGACAGGCCCTTTACAAACATGGCACTTTAAATAAAATGGTTGTTTTACACATAGATAAGCCAAATTACTGCTACCTTGAAGTCAAATAGAAGTTTCCTATAATTCCTGTAACGATTTATTATTGGGGGTCTTTTTGGAAGCTGCATGATACTCAAATGTTACAATCACTTACTGTGCATTAGATTGGAGGCATAGAATTCAGGGTCATCTGGGTTAACTTGCAAAGGGTCTTCACAGTATTTCTCAATGTTTTCATTTATGTACCAACTCTTATTCTCATCAAACAGGGAGAAGTAAAGATATTTGGCTTTGTCAATCTTCACCTGTGAAGCAAGTTAAAACAATTTTGTCACAGATAAGATACAATACCTTGCTTTACAGGTAAGCTGAAACATGATATTCTAAAGTATAGAGTGAGCCACTTGCTTTGTGTAAAACATTGCTCGCAGAGGAGAATTATTGCTAATCCATTGATTGCTTACTGCAGAGCTACAACAGTACTTTACAATCCAACAACATGTATTTACTCTTTGCCCCAATGTATGTTCAAATGTGTTTTCTATTGCAAAAACATGTCATATTCAGTTGACCTTTATTGGAAAAAATGAGTTGAAGCACTGAAGACCAGAGTAGGTGTCATCCACATTTGGATCATAAGGTCATATGTGATAGGAGCAAAATTAGGCCATCAGGTCTACTCCGCCATTCATTCATGGCTGATCTATCTCTCCCTCCAAACCCCATTCTCCTGCCTCCTCTCCATAACCCCTGACACCCGCACTAATCAAGAATCTATCTATCTCTGCCTTAGAAAAGAGTACAATGTAGATTCTCTATTTAAAATTGTGCATTGTGATATTTCAAATCATATTAATATGTGGGACTTTAATCTTTGTTTTTGTTGACTTTCTATTTAGATCTAAAGTTTCTCTACATGCCATTTATTATTCATCTGTGCTCCAAGACAGTTTGCATATCAAGGTTGCTTGAAGTTGGTCATGACAACCAGTTCTATTTCTGTCTTTGGCTAATCTCCCCAAGGATAAATGTCCAGCAGTGCTCAATGGGTGGAGATACGGAGTATTTCTCCTCATTATAAATGGATTGTCTGTAGATTGTCTCAGCTTTTGGCAGGATCAGGTACCAGCTTTCCTTGGACTGACCTCATCTCCGTGATCAAACATTCTTCCCGCCAACACTTACTGCTAACGTCTTTTCTACCCTTTTATTTCTTGTCAGTGAAGCTTTAATACATTTCGTATAGAATGACTCCTAATCTGTTTCCTAGTATCAACAAATCAAACAGCTTCTCTCCATCAGGTTACCTTAGTTATTGAAGCTACAACTTGGTAAATATCAACAAAAGCTTGCAAACAATGTATTGATAATGGCCATTTATTAACAATGAATTTCTCACCAGTCTTGCATAAGAATCAAGCATGTTTTTTGCACAGATCAGTAGAGGCCCAATGAGCCCTGAGGCTAAATCACGATCCATGTCCACATTACTGAAGTAAAAGCGGGTCAGGCAGCCCAAGTCAGAGCCAGTGGGTCCATCACTCCGGGCCATCGTCCAGAAATAAGTAACTGTTTCATTGGGCTGAACAGCATGGTTCCTCACATCGAGACCTGAAGAAATAATCCACACAAAGATTATACAGCACCCAGAATATGACTTAGGACATGCATAAATGTGTTACATTTTACATTACATTTGGAAAATCCAATAATTATTAACAGTGGTACGATGGAACGATGAGTTATAATGTTCAGCGACACAACAACTGCAAATGCTGATTTAAACAAAAAGAGTCACAACATGCTGGAGTAATTCATTGCGTCAGGCAGCATATCTGGAGAACATGAATAGATGACATTTTGGATCGGGAACCTTCTTCGGAAGTTGAGTTACTCCCGCACTTTGTGCTTTTTTAGTTATAATATTCACCTGTCTCTTCAGGAAAACAAGAAATTGAAGGAGGAATAGGCTGTTCAGCTCCTTCCATTTGCTTCAATATTTTTTTTTCTGCTATTCTGTGATTTTTTTTCCCCCTTTTTATTTATAGCATATTTGACTGATTTTACCCTCTTTTTCTACCTCTTTCCTCATCATCATTTTGATTCTCATTTATTTAATTCTCAATTTTCTCAATCCTAGGGCATACTCCTCTTGAAAACACTATCAGTTTTTTTCTTAACTATTGCTAACTTTCTTTTGTAAGGCACAGTTGGATAACTTTTTCTGTTGATTTATTCTGCCTCAAAGGGCTGTTATATGTCTGAGAGCTGGATGTGTGATTATATCAATCCACAAGTATTATTACTGATAACACTTCACATTGATTTGATTACCAGAATGCAATATTTCCAATGTGCTATAACGGTAAAATTCGCCAAATCTCTTACTCAGGTGTGCACATTTTATTTACTTCATAAAAATGTCTGTTTTTAGTGTTCAAAGCCAGAACTAACCCATGCCTTGGTTATTCTAACTTTCAAAACTATGAGTCACTATAATTGTTCAATCATCTTGTTGTACTTAACAGGTAGTTGTGAATGTGTTGAGGATAAGAGCAGGGAGGTTCTACTGCAGTTGTACAGGGTCTTGGTGAGGTCACACCTGGAGTATTGCATACAGTTTTGGTCTCCTAATCTGAGGAAAGACATTCTTGCCATAGAGTACAGAGAAGGTTCACCAGACTGATTCCTGGGATGGCAGGACTTTCATATGAAGAAAGACTGGATAGACTCGGCTTGTACATGCTAGAATTTAGAAGATTGAGGGGGGATCTTATAGAAACTTACAAAATTCTTAAGGGGTTGGACAGGCTAGATGCAGGAAGATTATTCCCGATGTTGGGGAAGTCCAGAACTAGGGGGTCACAGTTTAAGGATAAGAGGGAAGTCTTTTAGGACCGAGATGAGAAAATCATTTTTTACACAGAGAGTGGTGAATCTGTGGAATTCTCTGCCACAGAAGATAGTTGAGGCCAGTTCATTGGCTATATTTAAGAGGGAGTTAGATGTGGCCCTTGTGGCTAAAGGGATCAGGGGGTATTGAGAGAAGGCAGGGATGGGATACTGAGTTGGATGATCAGCCATGACCATATTGAATGGCGGTGCAGGCTCGAAGGGCCGAATGGCCTACTCCTGCACCTAATTTCTATGTTTCTATGTTTTCTATGTTTACTGAGGCTGAACAAATCAAATTAATTCCTTGGAACCAACATTTAGGGAACAGTTGAATGGAGAAGCTGGAAAGGGAGCTTGTGTATGAATAAAGCAGCAGTAACAGGAAGAGTATGTCCCACATAATCATGAAAAATATGTTACTTTTAAACTTTCAAAGGGTGCCATTTTTTGCTGTAAAATCAGGTCCACCATTAAGGTGGAGCGATCATTATTCATTACCCTTCGACTTGGAAAATGACGCTGAGATTACCTTGCATTTCACAATTATTATGAGGGAGTGTCCAGTTACGTGTGAGCAATAACAAAGGAAAAGCTAGAGTATTTCCTTGTTAATTATATGTCACTGTGTGCAAACTCTGTAAATGAACATGACCCTCAATAATTGATTCATTTTCCATTGTGTATAACCGAAGAAGGTATTTAATGAAATTGCATTTTCATAAATGCTAATAGAGCAGGCCAAATCGCAGTTAAAGGGCGGCGAGACCAATCCATTCTAAATGCTGTACATTTAAACCATATAGTTGACTGGGCCATTCCAGAAGAGCATTAAGAATTTTATAACTCTGGGATTGCTTGTAGGCTAAACTGGATAGAGGTGGCAGATCTTCTTTCTTTTTCCTTTTTCATAATGACCTGATAATTTCCTGGTCACCATTATTGATGCAAGCTTTTTATTCCAACCGTATTTAATAATTCCTCTTTAAACTCCATTGCTGCCACAGTAGCATCCAAATTCAAAGCATCAGCTCCAGATCTCTAGATCTAGCTCAGACAAATAACCATTATGCAAATGTATCCCCAGTAACCAGTGTTGCTTCCTGGTGTCTTGCCCCATGCATGACTGATCATTTACAGTGGATTTATTAAACATTCTTGTGACTCTTACCTAACTTATTCTGCTTCTTTAGGTGTTATGTTTGTATGTATTTGAAGGTTTTTGTTAATTGTATACACTACTTCACCAAGTTGGACCAAATGTGTATATTTTTACAGCACTTACAGATTTACAGAAAATTGATCAACGAGATGCTGGAACTATTACAGTATTTCTGAGGAAGATTATTTTGACTAACATTGCAGTCATTTCCTTCTTACCTCCAGCTTTGTCCATCTTTATTTCTGTCAGTCCATGTGGAATAATATTGTATGGTCTGCTGGCAAGATTCTTAAAGATGATCTGTGTCATACAAAATAGAGGCTCATTTAAAGATGAAGCAAAACATCAGTTATCTCTAACTTACATGAATTATCTGTGGGAAATGGGAGGTATGAGTTCTGGCAACAGTGTTCTATGGTCTACAGCAAAACACTGGACGTTTCTGAAGATTAGGGCCTGAATTATTTGTGCCAACATGTAGTTTTGTGAGGACTATGCTGAATTCAGATGTGTGGATGGACCCAGTAATATTGGAATCTCCACCTTGGAGTTCAAGGGCAAAGAATCTGTTCATAATTCCAAAGTTTTGACTATAATAAAAAGAAATTGCAGATGCTGGTTTATACCACGGATAGATATAAACCAGCATATTTATCCATTTACTCTAGAGACGCTGCCTGACTCGGTGAGTTACTCCAGCAGGTCTGACAGCATCTCTGGAGAAGATGGATAGGTGATGTTTCGGATCGGGAACCTTCTTTAGACTGATTTTAGTGGGTGTGGAAACAGGAAGCAAGAAAATAATCAGGACAAATTTGGGCCAGCAACTAATGACCTTTAATTTGTATGTGACCTCCTGCCCCTTCTCTCCCCTCCCTCTCCCCTTCTATTTGATATTTTCATGCTGTCAATTATGAGAATGAGTAATACATCAGATGAATAAATGGGTAATTTTGCAGTGGCAGGCTGTATCACATGGCGATAACAGGGATCAGTGCTGGGGTTTCATTAGTCAGAATATATATAAATTATTTTGATGAGGGAATCAAATGTTTCTAAGTTTGTCAATAGCACAAAACTGAATGCAATTGTGAGTGTGTGGAGGCTGCATAGTCTTCAAAGCGATTTAAACATGTTGAATGAGTGGGGAAAATACATGGTAGATGCAGTATCACATGGATAAATGTGAATTTATTCACTTTTGTAGCAAAAATAGAAAGGCAACGTATTATTGAAAATGGTCAAATGTCCTTTGATGTACAGAAGGATGTCAAGTGTCAAGTGTGCACCAGTCACTGAAAGCAAACTTGAAGATGAAGCAACAGTTAGGAAGTCAACTAACACGCTGGCCTTCATTGTAAGAGGTTTTACGTACAGGAACTTGCGTACTACAAATATAAATACCTTTTGTAAGACCACAGCTGGAGTATTTGCCACAAATAGAATGAAAAGGAGGTTTACTGGAATAATTCCTGAGATGCTATGATAGTGGTGAAGGAGAGATTGAGTTGATTGGACTAGAGCTTAGAAAACTGGTAAGATCCAGGGAGGATATTTTCTCCAGGCAAGGAAATGGAGGTGGACAATGGCTATAACCAGGAGTTACAGCCCCAAGATACAGAGATGAGGTAACATTTCTTCAGTTAGAGTGTGGTGAACTCGTGAAGATCTCTCCCACAAAAGGCTGTGGAGGCCAAGTCATTGTATGTATTGAAATAGACAGGTAGATATCTAGATAGAAGAGTCATGAAGAAGTATGGGAAGAAAACAGGAATATACTATTGAGATAGATGTTAGCCATGAATGCATTGAATGATGGAGAGTGAAATGGCCTATTCCAGCACCCCTGTATTTTTGTGTTTCTACCAAGAGGAAAACCTAGTAACACTGTTCCGTAACCTTGTAACCAGAGTTCTAATTTCTCAAGGAACTTTCACAAACAGCATTCTGCTGTCCCACAATGCTATTTCAATGTCAAGAAAACAACAGAGCATTCACTTTGCATGTGGCCTCACCCTGGCAGCAGAGGAAGCCCAGGATAGAAAGGTCAGTATGGGAATGGGAAGGGGAGTTAAAATGGTTTGCAACCGCGAGATTCCGCATGCCTTATGAACAGGGCACAAGTGTTCAGCACGACATGTTCAACTAGTCTAAGCAGTCTCGCCAAATTAGGGGAGGGTTCTTCAGGAGCACCAAATGCAATGAAGAGGTCGGAAGTTACTGAGACAGCAGGTCCACTGCATTGGAGTTGTTGAGGCTGGAGGCTATGTACATCAATAGTTGGACATTATTTCTTCCTTTCTTTTTTGCACTAATAATTTTATATCTACACAAGTTTACACTTATTCCACAGGGGGATGTGGTCTGCATGTGCTGCCAGGGACTACATGTTCAGCCGTTCATCTGCTATCACATAACCATCTCTGGACTCTATGACTTTGTCCAGGTCCTTCAAGGATTAAGGGTTGTGCACAAAATGAATCAGAAAATAAATCCGCAGCTCCTTGAAAACTAAGTTTGGATCTTGTTTTCACAGAAGATATTTGAAATAAAGGATTTAATTTGTAAAATACTAACACTTCCTTCAACTGTGGCATTATTAAACTTCAGATGGGCTTTTCTACTAAATGTAAATTAAAAATAATTCAATTTTCATTCATAGTTGCTAGGCACCCAGGTTGGGCACGTCAATGACTTTCCCATTCCACGACCATTAAAATCTTCCCAAATGTATTAAAGCGTTGTACCTTAAAACGATCTCCAACTTCTCCACGTAGAACTGGGCCGAGAATGCCTTTTGACGATGTCGATTCTGATTTATGTTTTACAACTGTGAAGGTATGGTCAGTATACTCAACATAAATAGCCTTTTTATAGCCCTTCCCAATACGATGTGGACCCTTTTCCAGATACTTTGCTCTTAGCTTGCTGAAAGTAAAACAAAAAACATGGAAATATAGAGAAGTGAGTCTCAGCTCCTATACGCATAAACTCCGATCTTTAGATTTTATTTCATTTTGTTTGATGGTTTACTGTGGTGTTCTTTGTTCAATACCATTCCTCACTCACTGGCAGAGGTAAAATGTGAGTGCCTGTTCTTTTTCTCGCTTAACTTGCTCAATGTCAAACTCCTGAGACAGAGACAAAGTGACCAATGAGACTGAGGGGTTAAAATGTGTAGGAAAGAACTGGAGATGCTGGTTTAAATCCAAGGTATACACAAAATGCTGGAGTAACTCAGCGGGACAGGCAGCATCTCTGGAGAGAAGGAATAGTGACATCTCTGGTCGAGTCCATTCTTCAGGCAGAAGAAGGGTCTCGACCCGAAACGTCCCATTCCTTCTCTCCAGAGATGCTGCCTGCTCCACTGAGTTACTCCAACATTTTGTGTCTACCCAGACTGAGGGGTTATGTTGAGTTTATCCTCCTCTATATTTTTTCTTAATATATCTTCCTTCCTCTTCACCTAGATATATAATGAACAGAATAACAATGACAATAATTGTTATACAACAATGCGTTATTATTGACTAAGCCAACAGGAAGCTTCAGTTGCTTCTTAATTCCTCACTGTGGAGATATTTATTTGATTGCCAGTATCCTAATGCTCCATGCTCTGCAGCTGGACTGCCTTTTTGCCTGATTTACAAGCACCAACACACTTTTAGAGATACCATACTGGAGACTTCCTGCAAAAGAATGTTATACGGAGGGTAATGTGGCGGAAGGAACTGCAGATGCTGGTTTACACCGAAGATACACACAATATGCTGCAGTAACTCAGCGAGACAGGCAGCATCTGTGGAGAGACGGAATGGGTGATGTTTTTGGTCGAGACCTGTCGTCGTACTGAGGGTCAGGGGAGAAGGTGACCAGAGAGTTGGAGTGATATTCCATATCTCTAGTCTCCCTCGCTTCCAGAAGATGTGTCCGTTGGCTAGCTCCAATCATCATCTCCCCTCAAAGACTGATACATCAGCATGCACTTTAGACATAGCAATGAACACATAAATATAAGGACTTTACCTGCTGATATCATCGGGAATGGTTGGAGCATAATCCCAATCACACTCCTCAGCGGCAATGTAATAAATCCATTCCATTGACCTACTTTTGGTAACGATTGTCCGTAACATGTATTTAATGTTGATCTTAAAGTCCGGTTCATCTGTCTCATCATCCTCAAATGTTTCATTTTCATCAGTATTCTCCATCCCTGCTGTTTCACTCAGAGCAAGTGCATTGTCATCCACACACATTCCCTTTATATTAAAGTAGGCTTTCATCCCAGCTGTTGTAACAGAGGAGAAGTAAAAATGGAGCGTTCATTTTTAATCTCTAATTTGGCAAGCAAAACATTCTCTTCACCTGTACATCCCTGTAAAGTAAACTTCACAATGCATATTTAGACAATATTGGTCTGTCCATATCAATGCCCGAGAACAATCATTAGCCTCTGCTGGGTTATGTAAAGATCAATTAGCAAAAACACTAAGTGGTTGACTAACTCAGCGGGCCAGGCAGCAGCCGTGGAGGGAATGGATAGTTAATAGGGGGGAGGAAGCAGGAAAAGAGGTGATGATGGGATAAAGCTTCCCTTCCGAGTGATGTGATCACTTGCCAGGCTTGTCCTGTTCTTCCTCAACCTCCCTCACCTGCACGCACCTATCAGCTTCTTGAATCGGTGATTTTTCTAGTGAAGGTACTCCCAATGCATGTTTCGGCCGACAGATCTTGGACTTAGATCCGATGATGATGGAGTAACAGCATTTCAAGGTCATGATAATATGCAGAGTATCAATCAAGGAAGGTTCTTTGTCCTGGATGGTGTGGAGTTTCTTGCAGGTTGTTGGAGCTGCAGTCAATCAGACAAGTGGAGAATATTCCACCCTATGCCTGATTTGTGCCTTGTAGATAGTGAAAAGGCCAGGAGGGTGTCATTCTCCTCAGGATTTAGAGTGCTGTAAACTAACTTAAAGATAACCTATTTTGCATTACTAGATTCAATGGTGGTACCATGGCCAAGATTTATTCCGATTTTACCACAAATAGCAACACCAAACAATGAAGGTCGTGTAAGGTTTGAAGATGGGATTCTGTCTCCATGAACCAAATACTCCCATGTATAGATAGATGCATTTTCTATCAATAGATTAGGGTGGACAAGTTCCAATTGGTTTAACCCTCATGTTGCTTCAATCAGCCGCTGCCATATCCCCAGTCTGATGGCTTTGACTTTCAGAATTTAGCCACATCAGTACCAAATTGCTACCAAACCATATTTGATGGTGGACATTGAAATCCCTCCATATTGAGTATATTCTGTGCCTTTTATTTCATATTTACAATACATTTTTTCCAATAGTTGTTCAACTTTCAACAGAACTGATTCATCAGTTTAATGATAAGTGATTAAACAGAATGAGGTTCCTTGCTATGTATCACCTCATGCCATGAGACTTAATAGAGACTGGAGTCAATTCTGTGGACTTTCAGAGCTACGTTCTTCTGCCGACAAACTATTTTGCTAATAGGTCTTTAAGATAGAATCTTAGAATCATAGAGTCTTAGAGTGATACAGCTTGGAAACGATCCCTTTGGCCCAACTTGCCCACACACCGGCCACCAAGTCTCAGCTACGCTAGTTCCACCTGCCCATGTTTGGTCCATATCCCTCCAAACCTGTCCTATCTATGTACCTGTCTAAATGTTTCATAAATGTTGGGATAGACCCAGTCTCAACTACCTCCTCTGGCAGCTTGGTCCATACACCCACCACCCTCAGATTATTATTAAATATTTTCTTCTTCACCTTAAACCTGAGTTCTCTGGTTCTCGAGTCACTTACTCTGGGCAAGAGACTCATGATTTTAAACACCTCAATAAGATCACCCCTCATCCTCCCGCGCTCCAAGGAAAAGAGTCCCAGCCTATTCAACCTCTCCCAATGGTCCTGGCAACATCCTCATAAATCTTCTCTGTACCCTTTCCAGCTTGACAACATCTTTCCTATAACATGGTGGCCAGAACTGAACACAATAGATCTTTATTTGATTATTTTAAATGCCATTCGGCTTGCTCCATACGTAGACGAACAATGCACAATTACACAGTCACACTACTTTTTCATGAAGGAAAGTTTTCATCCTTACACATGTTAAAAGAGGTTTGAATGGTGAGATTCCTTTTTTTTCACACCAGAAATTACACAGATCATATGTCATACCGTGATCCTTACCTTGTTGATGGATTGGATTTTGACAAGTCAATAACCACGTATCCTCATAACTGGGAAGCATCTCAGCTGTTGCAAATGCAGTTGGAGCTAGTTCAACCGAAACAACCCTGTGGTCACGCAGTAGAAGGCTGTATCCACCAAAGTAAATGGAGTATTGGTCTCGAGTGGAGCCCATTGCTATTAAATGCCAACTGACTGGTTTGTTTTTGCACATATTCAGATCTGAAAAGTAATGATAACATTTGAAGTCATGAATTGGAAAATTAATGGATTCAACGTCATAATCGCCAAAGATTGGAAGATGCCACGCTGAAGGTTTGAAGTAAGATCCATATGAAGCCGAGCCAAATTGCACTGACCGTGGGATTAAGTTACAAAGTTTACCAAACAGTAACCATACCACAAAACTAAACCTTTACCAAATACTCCCTATCATTCCCAGTTTAAAATTCCTGCTTTTTAAAACTTATTTCGGACAATGCTGAACAATGACATAAAAGACGTGTAAAAATGTCAATATTTGCTTTTCTGGATGTAATTGGTTCTTGAGTGGGCATACAAGCAGGGTTTGTGTTTCGAGAAAACAATATCCATCCAGCATTTTCAGGGAGCAATTCTCTGAATGAATTTCAGCAACAACAAATCTCTTAGAGATTTGCCCTTCTGTCTATGTACACGTTGTTGCAACCAAAACCTTAGCTCCAGAGAAGGGCATGGACTGCCTGTTAATAATAATATTGATAACATTTTGCAATTTTTTCATCCGTAACAGAGGCTGTCCTTTACCAAGGCACGCCTAACTGGCCTTCTACTTTTCACCCTTCATAAGCAAAAGCTCATCCAAAACTCTGCCGCTGATATTTCTGGCCATCCATTCATCCACCCTCTGTATTGGTTCTTTGAAAAACAAGGCTTTAAATTTCAAATTATATTCCTTGCCATGGAGGTTTTCAAACCCTCTATAGCCTGATTCTTCTTCAACTAGTGATCTCATCCAATGCTACCGTTCAGCAGGATCTCTGTGTTTTTCTATTATGTCCCCTTAAACATACCTAATTTTCACTTTTAACAGCTGTGAACTATATATTCTCTTGAATCTCTCTGACTCACCACCGTCTCTTCATAATTTGAACATCCAAACCATAGTAACATTCTGATGAATAGAACATAGAACATAGCATAACACCGCACAGGCACAGGCTCTTTGACCCACAATGTTTGTGCCGTCAAACTGATCTAATTTGCCTGTACATGATCCATATCCCAATATTCCCTGCACTTCATGTGCTTATCTAACAACCTCTTAAAAGCAAGTATTTGCCTCCACCACCACTACCCTGGGCAATGCGCTCTAAGCCTCCACAACTCTCTGTAAAGAAATTCACCCCATACATCTCCAATAACCTTTCCCCCTCTCATCTCATGCCCTCTAGTGGTGGACTTTTCCTCCCTGCGAAAATGGTCTTCCCTATCCATATCTCTTATTATTTTATATACTACTATTAAGTAATATGTGCAGCACACTCCTGCCCAGAGCAATGTCCTTTTCCAAAGTGCAATGTTCAAGTGACTGTGTCCTGGAAATGTTCTGGCTAAAAATCTAAACAAATCACTGATCATATAATTTGCTTCAGCGTCCTTGAGATGAGAGGCTTCATTCCATCCGGACTTTGTTTACTTTTTGTTTTTGATTCTGATCTCACCATTTAATAAAAATCTGTCACTATTACTGGCCAATAGCATGTGTTTGTACCCACCTGGTAAGGAACCATTAATGTAGCCATTGATGGAATACATCATCCCTTTCGTCTTCTGAGTGCCAGGAATCTTATATCTAATTCTATCTGTTTCATGGTACATGCTTTTACTTTCATCAATTGTCGAGAACAAAAGCACAAACTCTTGTTGACCAATCTGCATCCCAAATTGGTTTAGAGTTCCTGGGGAGAAAATAGCATGGAAATCATTATTTTCAAATTTAAAGTGTTTTACATTTTAAAGAAATGCCTGGATAGAGTGAATGTGGAGAGGATGTTTCCAGTGGTGGGAGACCCCAGGACCAGAGGGCACAGCCTCAGAATAAAAGGACATACCTTTAGAAAGGAGATGAGGAGGATTTTTTTTCGACAGAGGGTGGTGAATTTGTGAAATTGATTGCCACTGATGGCTGTGGAGTCCAAGTGAGCATTTTTAAAGCAGAGATTGACAGGTTCTTGATTAGTAAGGGTGTCAAATGTTATGCAGGAGAATGGCGTTGAAAGGGAAAGGTAGGTCAGCCAAGATTGAATGGCGGAGTAGACACGATGGGTTGAATGGCCTACTTCTGCACCAATTACTGATGAACTTACAAAATAATTTACCCATGTGAGATATATTCATCTATGGTTTATTTTAAGCAGCAGCTATATATATACTTGAATATCTCGAGATTATAAGTCCTGAAATAATTTCAGTATTGTCATTCAGCAAAGTAGTGAATCTAACGCTGTCACACCCTAAGAAAATAAGTGATCTTTTCTGACTGTTCTGAAATATTAGCAGATACCATTTCTCGAGCAGTCAGTACTGATCTACGCTGTAAGGAATGACTCAGAATAGCGCAAGATAATAAACAGCAAACCAATTTATCATTCGAATATTGTCCCTCCTTATTACTCACACTCACCTTGTTTACACACAAGCACTGCTCCGATTAAACCCGAGTTGAAATCCCTCATAGGGTCCACACGCGAAGAGTAGGCATAGGTGAGACATCTGGAATCACCATTCATCGGGCCGAGATCCCAACTGATGTCCCACACGTAGGTGTATTCACCTTTGGGTGCCACATTGTCGTCTTTCTTTTCATATGTGGAAGTGTGGTCATTGTACGAGGCTCCTTCATACAAAATGTTCCTCATTAGTAACAACATAAAGACCGTTTTGGGGGAAATTGAAAGCAAAGAAATTGCAATATTCTGTGTTGATACTCAGCAAGTTATCCAAAACATTTTGAATATCATTTTAAATTTGAAATAATTGCACCTTGAACAAGGGGTTGAAAAATAATCCTGAAAAATTCAATCTGTATTAAATGCCTAAATGTAACCATTGAGTCATAGAGTTATCAGCTCAGAAGTAGACCCATTGGCCCATTGTGCCCATGTCAACCAGCAAGCATCTTTCTATACTCATTTCATTATCAGCACATTGGTCTATAACCTTCTATGTCATGACAATCCAAATGCATGTTTGGATGCTTCTTAAATATTGAAAGAATACTTGCCCCCACCACCTCACCGGCTAGTACATTTCCGATTCCAACCAACCTTTGGATGAAAAAGGTCTTCCTCAATCTCCTCTAAACCTATTATTCCAGACCCTAATCCTAGCTTAACCCATCTCGACAATGTGGAAACGTTTCTTACTACCTAACATATCTTCTATCTTTATGAGACAAATCTTTTTTGTCTATGAGGTTCCTCCTCGGCCTTCCCTCCAAGGAGAATAAACCCAGTCTGTCATAATTCAAATGAACCGCATTTAATCGCAGATAATATCCTGGTGAATCGCCTCTGCATCATCTCTAGTGCAATCACATCCTTCCTAGAGTATGGTGACCAGAACTTCACACACAGTACTTCTGCTATGATGAAACTAATGTTTAATAAAATGTTACTGTAACACCGCTGCTCTTATTCTCAAGATTCCAGACATTGCGTGCCTTGTATGCCTTCTACACTTTCTTATTTTCCTGTGCTGTATGTAGCCTTGTACACTGAGATCCTTCTGGTTTTTTTTATACTTGCAAGGGCCCGACCATTCATTGTACGTAATCTTTGTGAATTAATCTTCATTCAGATCTATTTGGTTTCAATCTTGATGCTCACAGTTGCAACAAATAAATATTGAATTTGACTGCCATGGGAATTTATTCCCATAGTAAATGGGGGGAGAAAAATATTTAACTCCAGTATTGCATCAGTGTAGCATTATCGTGCAATAATTAAATACTTCTTGAATTTGTGACAATCTCTGCCTTCATCGCGTCCTCAGACTGTGCATTCCAGAGTTCAACCTGAGTGAAAACATTCTTCCTCGTCTCCCTTCTAAATTCCCTTCTTACCTTAAACGTATGACCTATCATTATTGGTACGTCTATTATGGGGGGAAACACCTCATTAACTATCCCATCTATGCACCTCATTACCTAATCTGGAGAAATAACAGACAGTAATCACTCAAAAACTCATAATCATATGATTACAAAATATAGCGAGGCTTGTGCATGTCATCATTATGTCTGCATGTTCAACTCAACCCTTGTTGGGCAGAAGATGGAAATGAAGTATCAGGATGTTTCTTTGGTTCCTTGTGAAAAGATTATGTACAGTTTCAGAAATGCATATTTTTATGGTCAAGTTATTTTAAATTGTTTATTTGGTCACCATATCGAAAAGCACTTCTTCTCACTGTAAACCGGGTGCAGTTTCTAAGATTTAGTCTCAAAACCCACTCCAGAACTTGATCACATTCACTACAACACAATACTTGCGCTCGGTTTGTTTTGCTGAATGGAACCTGATTTGCTGAATGGAATCTTAAACTGCAATCTCCATGACTGCTCCAATAGTTAATGGTTGTGAAAGATGTCATGGCGTAATTTACTCATTGTGGATAGGTTTCTCCTTTCAAACAGCAGCTCCAAACATGATTAGGCCGTCATGAGAGTTTAGTTACTTCCGAAACAATGAAAGACAGACTGTGGAATGAAACATAAATTATTCCACCAATCTCCTATGTGTGCCTCTGTTTACTACCATTTAGGGTTAGTCTAGAATCAAAACATCCTGGCTGGATTTCGCAAGATGAATAAATTGGCTGCAGCCTTGATTGGAGAACATCCGGATTTATGTTAAGCCTAACAGATGGAGTTTATCTTAAGCTGGAGTTCAAATGATACACTGGGAGGCCCGGACATTCTTTACAATGTGGCTCAGGAGGACAGGCACGTCAATAATTTAATTAACTATGTAAATGGTTCTTTCTTCATCTGTTTCTCCAGATAAGAAATATGGCAAAAGAATATGTCTGCGATAAGGCATAATATCAACACCATGTCATAAAATAAAATGTAGCAAAACCACTTAATGATGTAAAAATTAAACGTAAAGCCTTATGTGAGCATGCAGCCATTGATACTCTGGATCAGTTTGATTGGTCATACTTATAAGCAGTCCATGAATTGGCAGGGCTGGTTGTCGAGGTGGACTGCTTGTACCTTTATCACATTTGGTGCTTCTGGAAGCCGATTATCTCAAAGATAAAACATAATTAAAATTGGGGTTCACCTTCTGACATCTTCCAATAGGAGATCCCAAACGGATGAATACTGTATGGACGCGATGCTAGATTCTTAAAGTGGATTATAACTTTGTCGTTAACTTCTGCTCGAATTGTGGGACCAAGAATCCCTAGAAAAGATAATAATATGTGAACCACTTGCCTGTAGCATAGTATAGCAGAATAGTATGAAGTACAATAGTAACAGTAAGAATTTGATCAAGCTCTACACACATTACACAATGAAAGTGAAGGAGAATTCCTGCACTACTTTGATTTAGTTCTCCTAGTCTGGTGCCTAAATTACATCCAATATCCCGTATGAACATAGACAGAAATGATCCTGTTTTAACACCTTATCCCTCTAAATAAAACCTTTAATATGCCAAATACTCATCTGAGCTTCAATGAAATAAACGTATCTCTTAGATGTATTCTTGGTGTTGTGAGGATTGCCTAAAGGAGCCATTACTGACCCCAGGGGATCAAAACATTAAAAAAAAACAGAAATGCAATGAAAAATTAGAAATGGCATGTGAAGCACATTCCAAATACCTGAGTTGAATGACTTTGTTTCACGATTCAGATCTATTGCAGTAGAATTTGCTGGATATTCTCATTGATTTTTCTGCTTGCAAACCTTGCTGAGTTCTTTGGATCATGAGCTATCCTTTGACTTGGGCTACAAGTTCAGAGCAATAGATTTGCTACGAATCAAAGGCAAAGTGGAGTGTTTCTCAAAAGTGAAAGGGATATAGTGCATTTGACTTAAACTTGTTGGTCACCAGTCATCTTGGCTAAATGATACGACAGGGCACTTGCTACCTGCATCTTTTTGTTTAACTTGTGAAGTTCATGAAGGAGATTGCATGTAATGTAAGGGTGGGGGATAATCATTGATGTAGTTTTCATTACAGTGGTGATGAGACAATTGCTCTAAAAGTGGTCACATTGGTCAGTAAAGGGTCAAAATCTGATGGAAATAAAAAGTCAGACAAATTCTGGACAGCAATGTATAAATAGATGTTAACAAAACTCAGTTTTCAATATGATCCTTTGTGACATTATTCAGCAAAGACCAATAATACTATTTAATTTGTTTGTAATATTTGTTTATTCTGGTTGCTCTGAGAGGAAACAATGTCAACTGATACAGTAGATTGACATTTTTTAACTATGAGACTTGTCTATTTTACTTGGCAGTAGTTTCTATGAAAACTTGGAAGCTAAATTAAACTAAATATATGAAAAACAATGCAAGGATATATTGGGGTCAATGTCTATGGAGATGTCTAAGTATGAGTAATAGATCAGGACCATATGGCTTTCCGTACTGAAATGTTAACTCTGTTCTTTCCTCCACCTGTGCAGTCTGACCAGCTGAATATCTCCAGATTGTATTCTGTTTTTAATACACATTTCTGTGCACTGTGAAAACAATTTTTCACTGTGTGCAAGAAAACACACACACGTGCACGCACACGCACTTGGATACAAACAACATTTGGACAGACATAGGGATAGGAAGGGTTTGATAAATATGGGCCAAATGCAGACAAATGGGACTAGGTCAGAATAGCAACTTGGACAAGTAGGGCCGAGTGACCCTGAGGAACCTGTTTCTTTGCTGTACAGCTCTGTGGCTCTATCACCCGGGCATACACAGGCGCACACAAGCATGCGCATGCACAGGCACACGCACACACACACGCGCGCACACTCACACACACACATCTGGTTATATAGCAAAATCTGTAATCAAACTGATAGCCAATGCATCGTTAAGGTGACTACTCAAAGAACCCAACTAATGGCAGAAATCTGGCTGGTGTCTTGGACTACAGAACAGTAATATCTGTTTGGAATAAGCGATTTCGGTATTCCGACTGGGCATGCCCAGGTCATAGGTCACTAGTCGGACACCGAGATCCTGCTGAAGACGGGCAGCCGCCGGCCCTGCGTGAAGACAGGCGACTCGGAGCTGCTGCTGTTGGAGTCATCCTGGTCACAGAGAGAATCTGCGGTGGGCTCCTGCTGGCCATGAACTGGCCGGGCGCCTGCTGGAGCTGCGGGTACTGTTGGTGATGGTGGTGCTGGCGGCAGCAGCAACCTCCTATCCCTCCCTTGCCCAGCCCCAAGCCCAGAGTCCGGACCAGCTCCAACTTCAGGTTGGGGTTTGGCGGCCCAGTCCAGTGCCGGACCAGAGGAGACTGAGCCCAGGCCGGTACTCTGGCGCAGGCGAGGCCAGGGCCCTCGCTCCTCCTTGGGGTTGTGCATGAAGTGGCAGTGGGTACCGTAGGGGCAGTAGCTGGTGATGTGCAAGGTACGTCTTGTACTTGGGGTGGCAACTGAGGGAGTATAGCTCGGCCAGGCTGTGGGAAACTGGCACTTGTTGCCGTGGCAGCCCATCAGGGAGCGATATCCTCTTGAGTTGGAGCAGGGTTGGGCTGGAGTTGGCGCTGGCTGTGGGTCTGTGGATTCTCCGTGCTGGCTGTGGGCCTGGGGCCGCTGGTGTCATCGGACACGGCTGTCGGTTGGCCCGGCAGGAGAGGCGGAGGTGATGTTGTGTATTTGCGCTTGAAACAGACCTTAAAATAAGACTCGGAATAATTAACAAGCTTCTTGTTTTTGCGATCGGCAAGTTGAGTCTCCCTGCGCATGTGTACAATTGCGCAAGACCTTAAATATACTGCTCATATTTTCATACACAACACTCCTCCCCCTTTAACTTGGAGGCAGGTAACAAAATTTCACCTTCACGGTATATGATCTTTTACCCCAAAATATAATTGACTAATACACTGTTCCCAAGTTGTATTGTTAAAGTCATCTTATAATTACATCATCATAACCGTAATAATCATGCATAAACTTGGCACATGATTTTTACATCTTCCTTAAACATGGTATGGCAAACCAAACAAATGACACCTTGCTTTATGTGTTTTTATTTATAAAGAATAAAATCGTCAAATCTTTTAGGTGTTCTTACCAGCAATGTCTCTCTGTCTGAGTTGGACTTTGCATGTTATCTGC
Source organism: Leucoraja erinaceus (assembly GCF_028641065.1). Lineage (NCBI taxonomy): Eukaryota > Metazoa > Chordata > Chondrichthyes > Rajiformes > Rajidae > Leucoraja > Leucoraja erinaceus. The sequence continues at coordinate 24,430,608 of NC_073388.1, read as the reverse complement.
AAAATCAGGCTTGGGTTGTGTTTCTGGTTGTGATGTTGCGTTATCACTATGGGCTGGAGGTTCGTCCCTCTCTGAAGTTCTTTCAGAAGTTTGTTTACTACTGAGCTGTTCAATGTCCAGGGTACTTCCTCAACCAGTCTTTTTCCAATAGGCTTGTACCTTTCTTTACTACCACTAGGGTCAGCGTTTCTGGCTTCCTGTGAGGTTCGAGCTGTACCTGTACCTCTGCTTGTCCGTAGATGTCAACCTTCTCTCCCATGTAGGATTTCAGCTTAAGGCTACAGAGATCTAGTCTGGGGTCCTGACCGAGTTTTCTGAAGACCTCTTCTCGTACGATAGTCCATGGACTTCCAGTGCCAACTTCTAGTTGTACCTCCCTGCCGTTCACTATCACAGTGGCTGTATATGGGTCAGAGTTCGTCAACCTGTTGTTCGATTCATCTTCCAAGTGGCTCATACAATCCTCTGATGAATTCGAATCAGCCTCCTCCAAGTGGTTTGCTTTTTTCTGGAATCGTCTCCTCCTCTGCTGGTAAGCTCTAACAGCATCACACTGGCTTTGGGTGTGACCCCTTCCCGAGCACCTGAAGCACCTACCATCTCGGAATTGACACCGCTGGCTTATGGCTGCCGCCACATCTCCAGCACTTCTTGGAGTATTGAACCTTGTGTCTGGATGCCCTTGGTGGACTCCTTGTCTTCTTTAGTCCAGGCTCTGTCCTTTGAAGCTGACGGACGGAGATAAAATCATCTTGAGGCCTTCCGATCTTCTTGACCTGCTCTACATCTTGTTTAGCAACCTACATCGCAATATTGACTGCGTTCTCGAAGGTTAATTTCGGTGTACCCAACAGTTTTCGCTGGATGTTAATATCTGCACATCCTACCACCAACCTATCCATTAGCATATTCTCCAGTTCCTTAAAATTACACCCCTCACTTAACTGTCGAAGCTGTGCTAGGAACTGTGGGATTCTTTCACTTACATGCGTGCATGTATGAAACCAATATCTTTGCACTATTTCTGTTGGTTTTGGCGAGAAATTAGCAATTAATGCCTCCTTACATTCCTTGTATGTTTTACTAGCTGGCTTCGCTGACTGCAGCAACACACGTAGGGTGTGATAACCCTTGCTTCCTATAATTGTGCAAGACCTTAAATATGCTACTCATATTTTCATGCACACCAGGTGAGCTGGGGTTGGTGCTTCTCTGCGCTGGTGGTGGGCCTTGGGGTTAGTGTCCCATCGATCTGTACGTCTCCGGCCACCCTGAGGCACACTTGAGTGGGGGGGTGGGGGGGGGGGGGGGGGGGGGGGGGGACCGTGGATGGTCCAGTGGCGGTTCGGCAGCGCTTGCGGCGTGCTCCCCCCCCGGTCTCCCCCCTCCCCCGGGTCTCTCCCCCCCCCCCCCCCCCCCCCCCGTCCCGTCCCATCCCCCCCCCCCCCCCGGTCTTCCCCCCCCCCCCCGTCTCCCACACCGAAAAAGGACAAAAAATCGGACCCAAACTATACTCACTGAATCTACAGCGCTTTGTTCGATTTTTATTTATAGCATTCGCCCTTTGACAAATCCCATAATTCCTTGCGTTTTTCGGACTACCAAACTTGCTTAATCTAACTTCTGTGACTCAGCTACTTATTACTGCCATGCCACTGAATGAAGCTGGTGTGGTAAGGCACAGATATTTTCCCAGGGGTGAGAGGGGTGAGAGGGGTCATGGGGAAACACTGGAAGGTCGCTCTCTGACAGGACAGTTTTAGTAAGGACTTGCCCAGACTGTTTTGTCCCTAGTTTCGTCCGGACTGGACAAAACTAGGATAAACTTAAATTACAATGTGTACATGACCATGATCAGGTTGGTGAGGAGGTAGGGGAGAGGGAAACAAGCACACAAAATCCAAAAAGGAAAATTGTTAAGAGAATTCTGTTTAAAAAAAACAATAATCCAAAATAGAATCAAACTTTATGTTTTACGGTGATTTTGTATCGTCAGTTATAATTATTGAGAATAATCTTTAATTCAGAATAAAGGAATTTTCATCGATTTCTACATTTTAGTTAAATTCAAATGCAATAGATCTAAAATATTGTGCTGCCAAACTGCATTTATACATTTATTCCCAATTCCATGAGTGAAGAGATTAGACGAGGCTTTGCTTGAATTATCCCTCTCCTGCATCAGTAATAAATGGCCCTCACCAAAGCTCTTCAAGGACCATGGAAGAATTGGTCAATTGATTGATCCAAGAATGTGTGGACCAATAGTTGACGAAGGAAATCGCCACTCTGGTAACACCATGCTGATTCTCCCCATGTGAAAACATATTTCTTACCCATCCACGTAGGCTTTGTTTCTGGTATGAGAAATGAAGAATCTTTGAATTCCATAAAAACTGCCTTCCTGTACAGAGGAAAGGTTCTGGAAGTAAATGGTGGCCTGCAGAAAAACAAAATGTGGGCATTTATTTATTTTCAGCTTTGTTGGGTAATCCTGCATTCTTCGTTACTTCTGATTAACCAATAACTCTAAAAACAGTCCTCAAAGACAAACAGCAAGGATCCGGGATTTAGTCAGTCTCACACTCCTGGTCTGTCTCTCACCCCAGATAGTTGACTATAATGTGGACTGTAATGCTGATTCTCCCCATATGAAAACTCTTGTTCCATGCCTTTCAGGAAAGCGATACTTAAATACAGCAAACAATTAATTACTGTGACAAAAAAAGGAAAGGTCTGTGCTGGAATTCAATATTTCAAATATTAATTTATTTCCTTTTTATCAAGTACTCACTGGATGGCAAAAACAGAAATTAAAGAATATGCCTCAATATGTTATCAGTTTATAAATGTAACCATGCTTGCTCCATCCCGAAATACAATGACAATTGTCACCTATACTAGCAGGTCTGTGATACTGGGTAGTATGGAAACACATACGCCATACTTAAATTGCCTGAGAATAAATGTTATCACTTACCTTGAGTTTCCAGTTCCATGCCATGAGAGGAGATTGCTGCTCCTGTAATCCCAGTTAATTTCCACAGCTGCGATGTGGTGCTTCCTAATTATCATTGAGGAATCCTTGACCAGGCAAGAGACCAAAAGCACAAAGAAAGCCAGTGCCCTCATTCTGCGTTTGGCAATTAATGCCTGCAAAATGGTCCCGTGAGTACAACAGTTTCCCAGCCGTTTGCAAATCACGACAATCGCAGCTGGTTGAATTTAGGAAGGATTGCGGAAAGTTGAACTACTTAAATGAAGAAAGCAAAACAACATCAGGAAGGCAAGTTAATGACAGGAACTCTGAAGCAACATTGGGTCAGCATCTTGGCATTGGTTCAAAATATATTATATCTTGTAATTAACAAGGAAGTGTCGAGAACTTGACTGAAACCAGTAACTAGTGCTCGCTGCTCTCGAAATATGTGGTCTTACATCAGTAACTGGACTTCTTCCGTGGGAAAATATGAAATAAACGGGTGTTTTCAAATATTATTTGATAGTGAAACACGTAAGGAGATTTTGAAGCAGGTGCCCAAGAGGTTCGTTTTAAGAACAATAGACTGGTATTGTTTTGTATTCGTCAAAGAGAGAATTTAACTTTCCAACTAACATAATGAATGTTTCCAGGGTCTGTTGTGTCTTTGTTGTCTCTTTACAACAATATATTTTAGTTTTCATTATCAGTTAGACCACTGAAGGATGATTTTTGAACTTGAAATGGCAAGTTGGCTTTTTGCCTATCAATGTTTTCAGTGCAAACGTTATGCTGCAGAACAATAAAAGGAAGAGCAAATGCTGAAACTCTAATGGGAAACAGAAAATCCTGGAAATACTATAAGGTCAAGACGTATTAACCCTGTTTCTCTGCCTGTTGAGAGAGAAATAATATTAATGTACCAGTGAAATTATTTTTATAATGATCCAAGTGCCAAATATATTGAACTGGTCTCTGAACTGTGCAACAGTTCCTGTTTACAGTCATAAGATAGTGTGGTAATGCTATTGGTTCAGTGCCCCATAGATGCCAAATTGGATTTTGAGTCATTGGTGAATGACAAGCATTTACTGCACCTAAACATTCTAACACATATGACTGATTTCAAATATTGCTTCAGAGTGAAAAATATAAGGAGATTTTGAAATAGATGCCCAAATGGTTGGTCAGAAAGTTTTGTTTCAAGAAAATTAGTCAGAGGGGAAGATTTGAGAGATTTTGTGGGAGAACAGCTGAAGCCACAGTTGCACTTGGAGAATGATGTGAAGTTCTGGTCATCTTGATGTAGGAACAATTTCATAAAGCTGGAAAGAGTGCAGAAGGATCTCAGAAGGATGTTACTAAGGGGACAATTCTAACGATACTCATCAGAATTTGTGATAGAGACAAATGGCAGTGGAACTTGTCCTCTAAATATTTGATATTGTCTTATGGTGATAATGAGGTAAAGATAGAATCTGATGTTTGCAGGAAAGAAGAAGAAAAATGTGGTGAGGAAATACCTCTGTGCATGACTCCCTTGTTTGTGTTTTGTACACGGCTGTGAAACATCTGTGATACAGTAGCAAATTTGCATTGGACTTTGTTTTCAAAATCTGCATCTATTGAAGACATAAAGCAAATGGTAGACACAAAATGCTGGAGTAACTCAACAGGACAGGCAGCATATCTGGAGAGAAGTTAATCAGTGATGTTTCGGGTCTATACCCTTGGCCTTGACCCAAAACGTCACCCATTCCTTCTCTCCAGAGATGCTGCCTATCCCGCTGAGTTACTCCAGCATTTTGTGTCTATCTCTGGTGTAAACCAGCATCTGCAGTTCCTTCCTACACATAAAGCCAACAGTGATGCTTCTCATGATAAATATGTGATGGACTTGTTTTCTAAATTGATAAGTATTGACACTTATGTAAAATGTATTTTAGTCACCTACATAATAATTGGGATCAATACGGATGGGAATAAATTGCCAGTAAAGGAGACAATTTGCATCTTGTTGGAAATGATGTTGATACGTTTTTCTGTGGACCATGCAAAGAGCATATTGGGGTAAATAAATCAACCTCATCAAATTGATTGAGTGAGAAGCCAAGAAAATATAAAACATAGATAGATATATATGAGAATTGACAAAGAGACAAATGAAGAAACCGAATAAATTATATTAATGAAATCCAACTACAGCATTGTCCAAAAATTTAGAAAATGTAATTTAGCAATTCAAGATTTTGCAATTTGACATAATCCAGACGATGGGCTGAATTTCCTAGTCAGTGATGAAAGGACAGGTTTCCCTGTAACAGGGATTACAAGGTTCTACACGGGCATGGGATGGCACCTGCTTTGGAGTTTTGGTTTATGTTATCTTTGAATCCAATTGGCATAACATGAATTTTCCTGGAATTGTAAAAGTAGACTGTGAGTTTATTACCCAAATGCTAATCAGGTGCAGTCGTTGTGGAGCACTGTGTGTGAGGAAAATCTGCTGTTTCCACTGAAGGTACGTGGTGGCCTTGTTGACATTTAGTGGTTGGTTGCAGGAAAGTTCAACCGATTCTGAAGGACTTGCAGGATACCTGCTATCTCAGAGGATTCTAATGAATAGAATGTATAGAAGGTTAATGGTAGGCACAAAATGGTGGAGGAGGAATCTCACACATGCAAGGGAAGGTATTTTTTGTTACTTTGCCCTCTTGTCCCTCTCTCCTGCAGTGGCTGATGCTGCACTGTCTAGCTTCATGACTTTCTCCCATTCTTTCAACAGATTCAGATACTCATGATCACCCCTCATCCTCCTGTGCTCCAGGGAATAAAGTCCTAGCCTGACCAATCTCCCCCTACAGTTTAGGCCCTCAAATCATGACAACGTTGGCGTAAGTCTTCTCTGCACTTCTTCCAGCTTAACAACTTCATTCCTATAGCAGGCTGACCAAAATTGAACACAATACTCCATATGTGGCCTCACTGACGTCTTAAACAACTGTAACTTAACATCTCAACTCCTTTTCAATTGGAGATTCCATTAGACAGATTATTTTAGGTGGCCCTGAAAGAACTTCCAAAGTAAATATTGATAGAACTAGAGTCAAATCTTGTCAAACTATCTTGAAATGTTCCAGATTTCTTTTTCGAAACACTAACAGCCGCAGAACAATAAACAATCTGTTGTACCATTGTAGTACTTGAAGTTGTCAGAAATAGTTTGTTCCTAACCAGCCGGTGACTGGTAGTGAAGGATTCAAATCAGAAACAGCTTTTTCTCCCTCAGTTATCATGCTTTTGAATTGTCATTCTATCAGCCATGGTACTGTCTGGACCTGCCCGATTCATCTATACCTTCTTGCTGACATTGGTCTTTTTCTCTGGAACTGGTACACTACATAGAAACATAGAAACTAGGTGCAGGAGTAGGCCATTCGGCCCTTTGAACCTGCACCACCATTCAATATGATCATGGCTACAATGCAGAGAACTATATTCTGCACTCAATATCTCTCCTTTTGCTTTACTCATTATGCTTGACATCAGCTTGATTGTATTTATGTATAGCACTATCTGATTTGATTGTATAGCCTGCAACATAAAGCTTTTCACTATATCTCAGTACATGTGACAGTTATAAATCTAAACCTAAATCTAAATGTAAATTTAATGATTCGACTTCTTCATGTCATCTGCCCAAATTCAGCTCTAACTCATCTGTAAGTTTGCAGATGACACCACTGTGCTGGGTCAGATCCCGAGTAATGATGAGACAGAGTACAGGAAGGAGATAGCTAACTTAGTAACATGGTGTCGGGATGACAACCCCCTCCCTCAATGTCAGCAAGATGAAGGAGCTAGTTATTGACTTCAGGAAGCATGAGGGATACATGTACCAAGCAGCATCAATGGTGCCATTAGGAAATGGTTCAGAGCTTCAAGTTCCTTGGCATAAATATGACCACCGATCTGTCATGGACCAACCACATGGAAGCGAAAGCCACGAAGGAACCTCTAAGTCTCCACTTCCTGAGGAAATTTGGCATATCTCCAAAGACTCTGACTAACGTCTACAGTTGCACCATAAATAACATACTGTCGAGTTGCATCATAACTTAGTTTGGCAACTGCTCTGCCCAAGACTGCAAGAAATTGCAGTTGTGGGAGAAGCTCAGTCCATCACACAGACCAGGCTCCCACCATTGACTTTATCTACACTTTACGCTGCCTTGGAAAATCAACCAACATAATCAAAGACTTTCCCCACCCCGTTCAATCCCTCTTCTCCTCACTGCTTTAGGGCTGAAGCTATAGAGGCTTAAAAGCGGCACCACCACTCAGGAACAGCTTCTTCCCTGATACCAATCAGGTTTCTGAATGGTCCTTCCAAGCTAGAATGCTGTCTGATTAATCTCCAACCCGTTACAGACATTGGACTTTTTCTAGAACTGTTGCCCTACAATGATGAGAACTATATTCTGCACTCTGTACCTTTCCTTTTGCTCTACCTAATGTACTTGAGTTTGGCTTGATTGTACTCATGTATAGTGCTTTCTGATTTGCTTGGATAGCAAGGAAAACACAGCCATTTGCTATATCTGCGAAGTGGCGGTGCCTAACGGCAGCAGCTCGACTGCATTATGTCTGTCTTTTTTTCAATATTTAACCCATTAGATGTATCTTTTTGGTTCTTATTTTTATTATTTTTTAGCTGTGTATATGTGGAGGGGTGGGGGAAACCGTTTAATCTCCTCCCTGTATGGGGACCCGATTTTTCCCTGTCGAGGCTCCGGTGTCGTTCGGCCTAACATCGTGGAGCCGACGGCGGCCTCCAACTGGAACCAACCTGAGGGCTCCTGTCGCGGAGCCTGTGGACTTGCCATCGCGGAGCTGGCCGACTTCGGAGCGGGCAGAGCTGTGGTGGCACACGGCTGCAACCCGACTTCGGAGCTTCGGAGGCTCCGGCCGCAGGCCCTGTAAACAGGAACATCGGGAGCTTGCAGGTCCCGGGTGGGAGACCGCTTTTCAGAATTCTCGCAATGGCAACTTCTCCCGCCGGAATCGCGGGGTTTAAATGACTCGGAGCGGGGTCTAACATCGCCCCGCGCGGCTTAAACAGGACTTACCATCGCCAGCCGGGGGCTTTAACATTGTGAGCCCCAGTCACCTCGACGCTGCAGTTGGACTGTTGGTCCGCGGGAGATGAACAATGGGAAGAGATAAGACTTTTGCCTTCCATCACAGTGAGGAGGTGTTGGAGATTCACTGTGATGGATGATTGTGTAAATTGTGTTAAGTGTGTGTCTTGGTTTTTTTTTGTAATGTCATGACTGTAGGAATGAAATTTTGTTCAAACCTTGTCTGTTTGAATGACAATAAAAGGCATTCTATTCCATTCTATTCTAATCTATATCTTAGTACATGTGACAATAATAAATCTAAACCCAAATCTAAATCTAAATTTAAAGTTAACGTTGCAACTACTTTATGTCGCCAGTCAAAATTCAGCTCTAACTCCATCTATACATTTGCAGATGACACCACTATGCTGGTTTGGATCACAAGCAATGATGAGCGTGAGTACAGGAAGGAGATAGCAAACTTAGTAACATGTTGTCAGGACAACAACCCCTCAATGTCAGCAAGTTGAACGAGCTAGTTATTAACTTTGGGATACATGCCCCAAACAGCATCAATGGTGCAATAGTGGAAAAGGTTGAGAGCATCATGTTCCTTAGAGTAAATATTACATAGGATCTGGACCGACCACATTGAAGCAACAGCTATGAAGGCACATCTTAGTCTCTACTTCCTGAGTAGACTCAGGAAATTTGGCATGACTTATTTGATTGGATAGCGTGCAAAAAAGCTTTTCACCTCTACATCTCAGTACATGTAACAATTATAAATCAAAACCTAAATCTAAATCTAAAGTTAACATTTCTAATTCTTTACGCCGTCTGTCCAAATTCAGCACTAGCTCCATGTACAAGTTTGAAGGTGACAGCACTTAGTGGATTGGGTTATGAACAATGCCGAGACAGAGTACTGGAAGGAGATTGAGAACTTAGTAGCATGGTGTCAGGTCAACAACCTTCACCCCAATGTCACAATATGAAGGAACAAGTTATTGACTTAGGGAAGCAAGTGGGATACATGTCCCAATCAGCATCAATGTTGCCAAAGTGGACATGGTTGAGAGCTTTGTTCCTTAACATAAATATCACAAATGATCTGTCCTGGACCAACCACATTGAGTAGATTGAAGAATTTGGAATGTTTACAAAGACTCATAAACTTCACCAGATACCCCGTAGAAAGCATACTGTCGGATTATATCACAGCTTGGTTTGGGAACAGCTCTGCCCAACACCGCAAGAAATTGCAGAGAGTTGTGGATGTAGCTCAGTCCATTACGCAGACCAAATTCCCACCGTTGACTCCATCAACATTTTACGCTGCCAGGAAAGCAGCCACCAAAATCAAAGATTTGCCTCACCCCAGTCATCCCTTCTTCAGCCTGCTCATGCAGGGCAATAGATAAAAAACCTTGACAGTGTGTACCGGCAGTCTCAGAAACAGCTTTGTCCCCTCTGTTAACAGGCTTCCGTATGGTGCTTCCATAAGCTGGGGTACTGTCTCATTCATCCCACCATTTTGCAGACATTGACTTTTTCTCTGGAACTGGTGTGCTACAATGCTGTGAACTATATTCTGCACTCTGTATCTGACCATTTGCTCTGCCTATTGTACTTGAGTTTAGGTTGATTGCGTGTATTATATCATCTGATTTGATTGGTTAGCATGGAAAACAACGCTTCTGCTGTCTTTTGTGTCTCAGACTAAAAACATGGAAGATTTTGTGGAGCTTCTCAAAGGTGGGATCTGTAAAACTACAGAGTGGATTGTGCTTGGGGTGGGGGCTGCAGGGGTGTGGAATTCCAGAACTTTAGACTTTGCAACTGATGACACAGATAACATCTAGAAGCTGATTGGAGAGATAGTATTGAATGGTGGAGGGTAAGGCTATGGAAAAAATTGAAAATTCTTGAGAATTTTAAGTTTGAACAATGATTATATCTGGGTTGGGGAAGGTGAGGGGGGGGGGGGGGGGGGGTGGAGCTAGTGCCACATATTCAATGGCTGTGGGCAAAACCTCCTGGAGCCTAGCCAGCACTGCACTGAATGTTGTGAAACTAAACAGCCACAGAATGCACTTTATAATCAGAGATGTGCTAAGAGATGTGAATGGGATTCCAAGCGTCATTGCTTTCTTGGCCAACTCCAACAATTTCAGAACAAACTGAATTCAAATGTACAAGTTATTCAAGGATAAATCAGCCCTGTAAATAACCTAGGCACAGCAATTCTTCGATTTCCTTTACAAGCCTTATGATAAATGTCCAATGACAAGAACATTTCACGGCCACAATGTAACAATGCACGCACTGTGAAGAGAAATGAGAACAGGATGTTGCTTGCATTGGCAAAACGTGGGCGAGATTCACGTCAGAGATTGGCGTCATTTTATTTCCAGTCATTGTTAAATGATTTGTTGTAAGAAAATACATTTGATGGAATGACATCTGAATAAGACTTAATCCTATCTAGGAGAGGACTGATGGTGATATGCATTATACATAAATCAGATGCTATTGCCTTGTCCTTTTCAGCCTGGTTTCATGTTTCCAGCAAGCCCACAAGGTAGCAATTGCGGTTACTGTGGGAAAGCACATGTCTATGTTTACAATATTTCTTGTATTGGTGAGGCATAACCTTTCCTGGTCTGTCTGCCTCTAGCTTCAAAATGACTCACCAAAAAAAACAATGCAAATTAGGTACGTTTGCTTTAAAGAAAATGGATGTCTTTGACATTCGAAAACTCTTTGAACTCTCCCACCAGTAAGGTCATTGTTTCTAAAAATACCCACACACCTATCACACAGCTTGTGTGTAAGAAACCCCCTTCCTCTCCCCTACTCATGACTCACCTGGTTCTAGAATTGTGAAATTCCACTTACTTACAAGAACCACTTAACACCAGTTAAATATACTGTTCATTTGGCTGAAGAGGCAATGAGTACAGGATACGCGCTTGGGCTTTGCAGACTTTCTATTCTTGCCAGGGTTTGATATGCAACTCGAGCGTGACTTTGTGGTAACTGTCTGACAGCCACAACTCATTACAACCTTGCCCGCTACCACCTACTTTCATTCCCGTCGCTGTGAGGAAGCTTGAATGTTCAGTATTGAACTACCAGGAAACACAGACAGGATTATGAATCCAGTAATCTTCCCAAATTCAGGGCTTCATCTGCCAAATTATAAAGAAGCCCCTTACCTCAGAAATGCTTGCAATAATAAAATGCAAGTAAGCTTGCATCTGCAAAGAGCAGTTCTAGCAAACAGCAAGTTAATGAAATATGCACAAAATGAATGGGCCCGTTTGTAAATGTTATGATTCCATATTCATCCAAGGTAAATGGATGTCATTATTTAAATGCATTTCCAAAGGTTCAAAGGTTCAAAGGTTATTTATTGGTCACATACACAAGCAAAGTTACAAAATGTTGAGATTTTAAAATTCAAGTCTGCAATTTATCCCATCAGATAAAGCATAAAAAGAAGTTTAATTTGACACCTAATTCACTTTCATATCTTCAGTATTAAAAAAGTTATGGCAATTTTCATACTCGGAAATTGGCATCTTGTTCCCTATTGCTTTTTGATTGACTTAACACAAAAGCTGTGATTGAGAACATTTAAAAGCCGATAACTTTCTTAAAATTTAAGAGAACTGAAATTAATTTTCAGTTATTATAGATTGAAGCATTCTGAAACAAATATGAAACAATCTTACTTAGATAACTTGAAATTAAAGCATATAATTAGTTAGTTACCTAATTGTAGCTAATTACACAATTCAATTACTAGATCAATCATCTATCATTTCTCAAGAATAGATTAAAATGTCATTAAATAGCAACTAAGTGCAAAATGAAAATAACATTTCCAGTGAGAATTCAGAATATAACATAATTTTTAAAACATTTTGACACATAACACTTTTATCCAGTCCCAAATGGAAGGAATATAATGTTAAAACCTGGTAAAATGGCCATTTAAATCACAATTTCGCAACTTAAAATGTGAAATGGGCAATTAAATACATGGCTTAAGAAATACTTTTATACATAAAAATAAACCACTTTCAGAATCTGGTCCTCCATAAAATCCGTCCCAGTTGTCGGCATTGACGGCTTCAGAAGCTGATGTTTAAAATCATTCCAGTCCGGGCTTTAACTTGCTGGGTGATTTTTTTTTAAAACACACAGGAGATCCAGCCGTAGGAACGAGGGGTGCAACATCTTGTCCTTAGCAATTATAAACATCAGGGCCATTTCGGGAATAAAAACCCTGTTTTAAATACCCTAAGTGTCCCCCCCATTCCTCAAACGATTCAAATATGCATATTTTTAAATCGCAGTGACAGAATTATAGGCGACGCTGAAGTAATTTTGTGTTTAATACCTACATACACCATAGGTGTAGTTTAAATGCGTTTCGCAATGCAGCACAAAAAAAAATTAAATACAGACGTAACAATAATAAAGAGATTTAAAAATAAAAAACTTTCTTTTACCTGGTCCCCATTATGAAATCCGGCCCATGTTTGTCGCCATTCCCCATGTCCACCCATAGTCGAAGCCTATTGAAATCATTCCAGCGAGTCGCCTGTACGGTGGCCTGATTTTCCAGGCACACAGAACAGCCGGTGATGGTGCTTTAGCCGGCGTCTTGCAATCCTCAGCATATAATGGGACACCTGGAACGGCTGCTTCCTTACTGGAGACCGTGGCTTCCGAAGCCAACAAGGCCGCGATGGATGGAGCTCCATCACTGGCGATGCAGCGCCGCTGAGATCCCAGGCTTTTGCTAACATAGACCCGCAGCTCCACTAGGTGTTTTGAAATGCGTTTTGCCAAGCTCACATAAAAAAAAGAATGACGACCCAATAAAGGCATCAGCCGCATCCGCGACAGCGCTCCAGCAATGTACCGCTGCCGAGGGAAGGTTCTGGGCAGTCCCCTCATGAAATGTCTCCAGGCCCGGGCCTATTAGGCCTCCGCAGTCGCCGGGTCGGAGGCCTGATGTTCCAGGCCGTTCGAGCCGGGCTTTGCACCTCCCACCCCCCGGGAGAATCCTCTCACCCCACATAAAAACACCTAGAACTCCAAAAACAAAACACTAGAGAACTCACTAAAAAATTTCAATAGCCGTGAAAAAAAACGAACAGCTGCAGGCTGGGAAGCCATACCATACAGCATGGCGCCCCCAAAATCCCTTGCATGATTTCATGGTTTTTGAGGATAACATATTTATTAAAGGGAACTGATAAAAAAACATTAATTCTTCTCATTACCAGAGAGAATCAAATGTTTCCAGATCTGGTGCAGTATGAATTTGAGGCAGGTTAAAATTTCCACTATATTGGAATACTTGCAGGAATAATATCCTTGGTAGTTCTTCACCAAGTCACTCTAGACATTGGAAAAATCCAAAAGGAACATTGGGAATGGGAAGCAGAAGTCTCCGTGTATGACCAATGCTGGTACAGAGCTGGCAGCGATGTCAATCAGAATCCAATGTTGCTGCTGTGAGATGCTGGAGAATCCATGCTGACTTCAACTCTAAGAAATGGATAAAAACCTGATTTAGACCCATTCTTCTCTGACCGCTATCAGGAAGTTTGCACTATAATCAGTCATGCATCAATTCTCCCCAGTTCAAGGTATGCTTTTGTTTGGGAGACAGGGGAAATCCCGCCACTATGATGCTCAGGTGATATGTGCACCTGAGCTGAAAGTCTGTAATTACACAACATATGAACCAAAATAATCTCTCCTTCCCTAGAAGAAGGAATTACACTGGGGGTGGGGAGGGGGAGGAGGGTGCCCCCTCCCATTGGTACGGAACATTTGCATTTTTCAGCTTGAAATTGTGCAATATGTCTTATA